>NC_031993.1:2515415-2541852 GCF_001879085.1 Nicotiana attenuata
ACCCAACGTTTATGTTAGAGTTTTTTTGTTTTTTTTTTTTTTTTTTTTTTGGTAGAATATGTGCAAATCATTTTGCCAAGATGACTTTCTCAAAAATTGCTACAACTCTTTCTCAAAACTTCTCATTCTGACTTTGGGAAAACTCAATGGACAATAAAAATCATAATTTTAATTGTAGCATCACAAGTTTGAATCCTATTTTTCTTTCTTCCCATATATTAACCCTATAATAAGTTTCATTATTCCCTATTTATTTTATTACCTCACAACTAATAATTACCGTCGGGATATCAGGTTGAATCCACCACTCGTGAACCTGAAATTAGTTGAAAAGAAAATCATTAAAGATAGGAAATCAGTAATCATACGCTTTAATGTTGCTTTTTCTAACTTTCAACATTTTAATAAATGCTAATAGTAGATAGAGTACTAGATATCATTAGTGAATTAGCACTAATTTTAACTCTCTTTAGGCCAAAAACAAATTTAATGCTTGTTGACTAAGATATAAAGTCATAATTATGTCAATAAGATCTTAACCGCTACTTAGTTCTAGCCTATTTGGTTTAATTTCCAAAATTTGCTTATTTTGAAGGGGGAAAATTAGTTATCAAATAAGTTTTTTGAAAGAATATTTTTTAGAGTAATAATTTGCATTTGACTAATCAATTTAAAAAATATTTTTGTCAATATTAGAGTGTCAATTTGTGCTTGTCAAGAGTTCAAAAAGAATTTATGGAGGAGAATGGAAGAGAAAATGTCAAGAAAGAGTTATTTTCGTTAGGAAGTGCTTTATCTCGTTCTCCTTATGTGAAACTTTTTAGTGCGAGTCGAATTTAGTCGGGGCGCTCTAGCTAAAATGAATCCTATTTTAGCTATTACCTTCTTCATTACTATATTCTCATACGCACGAATACCCTTGTTAGTCGACTTTTGTAACAAAATACTATTTGTTCTTCACTGCTTTGGGTTGTGGGGCTTATTTCCTAGCCCCAGTGGCAGTAGTGACTAGAGTTATCGGTCGTTGGGCGGCCGGAGGTGATGACCCGCAGCAAGGCAGGGCCGGCTATCCCGATGGGAGATGATAAGGACTCGTTCTTCCTTGAATTAAGACTTTAATAAATAAAAAAAATTACATTTAATATTTTTTCCGTAACAAGCAGGTATAAATGCTAATAATAAAAAATAAAAATAAAAGGAAAGGAAGAGAAGATAAGACAAAAAATTGGTCGGTTTCTAATTTTGCCCTTTTATGGGACAACTCAAATAACATTGCATTGCAATATTCTTGTTTAATGACACAAGAAATTCATTATATGCAAAATTAACATAAAATGTGCCTTTGATTGGGGAAAATTTTGTGTTTCTCACAAGAGTTGAGGGCAGTGTACCTGATCTAGTTTTATGAATCTTGCAGGAATGGCCAGCCGCCAATGAAAATAATGGCTAAAATTTAAACAGGAACTTGTCTTCATTCAAATCCTATGATGAATACCGAATTGTTTATTAATTCTCTCTTAACTAGATTGATTACAATTTATAATAATGGTTATCGTCTTGGAATTTGTTAACACCATGTGTTAACACATGCAAAATTTTGTTCTTCCAAATTTTTCGGTTGGTTGTTTTCTTAAGTACTAAGTAGTATAATTCCAACATTGATCCCTCCGTAATATTTTATGTTGGTTCTTGTGATATTCACTAATTAAGCATCTTTAACCTTAGATTAATTAAAATATATGTGTTCCTTTACATTAAAAATATATTACATTTGAATTATTTTTAGAGCTATATTACTTTTAAATATGGAGTAAAAATGTCACGATCCGGATTTCCCACCATCGGCAGTCGTGATGGCGCCTACTGTTGGAGCTAGGCAAGCCAAACATTTCAACATTTTCGGATAACAACATAACAATAATAAAATATCGAGTCTTTAAATAAATGCGGAAGTCTTTAAAAACATAAATAACTGAAAACCCAAAATGCGGAAGTCTAATATTTCACTACCCAAGACTGGAGTCGCTATCTCACGAACTACTAAAGAGTGCTACAAAAAAGTCTGAATAGAAATACATAAATGTCTGTCTCGGAACAATGAAAACAAACTGAAACATAGAAAGGGACTCCGGCCTGCGAATGCCAGCTAGGCTACCTCGTAAGTCCCTGGACTGAAGTCAGCTCCCGATCGATATCCTACTGCTGTGGTCCAAAAGCTGCTTCGGTACCGTGATCTGTGCAAAAGAGCACAGAAGTGTAGCATCAGCACAACCGACCCCATGTGCTGGTAAGTGCCTGGCCTAACCCCGGCGAAGTAGTGACGAGGCTAGACAGGACTACCAAATCAACCTGGGCAGTTCAATGTATATATATGCAATACAAGGAAAGAGTACAGAAATTAAAAGTTAAGAGGGAGGGAAGCATACTATGGGGGAGTACAGTCCGGATATAATGTCAACAATTTAAATAAGAAACAAGGCAATAGCAATAATTAATGAGAGTAGGAAAATCAACAGTTGCACGGCATCAACCTTCGTGCTTTTACTCTCATTCTCACCAAAAGCAATCAAATAAAGGTCCGGGTCCGTTTACCAAAAATGTTGACCAAAGTCAACTTTAATCATAATAATATTAAAATTCATAAATTTTTACACAGAATTCATATTTACGCTTTCCGGCTACGCGCCCGGACTGCGCACGCAAATCGAGGCAAGTATAAATGAGGTTTTCAAGGCCTCGGAAGCACGGGATGAATGAGAAAACAGGTGATGACCCTTTGGGTCGTCACAAAAAATATAATACATGGATAGAAATAGATTAACAGACAATAGTTTTTTTAATTTGTGAAGATTTACGAGAAAAAAAAAAGATGCACTTTTGAATCAGTTGAGGATTAAATATGTTAAATTTTTTTTTTTGGTAATTAACTTTTATTATTTTACCAAAGAAATATTTACAGCACTTTTCAGAATCTGAATTTGGACATATGGCCCCAAATTCAGCAACTCATCTCATCACCTTTCACTTCTAGTTACATTCCTATGCTGTGGATAAAAGTTTAATCTAGTCAATATGCTATACAACTTTGACTTCATACTACCTCTACAATGTACTTCTTGTATAATCATCCTCGTAACGTCTTTACTGCTCCTCCTCTTCTTCTGAAGTATTCTGTAGTTTCTTTCCATCCAAATATGATAAATATGTTAAATTAGATATCGTGAAGATTAAAATCATTGTTTAATTTGCTAAAAAAGGGTAGTCTTGTGCACAAAGTATCCCCGTTCACGTAGGGCCTGGAAAAGGACCGTATTCAAGGGAGTGTAATGTAGGCAGCATACCCTAATGCAAACATTAATGGCTGATTCCACGGTTCGATCGCGTGACCTATAGGTCATACGGAGATAACTTACCCGTTGCTCTAAAACTTCCCTTCATTCTGACCTATAGGTCATCCCTGTTCACGCAGGGTTCGGGGAAGGACTGCACCCAAGGAGGTGTAATGTAGGCAACCTACCCTAATGCAAATATTAATGACTGATTCCACGGTTCGAACTTGTGATCTATAGGCCATACAAAGACAACTTACTCTAAAGGTCTCCTTCATTGTTTAATCTACTAAATTTGAATTTTGCAAGAAGAAAGATGTTTGGTATTGAAAAATATTGTTGTTAGGCTATTTGGAGGTTCATTTTGCCCTGCTTATCCTGTTCACATTGCACGAGAAATTACTGTTGAATTAAGTAAGCTCTCACTCGTTTATTAACGTTGAAAAAAAATCATATTTGAATTTGAAAAGGAAATTATTGAAGAATTCTATTCAAACTTCAAACTATCCTGTCCACACAAACAAAAATATTTTAAAAGATATAGGTATACTGCAACACGAAAATCAGTTAACTAGGCAATAATAGAAAGCAAAAGGAAACTTTTACGCCTTACTAAGAGAAACAACAAAGAAATTTCATTAGCTGCTGAGGGTTGAATCGTAAGTTAAATAAGGACAAACTAGGCTTCTAGAAGGTAATTCTTCTTTTTGGGATCTATCGCGGTGCCAAGATTTTTATTAAGGGAAGTCAAAATATAAAGAAATAAATTCATCAAAAAGTCAAGGGGTGTCATTATATAGTATATATACATATTTTATAAAAAAAATTATCGAGCTATACAGTGTAATTTTGCGACGAAGGGATATTGGTTGACACCCCTTTGGTGCATGTGGCTCTGCCACGAAGGGATACTTAATGAAATCTTGTTACAAATACAAGATAAGTAAAAATTATTGGATTCACGTGAATCCTGATTATATTGATTCACCCAAATGAAAAGGTCATTTGAGTACTCCTATATAATGCATTAAATTTGGCTGTGGAAATACACACAATGCATTAACCTTTCTCAACTATTGAAGCACCTCGTCCTAATTTATATATATTCCTGCCGTTCCAATTTTACTTGAATTTATTTGATCAGACACAGAGTTTAAGAGAAAAGAAAAAAACTTTTGAATTTAAAGTGTAAATTGAGACACATATATTTTGTGTGCTATAAATTATTGCATAAAAGTAAATTTTTTTCAAATATGACAATGGATCATTCTTTTTGACTAAAAAAAAATTAGGTTCACATAAATTGAAACTAAAAGAGAACACTTTTTAGAGATTTAAGATATTTTGACGTCATTCCATGAATAAGGGGTATAATTGTTATACAAGTTTCAAGAATGCAATTTTATTTAATTGAGAATGTGATATATTCTATATAAATTTAATTTTTAATAATTAAAAGAAACTATTATTTTCCACCATCTCTAATATAATGTTATCTTATATGTTCATTCAAGGAGTTTTTGACCAATATTGTCTCTTATCTTTGAGGGTAAGTCTATTTTGGTCCCTCAAATATAATCCTGAGCATATTTAGTCCCTTAAGTATGATAAAGTGGATCATAGTTCCTTATCTTTGAGGGTAGGTCTATTTTGGTTTCTCAAATATAACCCTAAGCATGTTTAGTCTCTTAAGTATGCTAAAGTGGAGCACCTTTAGTCTCACTGACAGAATCTGTCCAAGATCAATTACGGGATTGATTTTGGCACTCACCGTCATTTTAATTAACTTATCGAAATTTTTTTATAAACCAACACTACTAATAGTACAGAGCTGATAAATTTAAGATTTTAACGCTAAAACTTTTACTTTTAAAAATTTTGGTTGATTTTTCCATAAAGAAAAGTTACAATTTGAAAAAAAATAGAGCTGCCAAGATCACTTCTAGGCATTATTGAAGCAAAAGAATAACCAGATTGTATTCTCACTTTTAGCCCGCACCAGAAACTATTTACATTTGGTAGTCGAAAAAGTATATAAAATTTGTATAGTTTTGTATATTAACATACAATATATATATATATATATATATATATATATATATATATATATTGTTTTTGAACACATTCTGTCAGTGAGACTAAAGGTGCTCCACTTTAACATATTTAAGGGACTAACTATGCTCAGGGTTATATTTGAAGGACCAAAACAGACCTACCCTAAAAAATAAGGGACAATATTGATCAAAAACTCTTCATTCAAGCACGGCCATATAAATGAAGATACAAATAAGGAATAATCCAATATAACTTATAATATTGAAGTTGCGGCATGGTGCATTAATGCATTAAAGAAGCAAATCATTTGATTGTAATATATAGCAAGGGCTACAATTCTAGTACACCACATGGAAGAGAATCATTGACATATGCGTATAAAAAATTTAGCATATTTTTCTTTAATAGTGCAATAAAAATATGTTAATAGTCAACATCTAAAGCATGTAAAATTCAACCAAATAGTTTCGCATTAAATATAAGATTCTGACGAGTTTATACTTTTATATTTTCTATGAAGAAAAGCGGAACTCAGATCTCTTGGGTGCATATATTATAGAAAGAATTCATCTCTCGAGAAGTAAAATAAAACAATTGTATTATGTTGCACATTTACCTCAAAAGAAAAATTATTAATTCCTCAAGTGCAAGTTCTTATTTTTTTTTTTAGTAAAACTTTCGAAGAAAAGGAAGGGAGAGAGAACTCAACTTAATATTTTTAATTAGGAGAATAAATTTATACATAAAAGCTCGTCATAATTTTAACGAATATTACATCTGAATCTGTAATTTAAAAGTATAATAAGTTAAACTCTAAATTTTTTAATGATTGAATCGATTAACGGGAGCCTGGTGCACTAAACTTCTGCTATGCTCGGGATCCCGGAACCACAAGGGCCTATTGTAGGCAACATTATCCTGCATTTCTGTAGAAGACTATTTTCACATCTCGAACTCGTAACCTCCTGATCACATGACAGTAACTTCACCAACTGTTTAACCAAAAAATAGATTTTTAGTCAAAGCTAGAATTTAGAAGAATACGGGTTACTGATAATCAGAAAGGTATGTAGAGAAAGAAATTTGTGAATAATATGATCAGAAAGCAAGTAAATCAAAGTATATTCCAATAGTGTTTTCTTGTGTCTACAATTGTTTGTTCCTTCCCCTTTTATAGCTATTTTGGGGATACGAGCCTTACCTTTGTTATAATAAGGCTATTATGAGCAATTAATGACTTTAAATGTTACGTTATGCAATCATATACATTAAGTATATATTCTATAACGTTTCCAGTATTTAATACTCATTAAATGTTGTATCTGGGCTCTTTTTTGCTGTCAGATTTATTCCTTTGACTCTTCACGATCTTTGACCTTTAAATGTCTTGAATAGGTACGAGCGTTGAATTACTTGTATGACTGTTGTTGCTCGTATCTGTTGTTGCTCGTATCTGTTAACCAACCTTAATTCTTTGACTGTTTGACCAGTCTACGTGTCATGACACGTCACCATATACATATAAATACAATTTTCCTCAATACAGATAGTCCCCCCACTTTCCATTTATTCATCAGTTTGAATATTTGGGCAGTGGAATTCATTAAAGGAGAATTTTTGTCACCATTAATGCTCTGACAGAGTTGACGCTTCAATTATCACTTCCATTTAATGCATTAGACACGTGTCATCTTCTTATTGGTTCCACAGTTTTGCAACACTTTCTCAGGCTTTCTTTTCGGCTCCACTGTTCATGAAGTACCAGTTACCATTATTGTGACCCTTCCACTACTGCATTTTTACTTTTGATGGTTACCCATCAGTATAAATACAATTTTACCTTTCACCTTTTACCACATAAAACTTTTTTCTCGAACATTTGAACTGTGCAAATCTCTGTTTACTTCTTCTTCTTCCTCATCATGTCTTCTTCGGACCCTAACCCTAGGAAAGTTCCTATTTTAGACAATTTTCCCAATGCCCCTGTTAGACATAGAAGGGGTGGGAGACTTCGTAGCTTAGGATCCTCTCGTGGTGGCGGTTTTGCCATGCCTTCTCCTAGCCCAGGTTCTTCCTCTAGAACTAGAGGTTCTTTTACCCAAAAATCATCTTCTAAGAGCAAGGAGGCCTCTGAACCATTACAGGAGCCCTTGGTAGAAGAGATAGTCCCTAACGATTTATCTTTTCACCACGATAGACAATCACTTCAAACCCAAGTTTCTGGTCTAGATCGTGCCGATGCTTACCCCACTTTGATTACAGAGATTTTAGCTCCCATAGTCCGCAAAGATTGTCACTGGAGTAACGATTTTCTTATTGTAATCCCCAATCCAAATCAAAGAATTACCTCCTATATGACTGGACTTTTTTTTGTTTACACATACCCTTTTACTCTTGGTTTTAAACCAGCTATTGATCCAGTGATTCTCAATTTCTGTCGCTTCTTCAAAGTTTGTTTAGCACAGATTGGCCGCTGGTATGGAGGGTTGTTGCTTGTTTAAGACATCTGGCCAATTTGGCAGATGTTAATTTCACCTTCCCTCACTTAATTCATCTATACTCCCCTAGACTTTTTCGTAATAGCGTCTTTACCTTAGTGGCTAGGAGTAAGAGGGTTTTGGTGAGCCCAGAAGATGATAAGGATCGTGGCTGGTATGCCCCCCCCCTCCCACAGTTGGTTTAGTGGGTGAATAAAATGTTCCCTTCCTTGAGAATGGAACTTTGCACGTAAGTCTCTCATCTCTCTCGTACCTTTTTCTTTCAAGTTTATCAATTCCTTTAACTTTATTTTTTTTTTAGCAACTATGGGAGTTGTGGAGAACGTTCCCAATTTTCGTAGTTGGGTAGATAAACTGTTGAAGATCGCGCCTATGGAGGCTAGGTCTTGGAAATTTATTTCCAATCGTCACGGTTGGAAAGTAAAGACTCACGGTATGAGTTTTTGTCTTTCTCATATGTAAATTTTTTCCCTTTATTGCTTTAACTTTCATCCTTCTCTTTGTCAGGATTTGCTATTCGAGGTGTTTCTGCTGAAGCAGTTGCGGCCTCTCGTTCCTCTTCAGGAACTCAAATTTCTTTAGAGAGGGCTCAGGATATACTCTTGAAAAGAAAAACCATTGAAGAAGATGACTCCGAGGAAGAAGATGAGGATGGTTCCTTGATGACAAGGCCAAGAGTTAGGAGACGTATCGTCTCTGACGAAGCTGAAGTTTCTCATCATCTTTCTCCTACCGACCTTGTTCATCTCGTTTCTGATGATGACGTTGTTACCCCTTGTGACACTCGTGATTCTGTTAACCAGCTTTTCGTTAGTGGTTTCGAGAGTGGTGAGTTAGGTCCTGTTTTAGACAAACTTCCCTTGTCTTCAACTCCCATATCTTCAATTCCTTCTTTTCCTTCTCATATCGTGCCTTTGATCCCTTCCTTACCTACTCCATCTGCTTCTGTACCTCTCTCTGCTGTTTTTACTTCTTCTACCGCTCCTCCTTTGGCAGTTCCTCCTTCTACTACCCATCATACAGAAGTGGTTTCTTCAAGTAGAAGCGTTGTTATGAGGAGCGTGACTATCAAAGTTCCCGCTAACAACAACCTTTTGAGAAAATCTGGTCAGGCAGATATTTGGCTTGAGCCCCTAGTTGGCCCAATTGAGAAAGAAAAAATGAATAGCCATAGCTGTCTGACTTTGATGAATGACATAGTTCATGCTACCTTGAAGGTATTTTCCTTCTTTCTTTACTTTGCAAAATTTTTCTCTAGAATTCTTATTTTCCTCCCTTATCATTTTCAGGCCAATCTCATTGGTACAGAGCTGATGAGCAGAGTTTCTCTATTAGAGAAGGTGGCACGTGACTCTGAAAAGGCTGGAACAGCAGATAAGAGCATTATCCTCAGAGCTTGCGGTTGCCAAGGCTTCTTCAAGTCAGGCAGAGAAAGAAAGAGAGCGTCTCAAGTCTTCTTTCTCGGAGCAATTATCTAAGGCAAGTGAGGAGATTAGAGAGTTGAAAGCTCTTTTAAGTCAAAAAGAAGTTTATGCTGGAGATTTGATATAGAATTTGACTCAGACACAAGAATATCTGCGAACTCCTGAGGGCAAGGTGCATGCCTTAGAAAAATCTCATGCCTCTCTCCAAGCCTCTTACAACTTAGCTTTGGCTGAAAATGAAGAACTCAAGAATGAAATTGTTACTTGGGAAAGAGATTATGAGCTTCTTGAAGATAAGGCTGCCGTTGATGTAAGCTGGGCTTTTCTAAACTCTCGGCGTGATGCTTTAGTCGAAGCTAGCCAAGAAAACTTCAATCTGGAATCAGAGTTAGCTAAAGTTATGGAGACCATTGAAAAAGCTCAACAACCANCTTTAGGGCAGGCTTTATTGAGGTCTGTGTAATCTACATAGACTCGCCACTTACCGTTCTTCTTAGGAACCACAACAGTGTTAGCTAACCAGTTAGGATATTTTACCTCACGAATTGAACCAATTTTTAGCAATTTTTGGACTTCTTCTTGAATCACCTGATTCTTGAAAGTTCCTTGCTTTCTTTTCTTTTGCTTGACTGGAGGATATGAAGGATCTTCATTTAGTTTATGAGTCATCACCTCCGGTGGTATACCTGTCATGTCAGTGTGGGACCAAGCAAAACAGTCTGCGTTAGCTTTTAAAAATTCAATTAACTTACGCTTCACCTTCGGGCTAAGATTAGCTCCTATATACACTTTTCTTTCTGGCCAGTGTATAAACAGAACCACAGCCTCCAGCTCTTCTATCGTCGTTTTGACGTTTTCATTTTCCTCTGGTTCTTGAATGGAATAGGGCCTTGAATCTACATCTGTTTGCCCTCGTTCAGTTGAGGTTGATGCTATGTTATCCTCAACTGAATTCTGTAATTGCTATTTTTCTTCACCCTTCGTGCTTGAATCTGTCACGGAGTTGATGTTCCTAGATGTCTGTTGATCTCCCCTGATTTGACAGATTCCCCATGGCGTTGGAAATTTAATGACTTGATGCAAAGTTGAAGGAACAGCGTCCATCTCGTGGATCCATGGTCTCCCAAGAATCATATTGTAAGCCATCTCATGTCTACTACCTGGAACTTTATGTCTTTGATGAATCTTTCAGCAAATGTGGTGAGCGTTACCTCTCCTTTTATAACGACGCTGGAATTATCAAACCCAGATAGAGTATGTGCCTTTGGTATTACTTTTTCTTCAGCTTGCATCTCACGCAATACTCGTATCAAAATAATGTTCACAGAACTACCTGGATCAATCAAAACTCCTTTCACGTTAGTGTCATGTACAAGTAAAGATATTACCAGTGCGTCGTTATGTGGAGTTAATAGACCCTCGGCATCTGCATCATCGAACGTAATATTTTCTCCCTCCAAGACATGTCGAGGCCGCTTCCCGTGGGTAATTGTTACTTTTGAAACCTTTTTATATGATACATCATTGATCTCTTCACCCCCACTTATAACGTTGACAGTTCTCTTGGGTGAAGGTGGTTTTGGAGGCTCTTGCCTATTTTTCATGTATGCTTGTTTACCTTTTTCACTGAATAACTCAGTGAGATACCCTTGTTTTAACAAATGATCAACTTCACCCTGCAGAAATCTGCAATCTGCTGTTTTATGCCCGTGATCGTTGTGAAATTCACACCAATGATCAGGATTTCGTCTGTTTGGATTCGATCTCATCTCCTTTGGCCATCGTACCTTATCTCCCATGCTTCTTAAAACAGCTACGAGTTCAGAGGTGCCTACGTTGAAGTTGTAACCACCGAATCTTGCCTTTAGACTTCCATTATCATCTCGTGACCCGTGTGTGCTCCGATCATTCCCGAACCTTGATGAGGAGCCTGATTCCCTGTTTCTAGGTTTGTGATCGTACCTTTGATTATCCTGCCTTAACCGTGAGTCCTTCCCCGCAGGTCCCATCTAAGGCCCGTACCTGTTTTTACCAGATCTTTTTTCATTTTCAACACGCCTTGAGCTTACTTTTTCTTCTGTTTTATATCGTAAAATAATATCTTCTTCAATCCCCATCTTTGTATTGTATCTGTTGTAGACATCATTCCATGTTGTTGTTGGGAATTCTCGAAGGCTTTCCTTGAGTCGTCTCGTAGCTTCTGAACTCTTCTCATTCAAATTGCTGGTGAAGGCTATAGCCGCCCAATTGTCAGGTACTTGTGGCAACGTCATTCTGTCCCGTTGAAATCTGTCCACGAATTCTCTAAGCAACTCCGAATCTCCTTGCTTGATTTTGAAGATGTCTTCCATTCTCTTTTCAACTTTTTGAGCTCTCGAGTGTGCTTTGATAAATAAATCTGCAAGCTCAGCAAAAGAATATAGAATTTTCATGTAAAAGAGAATACCATGTTAGTGCCCCTTTAGTGAGTGTTTCACCGAATTTTTTGACCAAGACTGATTCAATCTCCTGCTTAGTCAAATCATTGCCCTTGACACCTGTTGTAAATGCAGTAACGTGATCTCGTGGGTCCGTTGTCCCATCATACTTTGAAATATCAGGCATATTTAACTTCTTTGGAATTGGGAGAGGGGCGGCACTTGGCTTCCAGGGCTGTTGAGAATATTTATCTATATCTACCCCCTTGATCACGGGTGGTACTCCGGGTATTTGTTCTATGCGGTCATTTTGCTCCTTAAGCTGTTTCTGCAATGTTAGTACTAGATTTTGTAAATCAGAATTAACTGGATTACCTGGGTCTCCCTTCTGTGTTTCACTGGGGGTTCCACCGCTGCCCGAATTAACCAGTCCAGAACGAGGATTCTCCAAAGTATTGTTATTTGGAGTAGGTGTGGGTGGAGCAGCAGGTAATTGACTAACAAAAGCTTGTAAAGCTTTGTTGACCTGAGTAGCGATAAGTTTTTGTAAAGCATCATCCATAGCTTCAACATTCTCAAATTGAACTTGTTCTTCTGTGTGAGATCCTTTAGAAGTTCCTTTACGAGATCGTCGTGGTGAACCTTGTGGAGAAGGAACTAATGCATTATTGTCTCGCAGATCTCCCTGAAGTTGTTGGTTCGATTGATTTTCTTGGTTTCCTTGGATGTTGTCATTGTTGTTCGACATGGTTGATACAACAAAGAAAATCAAGTTGAGATATAATCGATTATCAGATTCCCGGTAACGGAACCAATATGTTTAACCAAAAAATAGATTTTTAGTCAAAGCTAGAATTTAGAAGAATACGGGTTACTGATAATCAGAAAGGCATGTAGAGAAAGAAATTTGTGAATAATATGACCAGAAAGCAAGTAAATCAAAGTATATTCCAATAATGTTTTGTTGTGTCTACAATTGTTTGTTCCTTCCCCTTTTATAGCTATTTTGGGGATACGAGCCTTACCTTTGTTATAATAAGGCTATTATGAGCAATTAATGACTTTAAATGTTACGTTATGCAATCATATACATTAAGTACATATTCTCTAACGTTTCCAGTATTTAATACTCATTAAATGTTGTATCTGAGCTCTTTTTTGCTGTCAGATTCATTCCTTTGATTCTTCACGATCTTTGACCTTTAAATGTCTTGAATAGGTACGAGCATTGAATTACTTGTATGACTGCTCGCGCCTCCTCCATTTAACTTGTTCGTATCTGTTGTTGCTCGTATCTGTTAACCAACCTTAATTCTTAGACTGTTTGACCAGTCTACGTGTCATGACACGTCACCATATACATATAAATACAATTTTCCCCAATACACCAACTACACCAAAACTCCCCTTCAATGATCAAA
This sequence comes from Nicotiana attenuata, assembly GCF_001879085.1. Lineage (NCBI taxonomy): Eukaryota > Viridiplantae > Streptophyta > Magnoliopsida > Solanales > Solanaceae > Nicotiana > Nicotiana attenuata. The sequence goes on from NC_031993.1 coordinate 2,528,560, forward strand.
TCGATTTAATTTAAATCATAAATCTTCCTCTGCAAGCAATAGGCATATTGGTGATGGTTGACGCTTCCTCTATACAATTCGTAGTAAGATATTTTGTTTAATGATTCGTTCACATTTGTGGCCAATATAATTATACAATAAATTATTAAATACGATTTTACTGAATATTACATGGATATAAAATACATTTATATTCCAATAATGATTTCAGAGTCTGCCATTTTTATATATTCGAAATATTTGACTGATAGCAGCCCTTTGGCCAACGGCGTCGACGGCTTCAAGTAAGAATAGCCACATGTTACATGTTGGCATCCCAGAATGAAGCTTATGAATTTTATCTTTGAATAATATGATTCTCTCTTTCAACTAGTTGACTAAGAAATTTGAGGAAAAGAGGCTGCTTTATAACCATTCCAAAAACTCAACCAAAAAAAAATTTTAAAATTTCCGACAAATTTTTTCACATATTTTTAGCAAACGCAGCTAGCGATCTTCAAAAAGAATTTGAAAAAATTGAGTTTTAAAATCTTCCAAAATGTGATCTTTACACAACAATCAGCCGGATTTACTGTTTCTTCTTTTAGCAAGTATACGTAGATCATACATTGCATTTGCTGGTTATGATGGGGTTGCATCACGGGTCGGCACTCAGCCCTTTTTTGTTTGCTCTGGCGATAGACGTACTGATGCGCCACATCCCAAGGGGAGGTACCATGGTGCATGCTATTTGCAGATGATATTGTATTGATTGACGAGACGCGAGACGGTGTGAACACACAATTAGAGGTATCGAGGCAGACCCTGGAATCTAAGGTTTCATAGAGCTGGACCAAGACAAATGCTTAGAGTGTAAGTTCAGTGGCGAGACTCAAGGAGGGGAAGGATAGGTGAGGCTGAACTTGCAGGTTATCCCTAGGAGAGGAAGTTTTAAGTACCTTGTCTATTATTCAGGGGTATGGGGAGATTGATGAAGATGTCACACATCGTATTGGGGTGGGATGGATGAAATGGAGACTTGCTTCTGGTGTTTTGTGTGACAAGTGTTGCGTTTTTATTAAGGGGTGTGAATGGGAAATGGAAGAGGCGCCTCTTGGATTGCACCTCTTCATCTCACCCTTTCTTTGTCTATAAATTTAGAGGCTTGGACTGATTTTTTTAGATATAGAAAAATCTAAAAATTTCTCCTCTTTTCTATATTGTTGCATTGTTTTTCAAATAAACAAAGTGTCAAGTGTGATTTGCTCCGTTTGTTGAGTTCGCTGAAGTTCTGTAGTTTCGATTGCCAGTATTACAGAATAGTTTTTCCGTTCTACCATGGGAGGAAGTAATCCATAACCTTGGGCAACTGTGAGGGGATTAAATTCCTTAAGGAAACACAAGCAACTTGTGGGCTCGGAAATTATTTTATGTTTTGTTTATTGAACTAACATTTCTTTACTTCTCTTATATTCTGATTTTGAAAACAGTATTACTAACAACAAGAAGGTGTCACCGAAACTTAAGAGTAAGTTCTACAGAGTCGTGGTCAGACCAATGATGTTCTATGAGGCTGATGTTCTTAGGTGGTTTAGTCATGTGAGGATGATGAGCACAGACGCCCCGGTGAGGAGATGTGAGAGGTTGATATTGGAGGTCCTATAGAGAGGTAGAGATATGCCAAAGAAGAGGTGGGGAGAGGTGATTAGGCAAGACGTAGTGCAGTTTCAGCTGACCGAGGACATGACCCTTGATAGAAAGGTATGAAGGTCGAGCATTAGGGTAGTAGAATAGGTAGTCTAGAGTATTCATAACAGTAGTAATTGTTGTTATCTTTCATTGTTGATCACCTTACTATCTTGTTGTTTTTATTCTGCTTTTATATGGCTTTTTGTTTCTGTCCCTTCTTGTCTATATTTTCATTAATGTGGTGCTTATGCTTTCCTGAGCAGAGGGTCTATTGAAACAGTTTCTGATGTTCTTAACGTCAATACCATACAAAAGGGGGGGTGATTTGTGTGGTACCCAATTTTCGCTCTAGAAGAACCTGGTTCTTCTAGGTGTACTTACTACTACTGTTTGCGGAATTAAGAGTACATAAAATAAAGAACACAGAGATTTTTACGTGGAAAACACCTGGCTCAAAAGGTGAAAAAATCACGACCTACTACTCAGTAGGATTTTCCCAAACTTCCACTAAAATCATTGAGCCAAAACAGCATTTACAAAACTCTTGTAAACCTAAGTATTAAACTCTAATCCCAGTGTAGCACACAACCTCAACTGTTGCGACACCTTCAAGTTAACTCTAACTTGAATACTCAAAGTACCTAATTCCTTCTATGAAAGCTGGAAAGGTACAACTTTAAAACACCTACTACAATTGAACTAAAATAAAAGAAAGACACAATGGAATTGGTTCTTCTATCTTGTCCAAGTAGCTTCAGGAATGCACACTTGAATCTCACATAAATTGCTTGCAAGATTGCCTCGCTCTTTTGCTCTCAATTTAGTTTAACTTCTGCGTTTGCGCAATACCTGTAAAAGATAACAATCACTGTTATTTAATGAGTTAGTAATCAGAGTTTGATTGAGACTCAATTGTTGATCTTCCATTGAAGTTGAGTCCTTGAGCAACACAAACTCCAACCCTATCCTTTATCCGGATTGTGTCCTCTTCCCATGAGAAGACTTTCTCTCCTCATCCAATATGCAACCTTTTCGATTAGTTCAGGAGATATTTCTACTTGATCACTGAGACTTATCTCCTTCACGTGTATCTCACATGTCTAAGTTGATATAAATACTGTGCCTCACATGATGGACCTGGTCCATGACTGAGTTCATTTGTCATTCTTCAAAACTTCACCTGAACTTGGGCCAACAAATTCCCCCTTTTTGATGATGACAAACTCTGTGCTTTTATGGATCAAAAAAATCTGTAAGAACTCAGCTTAACCATCAACACTTAACTTAGAATTTTAACTTATCATCAAGGACCAGGTTTAATTAGGTTATAAATATCACATTATTCAGAATAAAGATTAAAGCACAATATCTCTTCCCCCTTTTGGCATCATTGAAAAGTTGCATACATTGTGAATCATAGAATTTAGTAATTACTCATGGCCACTTGGGCAACTGCAAGTGAAAACATGGATTAAATCATCAATAATCAACAAACACATTCAACTATTAAGAACAAAATCTTCATAGAACAAGAGAAACTACAGTTGTCATTGATAAGATATGTTTCCACCTACAAACCACAAAAAGAAAGAAAAAACTTCCAAACATGAGCAACAAAAAACAGAAAAAGTTCAGAAGGCAACAATTGGAGGACCTAAGGCTTGGAAGAACTAGAGGGCTGGGTTTGGAGAAGGTTGAGCATATTCTAAAGCATCCCATCACTTTTCTCCTTTTCTTTTGCTAGCTCAGCTCTAAGGCCATCTCTTTCAGCTTCCAATCCAGCAACACGAGCCTGAAGCCTAGCAATTTCAGCATCCTTAGTCCCACACTCTTGAACCAAAGCCCTAACCTTGCTGTTCAAAGGTGTCTTCAGAGATGAACCAGGTTCAACTGGAATGGCATTGACAGGATAGTCACAAGCCAATAAGGTCTTAACACCAAAATGCTCCTTGTTTGATGCCATCTCCCATTTCTTCAAAGGCACCCTTAGCCTGTCCAGCACAGCAGTCAGTATGAACCCATATGGAGTTGCATGTGCCTTGGAGCCATTAATGACCCTGTCTAGTAATTTGACAATAAAAGCAGGCCAATTTATATGCATTCCTCTCACAAGGCACTCCATAAGAACCAGGTCCATGTAGTTGGCAGTGTGCCTTCTCTCCTTTCTGGACAGCAGACACTTGTTAACAAATTCAAACAAGACCTTGTGCTCAGGTTTCATCTCACTTTTCTGCACAAACCTGGCTTCAGGTACATCTTCAGCAGTTGCAGCATCACAAAAATTTCTAGTAATTTGAAGAGCAGTGGGGAGAGATTCTAGACATGGCCACCTTTGCCTTGTATAATCATCATACCTTTCACTAGGTATGCCCAGAATCTCGCCCAGTTTGACTGCATCAAACTCCACTTTTACTCCTCTCACCAGGCTGGAGACTACCCCATTTTTCACAGTGGCATTTGCCATAAACTCAATTAGTTCATTCCTGGCCAGCCTGCCATCCAATTCAAGGACCATGTCCTTCCATCCTTGTGCAGTAAGAGCATCTACCAACCTCCTCATTCCTGGTTCATCCAGGTCTTTCAGCAGCCTTCCTTTCAAAAAAATTCTTTTGCCAAAGATGGCAAACCTGTCTTGTTCTTTCTCAGATTCTTCTTCTTCTCCACCACTCCACTCTTCATCTTCTTCAACAATTTTCTTTTGTTTACCCTTCACAGCAGACCTAGTTCTTTTGGCTAAAGAAGATTCAGCAGGTACAGGTACAGAGGAAGACTTCTTGGAATAAGCCTTGGAACTCTTCAGTTGTTCCTCTTTCTTGATGGACCAGCTCCATCTCCTCTTCTTCTTCTTCTGCAACCTCAGAACTCTCCACAACCTTTGCTTTTCCCTTCTCCCTCTTTTTCTTCTTGCTCTCTTCCAGAGCTTTCTGTAATTCTGCTTCACTTTGTTTGACCCTGCTCCTGGTAGCTCTTCCCTTAGGTACTGAAGGTACAGTAGGTTTTGGGGATGACATTTTGCTTTTCTTTGTTGGCTTGGAAGCAGTTGGAGCCTTTTGTGTGGAAGATTTACGCTTTTTTGGATCATAACTGGCCCCAACCTTCTTCAGAAGATCAGCTAGAGTCTCCTCAGCAGATGAACCAGGTTCATCTTGTTGCTTGCTTAAATTAACAAGCCCTTCAGCCGCCTCCCCAGAACCACTTCCCCCTGACTTGTTGCCACTTTCTTCAACACCTCCACAGATAGCCAATACTTTTTCTTTCTTATTTCCCCTCACATCACCACTGACTCCCTTTCTCTCTTTTTCTTTCTTTTTACCTCCTCTTCTACTAGAATCAGCCCCCTTTACATGTTTAACAGGACCAACCAAGACAAACCTATTTTCTACACTTTCAACAACATCAGAGAATACCAAGCAAGAATTTACCTCACCAGGAGTTTCTTGAATATTTTCAGTGTCAGATGACCCATGTTCTTCACCTTCGCTGGCAGAAATAAAATCATCAGACTTAGAGCTTGAGTCAGATTCTTGATCATGACTTTCCTTCCTCTGGCTAGCCTTCAATTTCTCACTTAGAGCTTTCCTTAAAGCTCCAGAGGCTACAGTTTTTCTAGCTAGCATTTTCTGCCTGTGAAACCTAGGTTTTGGGTTTTCAATAGGAGGAGTAGATGAGGATGTGTTAGAGGGAGATGCTGGTGGGGGAGTGTCAGGATTATCTTGGGGGTTAGACATGTTTCTTCGACTATGGAGGAGTTTTGGGAATTTCTGAGAAGAAAGAAGATTTGGGATTTCTGGACAAGAAGAGGGCGTTCAGAACTGGAGAAGAGTTTTGACGGTTATGGACTAATGAAGGAGGGGTGAGGTGTATTTAAAGGTGATTAGACTTAAATGCGATAACGGCAGCTTTTCAGAGGTCAAGTAGAAGTCTAATCAAGGTGTAATTCCGGTCTCTTAGTGATTATTAGGCCTCGCTAGATTTTAGGCAAAAATCTCGATTTTTTAGAGTTCTAGGGGAACGAAACTGGTTCAATGCTCAACGGATAGAATTTCTGGGAATTTGATGAATGTAGGACTTCTGCTCATGATTGGAAAAATAATCTTTCTAATTGTGCAGAGTATAGAAAACATACCTGAGCTTTTCATATGAACACATACTGATGAACCAGGTTCTTTATTTAGAACTCTCTTGAACATGCCTCAAATGCCAAAATAGAAGAAACTTTGTAAGAGATCAGTGAATCATATATATACACATGTCATAGGAGTATACTAATTAAAGTATGAAACTGAGTAAGAATTGATCTAGATATTTACACAAAGTTAGAACTCCTAACCAAAAAAAATAAATTTATTAGGTGATCTTAATCATCCCTAATTCCAACCTGTTCCTCTCAAAGTTTTCTCAACTCAGTGCTTTAGTGAAAATATCAGCTATTTGTTTATCAGTGGCACAAAATTCTATTGAAATCAATCATTTCTCATAGTTATCTCTTAAGAAGTGGTGTCTAACATCTATGTGCTTAGTCCTCTTATGATGAACAGGGTTCTTTGTCATACTTATAGCACTAGTGTTATCACGGAATATTGGAATATCCCACTTCAATTCCAAAATCTACCAGCTGTTGTTTGATCCATAGCAGTTGAGCACAACAAGAAGCAGCAACAACATATTCAGCTTCAGCAGTAGATAGGGCCACAGAATTTTGCTTTTTGGTAGCCCATGACACAAGGCATGAACCAAGGAAGTGTGCCATACCTGAGGTGCTTTTCCTGTCCACTAAGAACCCTGCATAATCAGCATCAGCATATCCTACTAGATCAAAATTACTACCTTTAGGATACCAAAGGCACAGATCAGTGGTGCCTTTCAGATATCTCAGTATCCTCTTGACAGCAGTCAAGTGAGACTCCTTTGGATTTGCCTGAAAACGAGCACAAAGCCCTACATTAAAAACAATGTCAGGTCTGCTGGCAGTGAGATACAAGAGTGAACCAATCATACCCCTATACAACTTTTGATCACCTGATGAACCAGGTTTATCAACATCTAATTTAGTGGCAGTTGCAATGGATGTGTCTATTTCTTTAGATTCCTCCATTTTAAACTTTTTGATTAGCTCTTTTGTATACTTCTGCTGATGGATCATGGTTCCATTTGGACTTTGTTTGATCTGTAAGCCTAAGAAGAAATTAAGCTCACCCATCATGCTCATTTCAAACTCACTCCCCATTAATTTTGCAAAGTCCTTACTTAGCTTGTCAGTGGTGGCCCCAAAGATTATGTCATCAACATATATTTGTGCAACAAGGATATCCTTACCTTTTTCCCTTAAGAATAAGGTACTATCAATTTTACCTCTCTTGTAACCATGCTCCAGCAGGAATTTTGACAGTCGTTCATACCATGCTCTTGAGGCTTGCTTGAGTCCATAGAGAGATTTGTCTAACTTGTACACATGCTCAGGACATTCCTTGCTCTCAAACCCTGGAGGTTGTTTCACAAACACTTCTTCTTTCAGGTAGCCATTTAGGAAGGCACTTTTGACATCCATCTGATGAAGAGTAAATTCCATATGTGCCGCAAAGGCCATGAGAAGTCTGATTGCCTCTAGTCTTGCAACTGGAGCAAAAGTCTCATCATAGTCCATGCCCTCCTCCTGGCTGTAACCTTGGACCACCAATCTTGCCTTGTTTCTTGTAACTGTTCCATCTTCATCAAGTTTGTTCCTGAAGACCCATTTTGTACCAATGACTGATCTGTCCTTGGGTCTTGGAACTAGATGCCAAACTTGACTTCTTTCATACTGGTTAAGTTCATCTTGCATTGCATTCACCCAATCTGCATCCTGCAAAGCCTCAACAATATTTTTAGGTTCAATGATAGATAGAAAAGTATCAAAAGCACACAGATTCTTTAATTGTGATATGGTTTTGACTCTAGATGTTGGATCAGTGAGAATGTTCTCAATGGGATGAGAACTTTGATACTTGTGAGATTTCACAACCAACTGGCTTCTGCTAGATGTTTCAGCCATTTGCCGAGGAACAGGATCATGAACAGGTTCCTTCAAAGAATTTATTTCAATTCCTCTTTGATTAGTTCCCCCTGTCAGGTTGCCCTGTATGGAAGAACCTGTTCCATCACCTGTTCTTTCTGTTGGTCCCACTTTGACCTGAGTTGATGCTTCAGTCAAGTCCTTTACCAATTCGATGGCTTCATTTTCATGTTCCTGTCTCTCAGAAAGAATGTTAGTTTCATCAAATACTACATGCACACTTTCTTCTACACACAAAGTTCTTTTGTTAAACACTTTATATGCTTTGCTATGTGAAGAATATCCCAAGAATACTCCCTCATCACTTCTGGGATCAAACTTACCTAGGGAGTCTTTTCCATTATTGTGCACATAGCACTTGCAACCAAATGCCCTAAGATGGGATATATTTGGTTTTCTCCCTTTAAGTAATTCATATGGAGTCTTCTCTACCAGAGGTCTGGTCATGCATCTATTGATTATGTAACATGCAGTGTTTACAGCCTCTGCCCAGAAGCTGTGAGGCAATTTACTATAAAGCAGCATGGTTCTAGCCATGTCCTCAAGAGTTCTATTCTTCCTTTCAACTACTCCATTTTGTTGAGGGGTCCTAGGGGCAGAGAAATTATGATCTATACCATTTTCATCACAGAATTCAGCAAACTTGGAATTTTTAAATTCAGTTCCATGATCAGACCTAATGGATGCAAGTTGATTTCCTAATTGTTTCTGAGTTTTTCTATCAAATGCAGTGAACATATCAAATGCTTCATCGTTGGAGGTTAGAAATAGAACCCAGGTAAATCTAGAATAATCATCAACAAGCACCATTACATATTTCTTTCCACCTCTGCTCATGGTTCTCATTGGACCACATAGATCCATATGGATCAGTTCCAACGACTTTGTTGTACTTACCATTTTCTTGCTTTTGAAGGATGATCTTACCTGCTTCCCCCTTGCACATGCCTCACAAACATTGTCTTTCTTGAACTTGATATTAGGTAACCCTATCACCAAGTCTTTAGAGACTAATTTGTTAAGCTGATTTAGACTTGCATGACCAAGTCTTTTGTGCCACATGAGGGGATCATTGACCAGCACACTTAAACAAGTGAGTTCACTTTCTGAGAGTGTAGACAAATCTACAATGTAAATATTGTTAACTCTTTTTCCCTGCAAAACAATCTTGTCAGTGGTAAGGTTAATCACAAAGCATTTGGTGGAGGTAAAAGCCACAAGGTTACCTCTGTCACACAATTGTGACACACTTATTAGGCTATATTTCAAGCCATCTATCAGGTAGATTCTTTCCATTACCAAAGAAGACATTACCTCATTTTAAGTTCTCAAATGAAAGGAACTGGTCCTTGTTCCCAGTCATATATTTTGAGCAACCACTATCCATATACCATATTTGGCTTCATCCTTTCACTTGGACCTACAAAAGAAATCAGGGGTTAGTCTTAGGAACCCAAACTAATTTGGGTCCCTTTCTATAGGCAAAAGGATGAATCAAATTCCTTCTTGCCCATCCAGGCGGCTTACTTTTCTCTTGAACAAAGGCTTTGTTCTTTTGACTGGCCTTTACTTTTGCATTACATTCATTTTTGTAATGGCCAGTCTTGCCACAGTGTGCATATTTTACTCTCAGGAAGTGTGAGGTACTTGCTTTTAGGGTCCCACTTTGGTGCTTGAGTCCCATAGCCAAGTCCTCTTGTAACCAAGAGAGTGCATCAGAGGCCTTGTTCCATTTGCAAGTTCTGTCTAATTCATGTTTCACCTTTCCTAGATCTTCTTTTAGGACTTTGATTAGTTGATCCTTTTTATACAATTCATCCTTCATTTTTCCTAGGTTTTCCTCTAGAGTGAGATATGTGTGATCAGCTTTATTCTTTCCAGTTCCTAGTTTCAATTTTAAGTTTTCAGACCTAAGTTCTAGGACATTGTTATCAAGTTCAAGAACCTGGTTCTTCAACTCAGCATTTGTGTTGTCACTCTTATTAGCCCTAGACTCTAGGCTTTTGCATTTTGCTTTTAGGATCACACATTCCCTAGACAGAATTTCCTTCTCATTATTAATTAGCTCAGACTCATCAATGAAGTCTAGTAATAGCTCAGTCAACCTTTCTTTAGACAAAAATTTAATCTTGTCTTTGAGATGAAGAATACTTACCTCTTGTTCATCATCTGATTCTCCGATGGCCATCAGTGCTTTCTCTTCTTCAGCTTCATCTTCTGAGTCTTCATCTGAGGTTTCTCCCCAAGCAGCAACCATAGCCTTGGTTGAACTTTTGTTCCCTTTTGGTCGAACCTGTTCCTTCTTCCTGTTCCTTCGTTCAGCCCTTTCTTTCTTCCACTCAATTTCCCATTGAGGACAGTTCTTGATCATGTGATCAGTCTTACCACACTTGTAGCAACCCTCATTGGTCTGTTTCTCAAGAGCTCTTGTCTTGTTGAATGTTGTACCTCTTGAAGAACCCTTTCCTCTCATCAGGTACTTTTTGAAATCTTTGGTGATCATAGCCATCTCATCATCTTCCAGATCTGAACCTTCAGTAATTCTGAGAGCTAAGATTCTCTCCTTCTTGGGTGTATCCATTTTCATGGTTTGCCTTCTCATTTCATAAGCAGTAAGATTTCCAATCAGTTCATCCAGTCTGAGAGTAGCAATATTCTTGGATTCCTGAATGGCAGTGATTTTGCTTTCTCATGTGACTGGCAGAACCCTTGTCAGAATTTTCTCAACCTTGTCTTCTTCAAGAATAGTCCTTCCAAGATATTTAAGTTCATTTGTCAGTGTAGTGAACCTAGTATACATTTCTTGAATTGTTTCTCCTTCCTTCATAGTAAAGTTCTCATATTGAGAATACAGCAGTGTTCCTCTTGACCTCTTTACTTGAGGTGTTTCTTCATGAGCCACTTGCAAGGTGTCCCAGATTTCCTTAGCAGTGGTACAACTTTGAATTCTGTTGTACTCATCAGGACCTAGTCCACACAGCCATTTCTTGGCTTTAGCATTTTTCTCCCACTTCCTCAAGTCTTCAGCAGTGCAGTCAGCCCTTGTCTTTGGCACATCAACTCCTTCAACATTCTTCTTTGTGGTTGCTAGGGGGCCATCAGTGACTATGTCCCAGAGTTCATAGTCTTCCCCTATGATGTGATCTCTCATCTTGTTCTTCCACCAAGAATAGTACTGACCATTGAAAAGTGGAGGCCTAGCAGTAGATTGCCCTTCCCAGTTCCCAGGTGGTGCACTCATGTTGATCTTCTCCTAAGGTGTTAGCCTCTTCAAGGATAACCCGCTTTGATACCAATTGATGTTCTTTACGTCAATACCACACAAGGGGGGGGGGGGGGTAATTTGTGTGGTACCCAATTTTTGCTCTAGAAGAACCTGGTTCTTGTAGGTGTACTTACTACTACTGTTTGCGGAATTAAGAGTGCATAAAATAAAGAACACAGAGATTTTTACGTGGAAAACACCTAGCTCAAAGGGTGAAAAAATCACGACCTACTACTCAGTAGGATTTTGCCAAACTTCCACTAAAATCACTGAGCCAAAATAGCATATACAAAACTCTTGTAAACCTAAGGATTAAACTCTAATCCCAGTGTAGCACACAACCTCAACTGTTGCGACACCTTCAAGTTAACTCTAACTTGAATACTCAAAGTACCTAATACAATTGCTTCTATGAAAGCTGGGAAGGTACAACTTTAAAACACCTACTACAATTGAACTAAAATAAAAGAAAGATACAATGGAATTGGTTCTTCTATCTTGTCCAAGTAGCTTCAGGAATGCACACCTGAATCTCACATAAATTGCTTGCAAAATTGCCTCGCTCTTTTGCTCTCAATTTAGTTTAACTTCTGCGTTTGTGCAATACCTAAAAAAGAGAACACTCACTGTTATTTAATGAGTTAGTAATCAGAGTTTGATTGAGACTCAATTGCTGATCTTCCATCGAAGTTGAGTCCTTGAACAATATAAACTCCAACCCTATCCTTTATCCGGATTGTGTCCCCTTCCCATGAGAAGACTTTCTCTCCTCATCTAATATGCAACCTTTTCGATTAGTTCAGGAGATATTGCTGCTTGATCACTGAGACTTATCTCCTTCACGTGTATCTCGCATGTCTAGGTTGATAGATACTGTGCCTCACATGATGGACCTGGTCCATGACTGAGTTCATTTGTCATTCTTCAAAACTTCACCTGAACTTGGGCCAACACGATCGCACTGATCTTAGATCCATTAACCTTATCTTACTCTGTACGAACTGCTCAAGCAGCAAGTTACCCCTGACATGACCAAGAGTCTCATATGATGCCACAACGTGCAAATAGGCCACCAACTCGAACGAGATACATAAGGAAAATGAACTCTGGAAGGGACTACTCAAATCACGCAACTAATACGAACCTTCCCCAGAAAAATGGAGAAACAAAACACATAGAATGGAATATAAACGACTGTAATTATCATCACACTATTGCGGCGTGAAACCCGATCCGCACATAAACCTATCAAATCACGTCCGATTGACTTCAAATTTTGCAAGCAAGTCATATTCGACATTACGGACCTGCTCCAACTTTCGCAATCGGATTCCGACCCCGATATCAAAAGGTCCACCTCCGGTCAAACTTTTCGAAAACCTCGAAATTTCTATCATTAGCCAAATGACCCCAAAATGACCAACGAGCATCCGAATTCACTTCCGATCGCGCTTCCAACTCCAAAATCACCATACGGAGCTACTCCCAGACTCGGATTCCCAAACGGACATTGATAACACTGAAATGCTCTTCAACCCAGACTTATGAAATTTCTTCCAAAATGCTAACTTCCAAAATAGGCGCCAAAACGCTCCCGGGTCTTCCAAAACCCGATCTGGGCATACGCCCAAGTCCGAAGTCATCATACGAACCTGCTGGGTCCTTCGGACCCCAATTCCGACGTCGTTTACTCAAAAATCCAATCCTAGTTGATTATTTCAACTTAAAGCTTCCGAAATGAAAATTTTCCTTCCGAATCAACCCCAAACTTCCCGAATTCAATTCTGACCACGCGTACAAGTCGTAATACCTGAAATGGAGCTGCTCATGGCCTCGAACTGCTGAACGGCGCGCTAGGGCTCAAACGACCGGTCGGGTCGTTACAAATTATATATGTAAAGCTTTAAAATTGTTTACCCACAAAAGTTGCAGACCACAGTTCGTAACAACTTGAATTTTCTTATAATCCTTCTGATGATAAAACTGTAAATCATGAATCATATGCGATCTTAAATACATGTATCATCTAGGTTATCTATTTAGATGCAAGATGGTTCTGATACCAATTGATGGAAAATATGTATGAACATTGAAAGCAAATAGCCAGGATCACTTGCATGTAATATAGACAAACACATAANACCTTTCTCATAGTTTGGATGGAAAGTCAAAACTCATGGTATCCTTCCCTTTCGTATTTGCTTGGTTTCTAACATTTTCTTTTGTTAGGATTTCCCATTTGAGGTGTCAGTGCCGCGTCTATTACTTCATCAAGGCTTTCTTTATCTCTTTCTCAAGAAATGATTTT
>NC_031993.1:2542675-2576102 GCF_001879085.1 Nicotiana attenuata
CTTAATCAGAAGGAGATTTATGCGGAGCTTGTTCAAATGCTCACTCAAGCCCAAGAAGACCTCCGTGCAACTTCAGACAAGGTCCAGTTCTTGGAGAGATCATTCGCCCTTTGAAGGCTTCTTATGATGCTTCTTTGGATGAAAGAGAAGAGTTGGAGGCTGAAATTGAGCAGTGGGAAAAAGATTACGAGGCACTTGAAGATAAAGCAACTCTTGATGTAAGATGGGGGCTTTTTGAATAAGCGCCTTGAGACTTTGATGGAGGCTAGCCAGGAAGGCTTTGACTTGACTGCTGAGATTGCAAAAGCTAAGGAAACTATCTTTTCTAATTATTCTTTTTCTTCAGTACTCATTACTTTCTTTATCCATGTCTTCACCAAACCCCAATCCTCGCAGAACAGTCATTGTAGATGAACTTCCTCCTTCAACTACTCCTGTTAGGAGTAGAAAGAGGCGGTAGGTTACGCAGCTTAGGGTCTTTATCTGTCCGTGGTTCTACTTCTCAACCCAACATTGTTACCCCTTCTCCATCTAGGACTAGCGCTTTTTTTCATCTCATAGATCTTCTGCCAAAATTATGGAATCAGGTGAGCCCCTTCGAGAACCAACAGTTGATGAAATTATACCTGTGGAATTTTCTTTCTCCACTGATCGTGAATCAATTAGAAACCAAGTTTACTATGATTTTCCATGATCGTACCGATGTCTATCCTTCTCAGATTACTGATGGTTTGTTTTCTCTTGTGCGAAGAGAATGCTACTGGAAACCCGATTTCCAATTTTAATTCCTGGTCCAAACCAAAGGATAACTTCGTACCTGGCTAGTTACTCTTTCGTTTACACTTGTCCTTTCACTTTAGGTTTCAAATCCCCCTATTGACCCAATTATCATAGAATTTTAATCGCTTTTTCAACATTTGCTTAGGACAGATTTGTCCTATTGTATGGAGAGCTATTGCATGTTTACGGTACCGTATCTAACTTAGACCCTTTACCCTTCACCTCTCAACCCTTGCTTCATTTGTATTCCCCTATGTTGTTCCGCTCATAAGTTTTCACTCTCGCTGCAGGAGCAAAAGGGTTTTGGTTAGCGTTGAAGATGATAAGGACCGTGGCTGTATGCCCGCTTCGTTGCTGCTCCCATAAGTGGTTTTAGTGAGTGAAGAGAACATGCCTTTTTCAGAGAAGTGGAAGACACGTATGTTTTTTTTTATTTTATATCTTTCTTCTTTTATGAGGGAGGAAAAAACCGACGAATCTCATGGATTTTTTTCTCTTTTCAACAACCATGGAAGATTTTGATGAAATTCCCAAACTTCCGTGCTTGGTAGAGAAGATGTTATCGGTTGCTCCCATGGAAAGAAGATCTTGAAATACCTTTCTCTTAGGTTTGGCTGGAAAGTCAAACTCATGGTATCCTTTCCTTTAATTTTCTTCCTTTCTTTCGTATTTGCTTGGGGATTTCTAACATTTTCTTTTGTTAGGATTTCCCATTTGAGGTGTCAGTGCCGCGTCTATTACTTCATCAAGGGCTTTCTTTATCTCTTTCTCAGAAATGATTTTGAATTCCTCATCGAAGAGAAAAGCTGAGAGAGCTCATGACTTTGAAGGTGAAGAGGAGCGGGAAGAAGGTTCCTTAGTGTGCAGGCCTTGGGCTAGGAGGCACGTTATTTCGGATGATGAAGTCACTCCTCCTCCCAGTTTAGTTCCCGTGAATGAACCTGAAAGTGTCGTTTTAACGAGCTCTGATGAAGAGATGAATGTTGCACCTCGTGACTCTACTGATCAATTGTTTTCCCGTGGGTTTTGATAATGAAGATTTTGACCTTGTTTCTGATGAAGAACCTCTCGCCTCCTTTCTAGTGTCTGCTCCTATTGGTTCTCAAATTTTCTCTCATGTCGTTGCTGCTTATTGCTCCTCCCGTGGCTGTTTTCACTTCCTCAACTGTCCCTACCGCTACCACTTCACGTGTTGAAGTTGGTCCTTCAAGTAGCAATAGGATGATAAAAATGTACCATTGAAGTCCCCGAGGATGGTAATCTTTTGAAAATGTCTGGCCAAGCCGATGTATGGCTAAACCTTTATTTGGCCCAGTTGAGAAGTCTAAGTTGGAAAGCCGCAATTCTTTAACATGGATGAATGATATTGTTCATTCATCTTTGAAGGTATAAAGCCTTAGCTTTTTTTTTACTTCCCTCGTGATTTTTATCTTTGTTTGATAATCACTTCTTTCCTTTCTTGTGAAGATCAATCGAATAGGCAATGGAGCTTATAAAGAGAATTTTCAATACCGAGTAGCTAGTCAACGGTTATCATACGGAAGAAGATAACTGAAGGGAATAGTACGAGAGTCTTCAGTTGAAAAAGAGGTTTTGGATGAGGAGAAGTGTGCTTTGGAACAAAAAAATACAAGTTATGGCATTTTGAATTGGCAACTGAAAAAGCCTCTTCCAGTCAAGTGGGCAAGGACAATGACATTCTTGAGTCTTCATTCGGGAGCAGCTTTCTAAAGCTACCGAAGAAATAAGGGGTTGAAAGCTTTGCTTTTCAACCCAAACTAATCTAAATAGATATGTTTTATTATATTAATCATATACCTTGGTGACCTGTATGTAGTCGAGCATATCATTTGTGATATTTGTCCATATAAGATATTAACTAAGTAGTGGAATTACTACATATGATATACCCATTACTAGTCATATAATTATGATCAAAATTAATCATATGTTATAACTTATTACAACAACAACATACCCTTTATATTCCCATATTGTGTGGTCTGAAGGATAAAGTATACACAGACCTTACCTTGTCTTGTGGAGGTAGAGAGACAGTTTTTAAAAGACCCTCGACTCACGAAAAATAATTGTCAATAGGTTTGAACAAGAGAACAACAATAAAAAGGCCATGTTGAAAATACTGACTTACAAGAACATTAACAATAGAAAAATAACTAAGCAAAAAGATAATCGAAGTGAGGGACACAACAAATTAATATTAATAGAAATCGAAGAATAAGAAAATACAAAATGATATAATCTTATATATGATATGGGAAATCGGAGCAGATACAATCCTAGGATATTAGAAAGCATAATATTCCCTAGAAACCAATATCCACAGAACTCCCATATTAGATGCAAAGGGATTAGTATTTACTTACTTTTCTCTGTTTCTTTTGTTTAAAGTATATTAGAAAGGTCATACTTTTAGGAGCAACTAATTAGTTAATCAGATGCTTAATAATGCCTCTAATGATGAATTAATGTATTTTTAATTTGGAGTAAAGGAATATTAACTAACGAAGCTCAGAAGGAATCTGATTTACTCCAACATACTATGTATATATCCTTTTTGCTCTTTTTTTTTTCTTAATTTCTGTGAGAAAGTAATGTTAGGTAAAATACTAATTTTAATAGTAATTATCACCACCTCCACATGATTATTCTTACCTTTACCACATAAATAATGGAGTTAGGCTTCCCAATCATTAACAAGTGTGATAAGAGTAGTAGGTTTTTAGTTGCCAGCAAGTCAGTATTACTGTATTGGGGTCAAATTAAATTAAAGCAAGATTCATGGCATAGTTGCACCTAGAGGATGCATGTAGTACGTAATTCCAGTTTCCAAAAGTAAATCACCTCTCTGTCATATATATGTTGTTTAATCATTCTGAATTGTACTCTAATTAATTTGTGTAGTGCTGATCAAATAAAATAATATTTACATAAAAGATACTTAAATGTGTAAAAATTCAATAGAGATGACAGCGATGTTGGTAGCAGAGGCGGACCCAGGATTTGAAAGTGGTGGCACCGCTCCCGAATAAAAATTTGAGCAAATATTGAAGTGGGAATCAAACTAAGGCAACGCACTAAAAGTCAAGTTGTGCCCCTCAAAACGACCAATGCAACTGCCTACGTTTTGTGTCTAGAGATGCCAATATATATATATATATATATATATATATATATATATATATAATTACCAAGGGCCGGTACGGTGCCTTACCCTAAGGGTAGGTCCGCCTCTGGTTGGTAGGGCAAGGATCATTTAGAATAATATCCTTTCATGATTTAAGTTTTATATGCACTGATAGTTGTTTAACCAAAAAATGTATATTTCAGTCAAAGTCTACTTTTAGAAGAACTCGGGTTACTGATAACCAAGAAATTTCATACTTACTCAATTATATGAAAGGAAAAGACTAAAATAAGTAAAGAAATAGTTGTTTGCAAAGTCAAGATAGCAGAAAAGTAAAGTGAATATATTCCAATATTGTCTCAGATGATTCTTACAAATGAAATTCTCTTCCCTTTTATAGGGGTTTACAAACATAATGTTTACTCCCTTTTATGGCCCAATCATTATGACATTAATGACACTAATGATCAGTTATAATTGACAATTCTAACTGTTTGTGGAGATTCTGTAACGGTTCCAATTCTTCTTCCTCATTAATTGGAGGTTCGTGGATCTTCCCCTTCTTACTGTCTTGATTCATTCAGCCCATATTTACTGAATGATTTAGACTCGAGCAACTGCATCCCTTCATCTCGTGAGTGATTTGCCCGTGCCTCTTTTATCTCGTGCATCTTCTAATGTAGTATTCCAGAAGTCACCTTCTTAGTGATCCATGTATCATGCCTTGTCAGCCACACATAATTCCACGTGTCATATTTATTTTCTACTAATATCGATAGTCCCCCCACTTGCCGAATATTCTGCAATTGAATATTTGGGAAGTGGTGTGCATTTATGACGGGAATTTTTGCCGCCGTTTCACATGTATCATTATGTCTTCTTCAGAACCAATACATTGTATGTCACTTCCATTTAATGCATGTGCCACGTGGCCTGCGCCGATTGGGTCTGCGACTCTTCAGCGATTTTTAGGGCTTTCTTGCGGCTGCGTCAGTCACGAAGTAACTACTTCATTATGACGTTTCCATCATGAATCACTTTACATGACGGTTGCTCCTTCTTATAAATACCCAATGTGCCTTTAGTTTCACGAAAAGCTTCAGTCTACAGTATCCTTCTTTTCTAATTATTCTTTTTCTTCAGTACTCATTACTTTCTTTATCCATGTCTTCACCAAACCCCAATCCTCGCAGAACAGTCATTGTAGATGAACTTCCTCCTTCAACTACTCCTGTTAGGAGTAGAAGAGGCGGTAGGTTACGCAGCTTAGGGTCTTTATCTGTCCGTGGTTCTACTTCTCAACCCAACATTGTTACCCCTTCTCCATCTAGGACTAGCGCTTTTTTTCATCTCATAGATCTTCTGCCAAAATTATGGAATCAGGTGAGCCCCTTCGAGAACCAACAGTTGATGAAATTATACCTGTGGAATTTTCTTTCTCCACTGATCGTGAATCAATTAGAAACCAAGTTACTATGATTTTCCATGATCGTACCGATGTCTATCCTTCTCAGATTACTGATGGTTTGTTTTCTCTTGTGCGAAGAGAATGCTACTGGAAACCCGATTTTCCAATTTTAATTCCTGGTCCAAACCAAAGGATAACTTCGTACCTGGCTAGTTACTCTTTCGTTTACACTTGTCCTTTCACTTTAGGTTTCAATCCCCCTATTGACCCAATTATCATAGAATTTTATCGCTTTTTCAACATTTGCTTAGGACAGATTTGTCCTATTGTATGGAGAGCTATTGCATGTTTACGGTACCTATCTAACTTAGACCCTTTACCCTTCACCTCTCAACCCTTGCTTCATTTGTATTCCCCTATGTTGTTCCGCTCATAAGTTTTCACTCTCGCTGCCAGGAGCAAAAGGGTTTTGGTTAGCGTTGAAGATGATAAGGACCGTGGCTGGTATGCCCGCTTCGTTGCTGCTCCCATAAGTGGTTTAGTGAGTGAAGAGAACATGCCTTTTCCAGAGAAGTGGAAGCACGTATGTTTTTTTTTATTTTATATCTTTCTTCTTTTATGAGGGAGGAAAAAACCGACGATCTCATGGATTTTTTTCTCTTTTCAACAACCATGGAAGATTTTGATGAAATTCCAAACTTCCGTGCTTGGGTAGAGAAGATGTTATCGGTTGCTCCCATGGAAAGAAGATCTTGGAAATACCTTTCTCTTAGGTTTGGCTGGAAAGTCAAAACTCATGGTATCCTTTCCTTTAATTTTCTTCCTTTCTTTCGTATTTGCTTGGGGATTTCTAACATTTTCTTTTGTTAGGATTTCCCATTTGAGGTGTCAGTGCCGCGTCTATTACTTCATCAAGGCTTTCTTTATCTCTTTCTCAAGAAATGATTTTGAATTCCTCATCGAAGAGAAAAGCTGAGAGAGCTCATGACTTTGAAGGTGAAGAGGAGCGGGAAGAAGGTTCCTTAGTGTGCAGGCCTTGGGCTAGGAGGCACGTTATTTCGGATGATGAAGTCACTCCTCCTCCCAGTTTAGTTCCCGTGAATGAACCTGAAAGTGTCGTTTTAACGAGCTCTGATGAAGAGATGAATGTTGCACCTCGTGACTCTACTGATCAATTGTTTTCCCGTGGGTTTGATAATGAAGATTTTGACCTTGTTTCTGATGAAGAACCTCTCGCCTCCTTTCTAGTGTCTGCTCCTATTGGTTCTCAAATTTTCTCTCATGTCGTTGCTGCTATTGCTCCTCCCGTGGCTGTTTTCACTTCCTCAACTGTCCCTACCGCTACCACTTCACGTGTTGAAGTTGGTCCTTCAAGTAGCAATAGGATGATGAAAAATGTTACCATTGAAGTCCCCGAGGATGGTAATCTTTTGAAAATGTCTGGCCAAGCCGATGTATGGCTAAAACCTTTATTTGGCCCAGTTGAGAAGTCTAAGTTGGAAAGCCGCAATTCTTTAACATGGATGAATGATATTGTTCATTCATCTTTGAAGGTATAAGCCTTAGCTTTTTTTTTACTTCCCTCGTGATTTTTATCTTTGTTTGATAATCACTTCTTTCCTTTCTTGTGAAGATCAATCGAATAGGCATGGAGCTTATAAAGAGAATTTTCAATACCGAGTAGCTAGTCAACGGTTATCATACGGAAGAAGATAACTGAAGGGAATAGTACGAGAGTCTTCAGTTGGAAAAAGAGGTTTTGGATGAGGAGAAGTGTGCTTTGGAACAAAAAAATACAAGTTATGGCATTTGAATTGGCAACTGAAAAAGCCTCTTCCAGTCAAGTGGGCAAGGACAATGACATTCTTGAGTCTTCATTCGGGAGCAGCTTTCTAAAGCTACCGAAGAAATAAGGGGTTGAAAGATTTGCTTAATCAGAAGGAGATTTATGCCGGGGAGCTTGTTCAAATGCTCACTCAAGCCCAAGAAGACCTCCGTGCAACTTCAGACAAGGTCCAGTTCTTGGAGAGATCATTCGCCCTTTGAAGGCTTCTTATGATGCTTCTTTGGATGAAAGAGAAGAGTTGGAGGCTGAAATTGAGCAGTGGGAAAAAGATTACGAGGCACTTGAAGATAAAGCAACTCTTGATGTAAGATGGGGGCTTTTTGAATAAGCGCCTTGAGACTTTGATGGAGGCTAGCCAGGAAGGCTTTGACTTGACTGCTGAGATTGCAAAAGCTAAGGAAACTATTGAAACACCTCAGCAACATCAGAACTTTTCCTCACCTGAGGTCGGCGTTCCCGTAGGTAATGAACTTACTCCTGGAGAAGTTGATGTTCAAGCCTCTTTTGCTCAAGTTGTATCTTGTCCCGTTGTTGTTGATGCCCCATTGGATTCTGCTTCTCTTGCTGCTGACAGTTCACCGGTACTAGGCTATGAAAGGCTCAACATCGGGTCCAATGTAAAGCAAGCCTTGCGAATGATGGTGGCTCCATACGGGTAGACGTAGGCCCTGAAACCATAACAAAGAAAATCGAATTAAATTCTTCGTTTTTACAAAAATTTACAAAAAGAAAAATGTCCCATAGTGTTCTGTGAACTTTTTGTTGGGAAGTTTGTTTCTTTTTTTTTTTAATTTTCTTTTTGGAATAGTTGGCAAGTTTTTACCTCTGGTCTGTTTTGGGGTTTATTATCAAAGTTCCTTGGTTTTAACTAAGTTCATACTTAGTTTTGGCAAAGTTCAATATATATAATATTTCGTTTGGGTTTCTGTTCTACTCTTTAATTTGCATTTAAAAATGTTTTAGTATTTCGCGATTCTTGAATAGACACAAATTTTTATCAAAGAGGGCCCTTTTATGAACGACACTAACGAAGAAGATGTATCAACTTCATATTGGTGTAAACATATGAAAGAAGTATGAAAATACATATTTCAAAGAAATCTCGTAAATAATTTGAGGAAGTTTTATATTTTGAACTTTCAAATTATATAACACTTTACATGTATTCATGTAACTTTTTGTATAACATCTACAACTCTTTCATAACTGCTTTCTTTATAACAGATTTCACAAATTTCTAGGGTATATTTTGCAACCCATAACTAAACATTGCCTTTAACCTTAGTGCTCGTTGGATCTTATAATTTATGTACGCAAGTTAACACATTATGAAAGCTTAATACAAAAGGTTTTTGATTCGGACTTGTTTTCTTGGCTCTTGACTTTTGATTTTTGGGTCGATCCAGGCTTGAACTGACTTCTAGTCTTCATTCTTCTTTGACTTGCAGTCTTCTTTGCCTGCTACCTATAGTCCCCCAAGTGTTAGAGCTTTGAAGTATGAAATCCAGAGCACTTGATCATTCCTTCCATTTGGTCCATTTCCTGAAAAGGAAAATACACACGGGACTCGAAGGTATAATTTTTGATGATGACTGCTTAGCCCTTTGTAATTCCATCAGAAAGGTTGTAACCCAGACCGAGGAGGATCTTGCATCCCGCATGTCTTTTAGGTCTAAAATCATCATTTGGTGTGGGCTAGTTTTGTGCCTATCATCTAAAACGGTTAGTATAATAAAAAAAGAATAAGAGCCCGTTTGGATTGGCTTGTTTGAAGTGCTTTAAGCCAAAATAGCTTTTAAGTCATTTTGTAGTGTTTGGATAAAGTAAAAAAGTGCTTTTAAGCACTTGTTTTTAAGCTAAAATGACAAAAACAAGCCAAAAGCCAAAAGTTAGAATTCCTAACTTATGGCTTAAAAGCTACTTTGGGTTAAAAGTCATTTAAAACAAGCCCATCCAAACGGGCTCTAAATCTAAACCTTGGATAAACAATAGCTGACCGGGGGTTTTCCCTTTCAGAAGTAATATTTCTTCAAATGAACAACATTCCAATTTGATGGGAGTACTTTGCCATCCATTGTTTCTAACTCATATGCGCCCTTACCAGCAATACCTCGAATCCTGTAAGGTCCTTCCCAATTTGTACTCAATTTTCCTGCATTGGCCGCTTTTGATGATTGAAAAACTTTTTTGAGTACAAAGTCCCCAATCTTGAAGTACCTAAGATGAGCTATCCGATTGTAATATCGCTCAATAATTTGCTTCTGCTCTACCATCCTTATTAGAGTTATTTCTCTCCTTTTTTCAAGCAAATCGAGATTTATTCGCGTCTCTTCCTCATTTGATTCTTCGGTTGCTTGGGTGTATCTCGTACTTGGTTCACCTATTTCAACTGGGATTAATTCTGCACCATACACAAGTGAGAATAGTCACACCTCCTTTTTTACACACCTACCCCGAAGGATAGTGTATAAGGGAGTTATTCCATTTAAAGTGACATTATTCGAAATGGGATTATTTATTTATTTAGAGTCGCCACTTGGGATAGGTTTGGCTTTTGGTGTCCCAAGTCACCGGTTTATCTTGAATCCCAAATCGAGGAAATTTCGACTTCCCGAGTGGAGTCTGCGAACCAGAAATTCTGAATAAGGAATTCTGTTGACCCGAGGGAAGGTGTTAGGCACCCACGGATCCGGTGGTTCTACCACGGTCGCTTAAACTATTATAATTGGCTAAACATCTGATTTTTATACATACCATCCTATAGTGCAATTTTAGAATTATTTACCGATTTTAATTAATAATAAAATTTTTAGGAAATTGAACGTCGTTTAAAACATGCTTTTGGATCACGTCACATTAAATACACCCGGATCCTCGACATATTTTATTCAACGTTTTGGGATTTTGGATCGCATGAAATGCACACCCGAATTTAGGAAGGTAAAATTATTAGAGAACGCGCCTAAAGTGACTAACGTGTTATTAACTTTGCGGGAGGCCATGAAAATTCGCTAAATGGCATGTCCCGAATTCTATGTATTTAATATGAGTATTTAAAGAGGGCCACGCAATTTATGAATTTTTGTTTGGCGCAGCGCGCCTCGTTTTATTTTAAAGGCCAACCTAAAGGAGCTAGGATTTTCTATTAAGTAATGTCTCTAAAGACCTAATTAATTATCACTATAAAATTCGGGCCCCAAGTTCAAGTCCGAACTTAAACAAGAGGACAACCTCTTAATTTAAATTCGCTACCTAACTTGAAAGGCCCCAAAAATAAAAATTCGGCTAGGGTCTTTTATAAGGAATTGCCAGTCGTGGGCTTCTGCCCAAGCCCAAATAGAAGGCAGGCCATAAATTGGAACTCAGCAATCTAATTCCAACCTGTCACTCAGCACCCAATGAACTAATTCAAATTACTTGGGCTTCTTAATAGGCCCATTTTTAGTGGTTAGGTGGCCTACTGTATGAAAGATGGCTTTGGATTTTATCCAATTTCTTTTAGGTTCGAAATCAAACCAGCATCAATATGCTTCAAAAGTTAAAATGATTTGCAATAACTACAGTGACCAAACGTGATCAGATTAAAGTACCTAAAACAATTTAGAAATGACTAACAATTTTAGACTACTAAGCAGCCACACACTAGTCATGATCCAATTTAAAATAATTGTGGCATTTATACATAACTAAGCATTCTAAATAAATAACTAATACGGTTCATGATCCCAATTCAAACTAATTAAAGTATTTTTCAACAACTAAAACCAATTGCAGCAATTTTAAGAAGCTAATATGGAATTTAAACCATTGAATCCGACTATTCTTAGCCTAACTAAGTCATATTCAAGCTATTCTCATCACAGTCCCAACTTAATTACAAACAAAGGGCTGTACAATATCAAATTCGAGTCCCTGGTCAGTTACACTATTGGCTATTTGAACAATATAAGACTTTTAAGGAATAAATCAGGAGATTGCATGAACGTATATAGCTACACTACTCATTACAATATCAAATGAATAAACAGGGGTTCAAAACAGTGTAGGCAGATTCGGAACAACTTTTCATTCAAATGCAACTTCAATTACAAGTCTCCTTAGCTTTGGCCATTGAAGGTTAGACAAATACCTGGAAATTAGAACAAAATAAGAGAAAGTGAAGGTCAGCTATGTAGTAGCACAACAGCAGTAAATTCAGCACAAAACAGCAGCAGCTTTGCACTAATTTTAACCCAGAAATGACATCTCAACAGACCAGCAGTTAATTTTCAATGAACAACACAAGTGAACACCCAAAACCAGCTCAAATGACCTCTAATAAACCCAGAAATGACCTCAGGAGCTTCTCAAAATCACAACTACTGAAACAGGACTATTCAAATCATTTTTTTCAACCTATTCAAACTGGAAATTGATCTAATAGCTGGAACACAGAAATTATCTTAAGAAGAAGTTCAATAGAATAGTATTTTTGGTAGTTTTGGACTTATGGGGATTTTCGGATTTCAAAACATTTTCATATTTGAATTTGAATTTAAAATTTAAGATCTCAGAACTTCTAGAAATTTTTGGGGATTTTTCAGATTTTTAGACTTGTGAAACAAGGCAATAGACATGCCTTTTTATAGGCAAAGCCTAGGGCTGCCTTCAGATTGCTATTTACACCTTTAGTCCCTCTTTTATTTTCAGTTTTTAACTACTTAAACCCCTCATTTTATGCCTTGTTGGCCAAGTAACACTACTAAGTTCCTGAAATTCTAATTGGAACCCCATCTAGAATGTTCTAGGGGTTTCCAAACCAGTTATTTGCAGGATTCCCTACTTTGAATTACCCCAATTACCCTTTCACTAGTTCTGCAATTACCAAGCCTATGTCAACTAACCCAACCCTTTTACCCCAGTCCACTCAACTACGGTTAACTAATCAAGACTGGAATCAACCAGCTACAATCAAACAGACCCTAAAATTGAACTAATTAGACAAACTAACTAATCATGAAATTAGATCTAACAAACAATGAACTACGATTAATGGCAGTCAAACAACTAAAATCAAGTTGCAGTAAACATCCATGGATTGATTAATTGAAACCAAACACAAAATCAAGCCAATCAGAAAAATCAAAGCAAAAACAGAACAAAATTTAACCAAAAGTGAAGACTAAAACAAAACAGAATTAATTAACATGAAGAAAAATTAATCAAATGAGAAGAAACCTTACTGGCTTAAAATGAACAATCAAAAAACTTAAACTAAAACCTAGAACACTAATTATGGGTTAACAACAAGAACTATGCTTAAACTAATCTTAATAAGAGAGAAATCAAACAATAAAAGAAAAGAAAACTTACTTATGCAAGGTTAAATAAAGCTGAACGCCGATTCAATCACCGGAATGATGTAAATGTGTGTTCTTCACCAAGAACAAACGAACACATTATCTCGTGGCTTGACTCAAACTCTGGACTCAGGAAATTAGGGAGAACTCGAGTAATCCAGACTTCTAGGGTTCTGCCGCTCTAAGATCTGAAATTCGAGAAGCTCTGGCGATGTTCGAAGGAAGCCAGTTAGGGGTTCAGGAAGAGGGGGATTAGGAGAGTATGGGGTGTCATTTTTGGGAATTTCGGAGGAGTTAGGGCTTTGGTCCGAGCTTTCGATTTGATATTCGGAGCGATTGGCTAGGATTTGAAGGGAAATAAGGTTGGATATGGACTGGGGAGATGAAGACGGAGCTATGGTGAAAATTTGGAGTTATTTGGAGTTTTGCCGCCGGCGTAGGTGATTTCTGGCCGGCAGCGGACAACGGAGGGTTGGTGGCGCTATGCCGGAGTGTGTTAGGGGTTCTGAGAGATGATCGGATGAGGGGGGGTGGGGTGAGAGTTCCGACACTTTAATATCAAACGATCCTTAGTTCCTGACCGTAGGATCAAAGATCCTCGACGGTCAGGATCAAAATTTATCAAGACGGGGTCGTTTTGGGAGATGGGGGGAAGCTGGACTGGACTGGAGCGGGTTTTGGGTCCGATTTGGTGGGTCTGGGAGGGATTTGTTTGGGCTGATATCAAAATTGGCCAACAAATGGTATGTATTAAGACCTCTTCAATGTTTATTTGATTTTCCTTTTTACTTTACTTTTCTTATTTCATTTTTAGATTTTTGTTAAATGTAAAATTTAAAATAAAGACCTAAATTGACTCTGAAATTATACTAATTAATTTCCAAAATTAACCAATTCCTAATTTTAAAAGAAAACTAAGACAAATTTTAAAAAATTGAAAGTAGAAATGCAAAAGAACCATTTTTGTTATTTTCTTGATTTTTGTAATATTAATTGACAAAAAAAAAACTGAAATGAGGTCCTAAATACAAGCGTACTATTTTGTATTTTTTACGAATTATATCAATTAATAATACACACACAAAAATGCAAACAAAACACATAATCATGCAATTAATTCCCTAAAATTCAAATAATAAAAGAAAAATCCTAATTCTAATGAATTTTATAGGAGTAATTAAACGAGGCAAAAATCACATGCTCACAGCTGCCCCTCTTTGCTCGGAGACACGAAGGGTTTTCGGGCAACGATAAATGAGCAATCATGAGAGATTTTTGCCCGCTTGGCACTCCATGAGAAGCATTTTTTGAAAACCGTCTGACCGAACTCTGCTTCAGAGGTTGCCTACATATCCTTGGCTATAAAGGAATCAGGTCAGTGTAGTTCTGGAAGGGTTGGTAGCTGGGACTACCAGAAGCTATGATTTCACTGCTGTTGCTGCTGCTACTACTTGCTGACCTCCTTATTACACCAAAAGGAAAATCAAAGATAAGCTAGCTTTGCTTATCAACTATGAGATACAGGATTCCTATCTATAAATCTCTTGAAGCTTGATCTTGAGTCTTAGCTGATTTTGCTGTGGACTCCGATCTGAATCTTGATGCTCGCAAGTTGTAGGTGTTGTTTCTTTCCGCAGCATTGGGTCAAAGTGGGATCGGCGGAGCTTGTGACTTCAATGAAGTTTTGAGCAGTCCGCATCTCCGTTCACTTCAGCATTTGAATTCACTTCTTTTTGTTCTTTTTTTTCTTTTCCTTATTCTGGATTGAGACTCATTCTTTTTGTCGTCTCGAACCCTGTGCCTCGAGGTCAGACCTGCTTAAGACACCAAAACAAACAAACGAACGAAATTTTTCTGGCCCAGTTTTCATTGGGAAAATTTCGTGAGTTAGTTGTGACACATATCAAAGCGATCAAATCAGGATTGTGTATCCTTGGAATTAAAGCCTTAGATTGGGAGGGTTACCAGGTTATGCTCGAAAATTACCGGGTTATGCCGGAAAAGAAAAAGGTCCTCGGGTTAAGCCGGGGAGATCCACGGGTTATGCCGGGATTGAAAGGAAAAGGCTCCTTGGGTTATGCCAGGGAGGTCCACGGGTTATGCCGGGATTGAAAGAAAAAGGCTCCTTGGGTTATGCCAGGGAGATCCGCGGGTTATGCCGGGATTGAAAGAAAAAGACTCCTTGGGTTATGCCAGGGAGGTCTACGGGTTATGCCGGGATATCTAGGGAATGAGGGCCCTATGCTACCATGATTTTTTTTCTTTTGGAATTTTTCATTTTCACTTCTTCTTCTTCTTCTTTCTTTCTTCTTCTTTTTCTTTTCTTCTTATTTTTCTTTCTTTCTTCTTCTTTTTCTTTTCTTCTTATTTTTTCTTTCTTTTTATTTAGTAAAACGCATGAAAGAAATTGGGGAGAAACTTCCTTTTTGGTCGGTTCCCTGCTGCAAAGCTGTTTCAGCGCTTGCGCATTTCTTTTCTCTTTGGGGTTGCACCTGCTTCTTGCGTGGTTGCTTTGAATTACACCTGTTTTAACTTTCAATAAAGAACAATTTGTTAGTTTGAAACGGTGGTTGGTTTTGTGGCCTTGATCATCTCAATTTCTTGATCCCGGCCCAGTTCCTGTTGAGAACTTTGCTGCTTGCTGGTTTTGAGGGTGAATCTCTTTTCAAACCGAAAAGACTCAACTTTTAGGACTTCATGATCACTTGCTCGTGTGAGCTCTGGCCTTTTCACTTTATTCTGCTCTTAGGACCTTTGTCTTTGATTTTCTTTCCTTTCCAATGTCTTTGCTTTGAAAACATCCATATTCATGGTCATTCGGGATTGGCCTGACGCACCCGCTGAGGCTGGGTATTTTCTTTGGCTTTTGCCAGGCGAAGCCCTATAAAACTAGTCCTGCCACCTTTTCTTTGTAATAGTCTCGGAATCAGAGTTAAACCGAAAGGGATTCAAAGAAGAAATATACAAAAGGCAAGCATACGAGTTTAAAGAGAAGCGTCTTTTTCGGGGGAAAAGAAGGACTTATCTGGGGGTGCATGCTGGCTTCAAATGGACATGACATGCTTCTTGGACTGGATACCCGACCCACACAAACTTTCCAGCTTCTCGTGAACCCATTGATCCGTATTTCAAAACCGGGGAATCTTGCCAGGACCCTTTTTGTCACGACCCCAGTTCAACCTCCATGAACATGTCGTGATGGAACCTAGTTCCTACAACTAGGTAAGCCTAACAGTGCGGAATAAAAAATTAACATTTGCGGAAGAATAAATTAAAACTGAACATACGGAAATAACAACTGTATATAAGGCCACTCGGCCTAAACAACTCAAGAATATGCGGAAGTCTACAACTAAATCCCAAAACCCGGAAACTCACGGGAAACACAAGCTAATAGAATGTAGTGATCTGCTCTACACCAGAATGTCTAACAACATGAAAGGAAAGAAAGGAACTATCTGCTAAAGCCGGAATAGAGTAGAGACTCCTGGTCTGCGGACGTAGCAGATATACCTCAAGTCTCAGCTAGAACTTTCCACCACGAGGATGGTACACCTGGGAGGAAGTACCCGGATCTGCACATGAAAAACATGCGCAGGAAGGGCATGAATACACCACAGCGGTACTCAGTAAGTGCCAAGCCTAACCTCGGTTGGGTAGTGACGAGGAAGGTCAGGGCCCTACTAAGATAACAAATAAATAATGAGATAACAGAAACAGTTTAAATAAAGTCTACAACGAGAATTCTAAACCAGGTAAATAAGGAAGAACAGTAATAGAAAGCAAGGCAACAATACAAGGAAAACTGCCCTCAACAAGGAATAATAGCCGGGGATCTCTTGGTATCCTCATCATATACACTAGGGATCTCTTGGTATCCCGAGGATCTCTTGGTATCCTCATCATATACGCTAGGGATCTCTTGGTATCCCGAGGATCTCTTGGTATCCTCATCATATACACTAGAGATCTCTTGGTATCCCGAGGATCTCTTGGTATCCTCATCATATACACTAGGGATCTCTTGGTATCCCGAGGATCTCGTGGTATCCTCATCATATACACTAGGGATCTCTTGGTATCCCGAGGATCTCTTGGTATCCTCAATAAGTAAGCCGGGGATCTCTTGGTATCCCAGTATATATATAGAAACACATGTGCCAGGGATCTCTTGGTATCCCTCACCCTCAGTCCAGAATATCTCAAGTACAGGGGACCTCCCGGGAAACCTTCCCGTAGTCCCAAATTAAACACACAACAACAAACAACTCATAATCTCAGAATAATGCTAAAAGATCAGGACAAGAAATAGTAAATTCTAGCCTAACATGCTCCACAGAGTACAAATAGCACAGCTAAACAATTAGAAAGTTAGCCAGATAAACATAAGTCTCTAAGCTAGCACAGGTATAAACTTACAGTTTAAAATGAACAAGTAAACATGAAATCTCAATTTAAATACTTCAAGTAGAAACGGGTTTACAACAATTAGCTCAAGTACGCGCTCGTCACCTCACGTACGAGGCATTCAAATATTCAAAGATCATGTCCTAAGGGGAAAAGTCCCCCACACAAGGTTAGATAAGCCACTTACCTCGAACCGGCTCAATATCAACTAGAAACCACGCTCTTGCCACGAGTATCCGACTACAAATGGCTCAAATCTATTCAATTCTATTACACATCGTAAATAACATCGCAAACACCTGGTTTTGCTAATAAATTCAAAGCTACGGCGTAAAATTAGGTGAAATGACCAAAATGCCCTTCAGGACAACGTCTCGGAATCGAATAATTTTCACATTTTTAGAACCCTCATACTCTCACGAGTCTAACCACATAAAAATCTCCCAAATTGGAGGTCAAATGCCCACTCAAAACTCAATAGTTTAGGCAATGAAGTTTTACCTCAAATTATCCAATTTTTGATCCTAAATTCGAATTCCAATGATGTATTTAACTATATAATGATGAAATATTACAAAAAGGGGCCACAGAAACGTTACCCAGTGATCTTCTCTTCGAACCCACCCAAAATCGCCTAAAACCGAGCACTCAATTGATTTCTCCAACTTATGAAATTAAAACCCTCGAATTTCTATATCTGTACAGTGAATGCCGCTTCTGCGGTCTAGGGACCGCTTCTGCGGTCCCGCCAATGCGAAACACTGGCCGCTTCTGCGGCTTCTTTTAAAAGGTCAGACCTCCGCTTCAGCGGATAAATAACCGCTTCTGCGGTACCGCTTAGGCGCAAAATTCAACCGCTTCTGCGGTTCCTGAGGGGTGGACCAAACTCGCTTCTGCGATGAGCGAGCCGCTTCTGCGGTTCCCAAACCGCAGAAGCGAAAATACCAGAAGGAACAAAATACTAGCTGCTGCAAACTTTGAAAGTTTCCTCCGTTAACCACCCGGAATCATCCCGAGGCCCCCGGGACCTCAACCAAAAGCACCAATACCACCTAATACCTTATTCAAACTTGTACCAATCTTGAAAACACCTAAAACAACGCCGGAAACCCGAATTAATCAAAGATTCAAGCCTAAGAACTTCAATAAACATGATTTCTAACATGGATCACAACTCAATTATTGTAACACGTAGGAATTACAAACATTTCTTCCAAATACGATTTCGATCAAAAACCTAACCAAAACACGTCCAAATGACCTGAAATTTTGCACACACATCCCAAATGACATGACGGAGTTCCGGAATTCCAATCCGACCCTCGGATCAAAAACTCACTATCGGACCGAAAACTTCAAAAATTCAAACTTCGGCATTTCAAGTCTAAATGAGCTACGGACTTCCAAAATACATTCCGAACACGCTCCCAACCCCGAAATCACCTAACGGAGCTAACGGAACCATCGGATTTCCATTCCGAGGTCGTCTTCACACTGTTCTAACTTCGGACCATTTTTCAACACTTAAGCTCTCATTTAGGGACTAAGTGTCCCAAAACACTCCGAATCCTAACACCGAACATCCCGGCAAACCAAAATAGCAAAAATGAACTTAGGGGAAGCAGTTAAGGGGGGATCGGGGCGTAAATTCCAAAAAGGACCGGCCGGGTCGTTACATCCTCCTACACTTAAACATTCGTTCGTCCTCGAACGAGCATAGAGAACATACATGAAGTAGTGAAAATATGAGGGTACTGGCTGCGCATATTCTGCTCGGTCTCCCAAGTCGCCTCCTCGGCCGGCTGACCCCGCCACTGAACCTTCACTGAAGCAATGTTCTTTGACCTCAACTTCCTGATCTTTCTGTCCAATATAGCCCATGGCTCCTCAACATAGGATAGATCCTTGTCCAACTGGACTGAACTGAAATCCAACACATGCGACGGATCAGCGTGATACCTCCGGAGCATCGAAACATGAAATACCGGATGAACTCCGGCCAAACTGAGAGGCAAGTCAAGCTCATATGCAACCTCCCCAACTCGCTGCAAGATCTCAAAAGGGCCAATAAACCTCGGACTCAACTTTCCTTTCTTCCCAAACCTCATGACGCCTTTCATAGGCGAGACTCGAAGCAGAACCCGCTCACCAACCATATATGAAACATCACGAACCTTTTTGTCTGCGTAACTCTTCTGTCTGGACTGGGCTGTACGGAGTCTATCCTGAATCGTCTTAACCTTCTCCAATGCATCCTGTACTAACTCTGTGCCCAATAGCCTGGCCTCACCCGGCTCAAACCAACCCACCGGAGATCTACACCTCCTACCATATAAAGCCTCATACGGCGCCATCTGAATGCTGGACTGATAACTATCGTTGTAAGCAAACTCCGCCAGTGGCAAGAAATGATCCCAAGACCCTCCAGTTCCATGATTCAATGTTTAACTCCTCATGCACCTTACCGTGCAACCACAACTCAGTTGAGCACACCAGCTCGATCAATTCTGGAGATATTCCTTTTTATTCAAGCAAATAAGCCTTAGAGCCCAATTCCAACATCTGGAATTCTATGCCCGACCTGTTTCCAACATATGATCACCATAACAATCACTACACGCTATACCCAAACATGGCTGCATAACTTGCTGAAGTTCACACCTCGCATCACTTTACTTACCGGACCACAGTAACATTTCCTGATCGACTTAGTCAAAAATTCCACGAATCTGATGCTCTCGTTGCACCCCATGACATGCACAGGCCTCACTCTAACTCTTGCAAGGCCGTCACAACGGAGAGATGTGTGGAAATTCATAATCGACTGCCGAGTCAACCAATCACTGAGCCTACACTCCTGACAAGAAGCATTACCTCATTCCGAACCAATTAATGATCTTTGCCTCTTAATAGATATTTCACGTAATCAGATTGCACTGATCCTAAATCCAACAATCTCGTCTCACCCAGTACGAATGCTCAGACAATAAGGCACCCCAACATGACCAAAAGTCTCATATGATGTCACAATACGCCAATTGGCTACCAATTAGAATGCGATACAAAAAAAAGGAAAGTGAAATCTGAAAAGAAATTTCAATTACCCCGCTCGCGAATCATACATGCGACGCGGGCGCGCAGCTAATATGAGCCTCCTCCAGATAATAGGAAACATAACACAATAAACAGATATGGGAAACTGTACTGAACATCACACTTGTTGCGGCGTGCAACCCGATCCGAGCAATCATAACCATGGCGGCGTGCCACCCAATCCAAATAACATACCCGTGGCGGCGTGCCACCCGATCCACACATGGAGCTCACATAAGGAGATGTACATTGAGCTAAATTGCTCATTACAACAAGAAACTAAGCATCAGTCATAACCATGCTAAGTGTATAACACCATTCCTTGGGGAGACATATAACGCTATAATCCACAAACTCGGGCACAACTGAGGTGCGATACAAGATCTGAATCTCAAGAGCCATTCTGCTCATACAACATCACCGCCACACGGAACTTTAACACATAAAAATTTACCAAGCCGTCTCATAACTCATACGGCGCAATACATCATTACCTGGAATAGCTGATGACAAAATAACACCCCGACTCTTCCTCCATAAGGAATGCTCGTTTAAACGAACACAACTGGCCTGATATAAAGCCCTGCTCACATATAAATCAATCCACTGATCTCAAGCCGATTTCTGATTGCACCAACTTGGCTAATAACCTTTCAAAGGTCCATAGTAACTCCGTTTTCCTCATAACACATAAGAACAACCATCATAACCGGAGCAACCTCCTCAATTCGCAACCAACAAACAAAGTGCCCTCGCGGCATAAATTCTCAAATTAATGATGTTACCACAATCCTCATACTTGGTTTAAATCTTTAGTCAATCAAGTGACTACATGTCACACTTATACAATCTTCCCGTGGGACACGCTCCCACAATCTTCCGAAATGAATAACGGGTCAGCACATCTAAACCATCGGGCGCACTAACGCTGAAAAGCGATCAAGAATCCTTATCCAGGATGCAAAGCCTCTTTCACAACACATCGATCTCAAGTGACACTGAAGACAATACCAATTTACTTTAAACATTCCACCCTTTTTCTTGTTCATCCGAGCTCGTGACATCTTTGTCCACACCGAGCTGTTACCTTGATCTTTACTTCGAATCCCATACAACTCACTGCACCTAACATGACACATACGACTTCGGAACCGCTAATAGGCTAACACTTCATCACTTAAAATCTTTTCACTTAACTCACTTAAGGAGAACCATAGCAACACTTAGGTGAATTCTCATAACCGTAGAATATGCAAACCTCCAAGTAGTGGCCTGAGCCACCATGGCCATTCCAGGATCCGCCTACATATAACAGGCCATATCAGAAGAGTGCTTCTGAACAACATTAATTTCGGCGACCGACAAGCCTCACACGCACCACCACAAATCACACGCATGACTTGATCACGCTGAAGGAATTCACCCCTACCACCAATACGCCAACTCAACTATGTTTAACCAATATATCTTCCTTCGATTTACCCCGATTGCCTTAGTAATAACAATAACTCCTTTCAACACATAACACACTCCATCCGCACTTCCCCGGGTGACCTGGAAACCGCGAGACCATGCTGTCTCAAATCCCATGAACCATTTCGTACCTTCCTTGGGCGTACATTCGCACCCTCAACTGACATGCCCATTCCACTAACCCTTCTACGAATCCGAAGTCCTTTCTCATCCTTCTCTCAAGTCTGAACATGAGCCAATAAGGCCAACCATAGAACCCTTTAACAATTCTTTTGCTCCAATTACCACTTATGTTCTTTTCCCGTAGCCGAGTGACACAGAAATATGCTAACAACCTAAAAACCTCACAAGTGGTTAACCATGCAACCCAATCATAGGCGGTGGGAGTCTCCCACTTAGCTTGAAGCCACTATTACACAACTCTGGAGTTCACCAGGATTCTTAATCTCTTATTGACATAACCTTGCGCAATCAACCACCAAAATTCTCGATATCTTACTGTAGAAACCCCCTTTTTATACTCTGAATCATTAACAACATTCGCACGACCGATCCCTTCACTGTATAACCAATAGAATTCTTCGCAGAAGCATCGCCAACCACGCGACCGCTAACCTGCTCACAAGAATAACTCACCTGTAGAAATCACTCCCCGGCATCTCCCAACGCTGCTGCACGGGGCACAATCACCACGACATCAATAACTCATACAGAGTCCGAGCTCACTCTCCAGGTGCACAATTTCATTCACCCCTCGTGGACATCAATTAAATGTGCGGCAATATTCTTCCGATTCAAAGGTATGTTGTATCCTTATTCATTCAAGAAGCTTCTTCCCGTTATATCAAATCTCCCGCCGCATAATAGCTCATACTTCTAATTAAATCCGTAGGCCCCAAATCACCAATCACCAATATTCTCAGGTCACTCCAAACTCTCCTTAAGGTACGTGGTCATCCCACTGCAAAGCCCATATGCACTCCGCCACTCTCCCACTTTGGCGGAACTCATCCCCTTAATCGACTACTCGGCCCTTGGCCGCTTATACTCGGACTCCTAGAAATTTTAGCCACCGCCCGACACTTCCCACGTGTCTTTCCTCATCCTTTGCTGCTCAGCTGCTACCTTAAATAGAGTCTATCTTCGTGGCACTTGAACCCACAATTGCTACTGACTTTAAACCTTTCCGAAGGTCATCTTCCTCGAGTAGCACGCGTCCTCACCATCCGTGAGAGAATAGAAGGCAGAAGTTTAGGCTTGTGATGTCAAAAATCTCGCACGACATGGAATCAAATAAAGTGAAATTTTCCTAACGGTTACATAGCCTCTCGTAGATAAGTACAGACGTCTCCGTACCGATCAGCGAGACTCTAATAAACCGGCCTGTGTTCGGTGACTCCTATGAACCTAGAGCTCTGATACCAACTTGTCACGACCCCAGTTCACCCTCCATGAACATGTCGTGATGGCACCTAGTTCCTACAATTAGGTAAGCCTAACAGTGCGGAATAATAAATTAACATTTGCGGAATAATTAAATAAAACTGAACATACGGAAATAACAACTGTATATAAGGCCACTCGGCCTAAACAACTCAAAAATATACGGAAGTCTACAACTAAATCCCAAAACCCGGAAACTCACGGGAAACACAGGCTAATAGAATGTAGTGATCTGCTCTACACCAGAATGTCTAACAACATGAAAGGAAAGAAAGGAACTATCTGCTAAAGCCGGAATAGAGTAGAGACTTCTGGTCTACGGACGTAGCAGATATAACTCAAGTCTCAGCTAGAACTCTCCACCACGAGGATGATACACCTGGGAGGAAGTACCTGGATCTGCACATGAAAAACATGCACAGGAAGGGCATGAGTACACCACAACGGTACTCAGTAAGTGCCAAGCCTAACCTCGGTTGGGTAGTGACGAGGAAGGTCAGGGCCTTACTGAGATAACATAATAAATATCATGATCCACTCTGAGTCACAAGCAACTACATACTCAATTAGCCAAGAACTTTCCATTTGATCCCATCCAGGAGGAAATCACTATACATCACATGCTCCTCGCGCCAGTAGGAAATATACATCTCTAACCGTGGTAGAAACCATCAAGAACTCTCTGAATCCCATTTGCACAAAACCCAACCGCAGGACTGAATCCTTCTAACTCAACCAAGCTACGCAGGTCACCAAAACCCAAGAGCATTGCCACGAAACACCTGTAGAAACTCATTACCTTATAAGCATCCAAAGAACTAATCATATCAATTACCATGCCGATCCAACCTACTACCAAGTTGTTCTACTTATCCGAGTTCCTTTGGAATTACCTTCNCCCAGTTCACCCTCCATGAACATGTCGTGATGGCACCTAGTTCCTACAACTAGGTAAGCCTAACAGTGCGGAATAACAAATTAACATTTGCGGAATAATTAATTAAAACTGAACATACGGAAATAACAACTGTATATAAGGCCACTCGGCCTAAACAACTCAAAAATATGCGAAAGTCTACAACTAAATCCCAAAACCCGGAAACTCACGGGAAACACAGGCTAATAGAATGTAGTGATCTGCTCTACACCAGAATGTCTAACAACATGAAAGGAAAGAAAGGAACTATCTGCTAAAGCCGGAATAGAGTAGAGACTTCTGGTCTACGGACGTAGCAGATATAACTCAAGTCTCAGCTAGAACTCTCCACCACGAGGATGATACACCTGGGAGGAAGTACCTGGATCTGCACATGAAAAACATGCACAGGAAGGGCATGAGTACACCACAACGGTACTCAGTAAGTGCCAAGCCTAACCTCGGTTGGGTAGTGACGAGGAAGGTCAGGGCCTTACTGAGATAACATAATAAATAATGAGATAACAGAAACAATTTAAATAAAGTCTACAAGGATAATTCTAAACCAGGTAAATAAGGAAGAACAGTAATAGAAAGCAAGGTAACAATACAAGGAAAACTTCCCTCAACAAGGAATAATAGCCGGGGATCTCTTGGTATCCCGAGGATCTCTTGGTATCCTCATCATATACACTAGGGATCTCTTGGTATCCCGAGGATCTCTTGGTATCCTCATCATATACACTAGGGATCTCATGGTATCCCGAGGATCTCTTGGTATCCTCATCATATACACTAGGGATCTCTTAGTATCCCGAGGATCTCTTGGTATCCTCATCATATACACTAGGGATCTCTTGGTATCCCAGTATATATATGGAAACACATGTGCCGGGGATCTCTTGGTATGCCGCACCCTCAGTCCAGAATATCTCAAGTACAGGGGGACCTTCCGGGAAGCCGTCCCGTAGTCCAAAATTAAACACACAACAACAAACAACTCATAATCTCAGAATAATGCTAAAAGATCAGGACAAGAAATAGTAAATTCTAGCCTAACATGCTCCACAAAGTACAAATAGCACAGCTGAACAATTAGCAAGTAAGCCAGATAAACATGAGTCTCTAAGCTAGCACAGGTATAAACTTACAATTTAAAATGAACAAGTAAACATGAAATCTCAATTTAAATACTTCAAGTAGAAACGGGTTTACAACAATTAGCTCAAGTACGCGCTCGTCACCTCACGTACAAGGCATTCAAATATTCAAAGATCATGTCCTAAGGGGAAAAGTCACCCACACAAGGTTAGACAAGCCACTTACCTCGAACCGGCTCAATATCAACTAGAAACCACACTCTTGCCACGAGTATCCGACTCCAAATGGCTCGAATCTATTCAATTCAATTACATATCGTAAATAACATTGCAAACACCTGGTTTTGCTAATAAATTCAAAGCTACGACGTGAAATTAGGTGAAATGACCAAAATACCCTTCAAGCCAACGTCTCGGAATCGAATAATTTTTATATTTTTAGAACTCTCATACTCTCACGAGTCTAGCCATATAAAAATCTCCCAAATCGGAGGTCAAATGCCCACTCAAAACTCAATAGTTTAGGCAATGAAGTTTTACCCCAAATTATCCAATTTTTGATCCTAAATTCGAATTCCAATGATGTATTTAACTATATAATGATGAAATATAACAAAAAGGGACCAAAGAAACGTTACCCAGTGATCTTCTCTTCGAAACCCACTCAAAATCGCCTAAACCGAGCTCTCAATTGATTTCTCCAACTTATGAAATTAAAACCCTCGAATTTCTATATCTGTACAGTGAATGTCGCTTCTGCGGTCCTGCCTATGCGAAACACTGGCCGCTTCTGCGGCTTCTTTTAAAAGGCCATACCTCCGCTTCTGCGGATAAATAATCGCTTCTGCGGTACCGCTTAGGCGGAAAATTCAACCGCTTCTGCAGTTCCTGAGGGGGGGGGGGGGTACCAAACTCGCTTCTGCGATGAGCGAGCCGCTTCTGCGGTTCCCAAGCCGCAGAAGCGAAAATACCAGAAAGAACAAAATACCAGCTGCTACAAACTTGGAAATTTTCCTCCGTTAACCACCCGGAATCATCTCGAGGCCCCCGGGACCTCATCCACAAGCACCAATACCACCTAATACCTTATTCAAACTTGTACCAATCTTGAAAACACCTAAAACAACGCCGGAAACCCAAATTAATCAAAGATTCAAGCCTAAGAACTTCAAATTTCTTCCAAATACGATTTCGATCAAAAACCTAACCAAAACACGTCCAAATGACCTGAAATTTTGCACACACATCCCAAATGACATGATGGAGCTACTGCAACTTCTGGAATTCCAACCCGACCCTCGGATCAAAAACTCACTATCGGACCGGAAACTTCAAAAATTCAAACTTCAGCATTTCAAGTCTAAATGAGCTACGGACTTCCAAAATACATTCCGAACACGCTCCCAACCCCGAAATCACCTAACGAAGTTAACGAAACCATCAGATTTCCATTCCGAGGTCGTTTTCACACTGTTCTGACTTCGGACCATTTTTCAACACTTAAGCTCTCATTTAGGGACTAGGTGTCCCAAAACACTCCGAATCCTAACACCGAACATCCCGACAAACCAAAATAGCGGAAATGAACCTAAGGGAAGCAGTTAAGGGGGGATCGGGGCGTAAATTCCAAAAACGACCGGCTGGGTCGTTACACTTTTAGTGGTGAGGTGTCTTCTTTTCGGCCGACAGCGCCCTTTGCGGGTTTTCGCTAGTCGACCTCTCTCATTTCTCTTCTCACCGTCGCCCGAAAGTGCTCTTTACGAGTTTTCACCAAACGGACTCTCTCATTTTCAAATTCTCTACTCACCGTCGCCTTATGGTGCCCGAAGGTTTTCACCGATAAGACTCTCTCATTTTATTTCTCTGAATTTGGACTATATCAGATTCCAACAGTGTTGTTTTCAATTCCCATGCCTTTGCCAATTGATTAGAAGGACTTGGACAAGGTATTGGGTAAAAAGAATTTTGGACGGAAGTACAACTTTGGAACCATTTTGGTGGACTCACGGTCGAACCATTATATCATCTGCCCCAGTTTCAACTTTTGGGGGAATTGGGATTTTATTTTTGGTGTGACTGAACCCCAAAGAGAGGCTGCCTACGTATCCTTTCGGAATCAAGTCAGACGTAGTTCAGGAAAAATATTTGTTTTGTTGTTTTTGTTTTTGTTTTGTTTGTTTTTGGTTTTTCTTTTCATCATATTTTCTTTTTCTTTTGTTTTTTCTTTTTTCTTTTCATCATATTTTCTTTTTCTTTTCTTTTTCCTTTTTTTTGTTGTTTTTTTTTGTTTTTTTTTCATTTTTTTTCGATAATACCTCCGGGTTCCAAAGAGGGTAGCCAAAGAAGAGTATCCGGCTCAAATGGGTTTGCAAAGGGTTGATAATGTTTGGATAGCAGGAAGGAAAGCCTTCGTCATCTCAACTGCGCAAAGTCATCATCATAGAAGGTCTAGACATAGTACCTTTTTACCGCATCCACATTCACAACTGTTTCGGGATCATTTCCTTCGATATCTCCCAAATACAATGCTCCTCTCGACAATATTTTCCGGATGATTTATGAACCCTTCCAATTAGGAGCAAATTTTCCTTTTGCTTCCTGGTGATGAGGGAGAATGCGTCTTAACACGAGTTGTCCCACTTCAAAATTCGTGGGACGCACCTTCTTGTTGTAAGCGCGGGCCATTCTTTGTTGGTACAACTACCCGGATGTGCCCTGAGTACAACACACTCTTTTGTTGTAATGTATGGACCTTTCCAACCCGCGAACCAATTTTCCTTCAATTGTTCCAATTCTTTGTTTTATTTCCTCAAGGTTACCTTCTTTGCATTTCGACTCTTGATTCATTATTTCAAAATCTGACAGCGTTTTGGGATCTGGGCATGAAGTCTGCAAGCATGTCATGTTATTTGAAGCTGCATTATTAGAGCTAAAGAGAAGAAATGAAGGAGAAAAATAGCAAAATCAGAAAGGATAAAGAAAAATGAACGGTGAAATATTGATTTCATTTCTTGGAATTTTGAAGATAACAGGGTTCACATTCGGGAACTTAAAGACAAGAAACTAAAAGAAACATCCGAGTTATACCCTGGAATAACTCGGGATGCAGAAAAAGTAGCAGGACGGGTCTACCGGGACTCCTGCCTGATCGGGAATGGCGTAGCCTTCCAGTTTTGAAGCTTGGCGCTTGGTCCCATGTATAACACCTCAGCAGTGCTAGTTCCCTCTCCCGGCTGGACCATGTGGGTTTCGTAGAGCATTTTCCTCATTGCCCCACATATCTCTTCAATCTCTTCGGTCGTAAAGGCCTCATCCTCTTCTTCTTCATTGTATTTTGGCTTAACAAAGGTCTCTTACAGATGTGGCAGTGGCTGTGGCAAGACCCATCCCTCTTTCTTTCTCTCAGCCGCCCACTCTACATCATCTGGGGTGGGGTGAAAGCCTATCCCGAAGAATTTTTCAATTGTTGGAAGGGTCACTGGTTCGGATATTCCTTGCAGAGCTTTTCCGAGTCCCTTCCCTGGCTTGACACCGTGTGTGATCATTTCTTTGGCCACCATAATCGAGGCATTGGATAGGAAGGGTTGGGGACACGGATTTCCTTCTTCATGCCGGTCCGCCACCATGATTTCGAAAGCTTGGTAAACTATGTGTTCACTGCCTTCCCTCACTTCTAGGCATGGGATAGATGGGTCCCGATAGATTGACCGTTCATCCTCTCCGTGAACCACAATCTCCTGATCCTCGTGTTCAAATTTCACCATTTGATGGAGGGTAGAGGGTACAGCTCCTGCAGCATGGATCCAAGGCCTTCCCAAAAGAAAATTGTAGGACGTGTCCATGTCTAGCACTTGAAAAGTCACCTCGAAGTCTACCGGGCCAATGGTCAAGATTAGGTCAATTTCTCCAATGGTGTCTCTTTTGATACCGTCAAGGGCTCTCACACAGACATTGTTGGGACGAATCCTTCCAGTCCCGATTTCCATACGTTGCAGTGTGGAGAGTGGGCAAATGTCAACACCTGAGCCTCCGTCTACCATGACTCGCTTAACATAATATCCCTAACATTTGACGGTTAAGTGCAAGGCCTTGTTGTGAGCAGCTCCTTCTGGAGGCAAGTCATTTTTGCTGAATGAGATTTGATTGACAACAAAGAACCTTTCCGCCATTCTTTCAAGCTGTTCCACTAAGGTTTCAACTGGCACGTATGCTTCATTCAAAGTTTTCATTAAAACCTTTTGATGCTCAGAGGATTTCATCAGTAATGACAGCAACGACACTTGTTCAGGATGCTTTCGCAATTGATCGACCACCTCATAGTCGGCCATCTTCATCTTCTAAAAGAAAACTTCTGCTTCTTCAGCACTCACGGGTTTCTTAGGCGGGAAACGCGTTTTGGTAGAATTGTCTACCTCATCTATGTTTGAGTATTTTTCAGCGGGAACATTTTTCGGAAGCTCTCCCAAGATCTCTTTTCCTTTATACGTAACCACTGTCTGATGATAATTCCAGGGCACTGCAGCAGGGTTGGTCATAGGCTTCTGTGGTACGCATCCAATAACCACTGGCTCACTCAGCCGGGGTGGTTTGATTGTCCCCCGCACCATATAGGCTTGCTTGGGTACGTACACTTGCGTTCCCTTTCTCACTTCCAATTTCTTTGGAGGGTTCACAATCAGCTCCTCTTCTTGACGGCCTCGCGGGACATAGAGAATTCCATCTCTGGGAGGAATCGTTTCTGTTCTAGTTTCAGCTCTCTTTTCTGGCTCCGTCTTTGTGATTTTGTTCGTCTTCTCCCCTTTATCTTGCTTTGGGGAAACCCCTGGCTTTCTTTCTGCGTCAGCAATAGCAATGATGGCCTTTAATGCCGGATCGAACTCTTTATCCTCACAGATCATCCCAATCAGAGGCCTATTATTGTGGGCTGGCAAAGGATTGTTGGTCACATTTGGGACCTCCTTGTCCCTTAGCACTATCTTTCCTTGCTCTATCAAGTCTTCCACGGCTCTTTTCAACATCTAATAGTTTTCTGTATCATGCTCCTCAGCTCTTGAGTGGTAAGCACATCGGATGCCCCGCTAATAGGAGGGTGATTCTGGGTTTTGCCTGTTTGGGGGTATGTGCTGCAGAAAATTCATTTGAACAAGCTTTGGGAACAGACTGGAGTAGGGTTCACCGATTGGTGTAAAATTTGGTCTCCTGGGTGTTTCCCGAGGACGGAAGTTATTCTGCGGAGGACGGGGTTATAGTGGTTTTGGTGAGGAGGCTAGTTTCTTGGGAATGGAGTTTGATTTCTATTGGCATGTGGCTGCGGCCGGGCGAAGGGTTGAGCGTTCATGACCGCATAAGGTGGAGGAGCATAAGCCATATCATGATGAGGGTAGTAATGCTGAGGGGTTCTTTCGGAAAACACAGGTCTAGGAGCCCGGTATCTTCTTGCCCTTGATGCTACCATAACCGTTTCCTCTTTCTTTTTGCCTTTGGCCATTCCACCAGACCCGCCTTGGAT
This sequence comes from Nicotiana attenuata, assembly GCF_001879085.1. Classification (NCBI taxonomy): domain Eukaryota; kingdom Viridiplantae; phylum Streptophyta; class Magnoliopsida; order Solanales; family Solanaceae; genus Nicotiana; species Nicotiana attenuata. Next base: position 2,573,138 of record NC_031993.1, read on the forward strand.
GGCTTGGGAGGTTGCTCTGATGGCTGACTGACTCAAAATTCGGCCCATTTTCAGACCATTTTCTACCATTTCCCCGATCTTAATCGCCTCTGCAAAAGGTTTGCCTATGGCTGACATCATGTTCTGGAAATAATCCACTTCCTGGGCCTGAAGAAATACGGTGACCATTTCCACCTCATCCATTGGAGGTTTCACCCTCGACGCTTGCTCACACCACTTAATAGCATATTCCCTGAAACTTTCTGAGGGCTTCTTCTTCAAATTCGCCAAAGAGTTCCTGTCTGGCGCAATGTCGGTGTTGTATTTAAACTGTCTCACAAAATCTCTAGCAAGGTCATACCAAATGTGCCATCGGAAGACGTCTTGATCCATATACCATTCCGAGGCGATGCCTACCAAGCTTTCTCCAAAGTAAGCCATTAACAACTCCTCTTTTCCGCCAGCCCCACGCAATTGGTTTCAATACTTTTTAAGGTGAGCAATGGGATCGCCATTCCCGTGATACTTCTCGAACTTTAGCGTTTTAAACCCCATGGGCAGGTGCACGTGAGGGAACATGCACAGATCAGTATAGGAAACACTCTTCTGCCCGCTTAAACCTTGCATGTTCTTTAAGCTCTGCTCAAGGCTCCTCATTCTCTTTGCCATCTCATCTTGTTCAGAAGCTTTGGGAGTTTTATCTTGCCTCGGTGTAAGCTCAAATGGCGGTGGCTGAGGGTAAGTGTATGTGGGATATTGAGGAGGATCTGCTTGAAAGATGGGATTTTTGAAAGTGAAGGCCTAGGGATCAAAAGAGGGCCTTGGGAGTGAAGGCTGTGTGGTGGCGGAGCATGGTGGAGCGGTAAAAATATTGGGGACTGCTCCTGATGTGAACACCTGGGGGCGTACCTCAGAAAGTGTTCCTATAAAGTGAGCAGACGGGATATTCGGGTGACTGATGAGGATGTTAGAAGTACCCCTGGTTCTCGGGAACAATTCAGGAAAGCCAGGGATAGCACTTGGAGGCTCCCTGCCATTAGTCCATGCGTCCCACATCTCTATCATTCGGAGACGTAATATCCGATTTTCTTCAGCTGTGGCAGACTCGGAGGCCGGGATCCCTGAGATGGGGCTATCTTCGGTGATGAGAACTGGTGGCAAAGTCATTTCAAACGACATTTCTGTACTTCCTTTTGATCTGGTAAAATATCGATGCGATGCCAGCTTACCAAAAACCAACCACCGTTTCTAAAAACCTAAGCTGGAATTTGCAGCAACAACGGTTAGTTTGAGGAAAGTAACAGATAGGTAACCGCACATTGGGGTGTGATGCACCTATACAGTTAAATAAATGTCTACATGTTTGCCACGGTTGCATGCGTCATCCCGGCTTTCTTCCCATTTCTTTTCTTTTGATTTCTGCTTCCTTGCTTTTGCTTTCTGGTTTTCTCTCATTTTGATTTTACTTTCCTCTCCATTTTTCTTTTCTCTCTGGCCTTTCTCTTTTTGTGTTTCTGTTCCGCTCTTGCTTTTCCTTTTATTTCCTCCCCTCGTATTTCTTTTTTTTTAGTTTTTTTTAGGGTTACGGTCGAATCCTATGGAGATTGCCTACGTATCATGATCCCACATGAATCAGACCAAGCGTAGTTCTTGCAAATAAATGCAAAAATAAGGAAACAATTTTTTTTGGGATTTTCAATTTTCATTAATAAAACTCCGATTACAAAGATACTAAAATATATGTTTTCTTGAAAAGGAAAATTACAAAAACAGACTCAAAATAACAAAATACAAACTCGATGATTAAAAACTAGATCAAGAGTACATTAAAGCTTCAAATCCTGGGGCCCGCGGGGCATCATTCGGCATCGCCGCGGGCCTACGTGCAAGACCCCTTTGTAACTGCTCCAAATCATTCATAACCAGACGAAAAAATATCATCACTGTAGCAAAGAAAGTGGTACGACCCATTCTTTCGCCGGCTCGACATTTCATGACAATATAGTCCGCAATGCCTCTAATTCTTTCTCTGATCCGGCCCTTTTCCTAGAGTAATCGGCCTATCTGCTGGTTGTGAGCCTCTAACACCTTGGGAGTCGTGGAAGTGATGGTCTTGCAACAGCTTTATTTCTTTCTCCATCTCGGCTATTAGCCTATAGCACTGTTCCCTCTCAGCCTGAAAGTCCTTGTCTCGCTGGGCTGCCTTATCTTCAAGGGTGTTCATTTTTCTTTTCAGATTAACAATGGTTCCCTCATAATTTCTTTTCATTTGTTGCACAAATTGGGCTCTTTCCTCTGTCTTCTTTGCCCATTGTGCCCGGATTTTTGCCATATTCCCTTCAGATTTCTCCAACTCTTCCTGGCACTCTAAGACTTGCTTCTTCAGCCCTTCTATCAACCTCTCATCGGACCGACTACTTTCTTTATTTTTAGCAGCTATTTTCATTTGTTGGATTTGAGCCTTGAGAGCTTCATTCTCTTGGGTCAGTTTCTTTTTGTCACCTTCATCGGCTGCGGCTTGCAAGCTATTTTCAAACCGGAGATCCTGAACCTGATTTTCCAATGCTCCTATTCGGGCCCTGTACTCCTTTTCTTTGGCTAACCAATCCCATTGTACCTGGGCCCCATCAGTAAATTGTTGTACGTGTGGTCTCTTGGCGGGTCTCTCGGCAATTTGAAATCTTTTGCCAAACCAGACCAAATATTTGGGGTCCACTTCGCCTTTAGCCTGATCCCGCACTATGGTTTTGGGCTCAAGATACCTACATTCATTCCATATCTGGCGGATTTTTCCTTCCGGAAATGCAGCTTTTGGGCCTAACTCAATGATTTGTCCGCTCAAGTCTTCATCATTGTGGACAGTTTGGAATCTTCCTAGTTGCCGCAGGACTCGGTAGGGAGCGTAGGGTTGGATGCTTCGAATGCCCATCAAAAGAATATAAGGTACTTCTGCCGATGTGTACACAGCCTCAGTAGCGGGAAGCCA
>NC_031993.1:2577842-2579732 GCF_001879085.1 Nicotiana attenuata
CCGAGCGGACAACTCGAGCCGAGGGGAGGCAGCGTTACCGGGAATACAGAAGCTCCGCCGGCTTAGCAACCTTATCCTAAACCTCGTTCCTAAATGGGAAAAGACTCTAAACAGAAGAGAAGCTACACGAAGTGCACCCGTTCTCCATGATGTAGAAGACTCTTACTAATTAATATAAATTTTTTACGAAATTGAACGTCGTTTAAAACATGCTTTTGGATCACATCACATGAATACAGAAGCTCCGCCGGCTTAGCAACTTATCCAAACCTCGTTCTAAATGGGAAAATACTCTAAACAGAAGAGAAGCTACACGAAGTGCACCCTTCTCCATGATGTAGAAGACTCTTCTAATTAATAATAAATTTTTTACGAAATTGAACGTTGTTTAAAACATGCTTTTGGATCACATCACATGAATTTCACCCGGATCCTCGACATATTTTATTCAACGTTTTGGGATTTGGATTTGGGTCGCATGAAATGCACACCCGAATTTAGGAAGGTAAAATTATTAGAGAACGCGCCTAAAGTGACTAACGTGTTATTAACTTTGCGGGAGGCCATGACAATTCGCTAAATGGCATGTCCCGAATTCTAAGTATTTAATACGAGTATTTAAAGAGGGCCACACAATTTATGAATTTTTGTTTGGCGCAGCGCGCCTCATTTTATTTTAAAGGCCAACCTAAAGGAGCTAGGATTTTCTATTAAGTAATGTCTCTAAAGACCTAATTAATTATCACTATAAAATTCGGGCCCCAAGTTCAAGTCTGAACTTAAACAAGAGGACAACCTCTTAATTTAAATTCGCTACCTAACTTGAAAGGCCCCAAAAATAAAAATTCGGCCAGGGTCTTTTATAAGGAATTGCCAGTCGTGGGCTTCTGCCCGAGCCCAAATAGAAGGCAGGCCATAAATTGGAACTCAGCAATCTAATTCCAACCCATCACTCAGCACCCATGAACTAATTCAAATTACTTGAGCTTCTTAATAGGCCCATTTTTAGTGGCTGGGTGGCCTACTGTATGAAAGATGGCTTTGGATTTTATCCAATTTCTTTTAGGTTCGAAATCAAACCAACATCAATATGCTTCGAAAGTTAAAATGATTTGCAATAACTACAGTGACCAAACGTGATCAGATTAAAGTACCTAAAACAATTTAGAAATGACTAACAATTTTAGACTACTAAGCAGCCACACACTAGTCATGATCCAATTTAAATCAATTGTGGCATTTTGACATAACTAAGCATTCTAAATAAACAACTAATACAGTTCATGATCCCAAATCAAACTAATTAAAGTGTTTTACAACAACTAAAACCAATTGCAGCAATTTTAAGAAGCTAATATGGAATTTAAACCATTGAATCCAACTATTCTTAGCCCAACTAAGTCATATTCAAGCTATTCTCATCACAATCCCAACTTAATTACAAACAAAGGGCTGTACAATATCAAATTCAAGTCCCTGGTCAGTTACACTATTGGCTATTTGAACAATATAAGACTTTTAAGGCATAAATCAGGAGATTGCATGAACGTATAAAGCTACACTACTCATTACAATATCAAATGAATAAACATGGGTTCAAAACAGTGTAGGCAGATTCGTAACAACTTTTCATTCAAATGCAACTTCAATTACAAGTCTCCTTAGCTTTTGCCATTGAAGGTTAGACAAATACCTGGAAATTGGAACAAAATAAGAGAAAGTGAAGGTCAGCTAGTCAGTAGCACAACAGCAGTAAATTCAGCACAAAACAGCAGCAGCTTTGCACTAATTTTAACCCAGAAATGACATCTCAACAGACCAGCAGTTAATTTCCAATGAACAACACAAGTGAACACCCAAAACCAGATCAAATGACCTCTAATAAACCCA
>NC_031993.1:2581304-2648394 GCF_001879085.1 Nicotiana attenuata
ATAATCAAAACATGGCACGGAATGACCCTTCGTGCAAATATAATCAAAATATGGCACGGAATGACCCTTCGTGCACTATCACTCTTCCTCACCCAAATAGTAATCACAACCAAACGGGGCGAGGGGATAAACAAATAATAAGAAATGTCCCGTCTAGGGAATTACACAATCAACAGCTAAATCCTTGCAAGGGAGCAACAACAATACTTTCACATCCCGGCAAGAGAGATAATCAATATACTCAAACCATCCCGGCAAGGGATTAATCATATCACTTTCTATTTCTTTCATTTTTTTTACTCAATAGTCTTTTTATCGTTCGAGCCAACGCTCCAAAGAATTTACAATTCATAATTAGTCTTCATACTCTTCACATTGCATAGAATTCATCAATTAACATGGAAGAGTCATAACAATATCAAGATAAATACATACAAGGACCCACAGTCATGCTAGATACCGGTGTATAGATACTCGTCCCCATGCCTATACACCGTACTCAACATTTAGCAATTAGCAAACAACACTCTAATCCTATTCCCTCAAGCCAAAGTTAGATCAAACACTTATCTCAAATGCTCCAAAATCAACTCAAGCCTCTAGTATAGCTTTACCCCTCGAATTTGGCTCCAACTCAGTCAAATCTATGAAATAATGACTTTACAATATTAATAATAGCTAAACAAACTAAACCCAATGCCTGAATATGAATTTCTAAGCTTTCTACCCAAAATTCCAAAAATCGACCCCTGGCCCGCTTGGTCTAAACCCGAGGTTCGAACCAATTCCATGTCACCCATTCCCCCACGAGCCCGAATATACAATTTGTTTTCAAATTCGACCCCAAAACGAGGTCTAAATTAAAGAAAATTGAAAAGCCCTAATTCTACCCTTTTCCCCCAATTTACACCTTAAGTTACATGATTTAGGTCTAGGAATTTGATAAATGATGATAGAAAATGAAGAAAACGAGTTAGAAAATACTTACCCAAGAAGCTTTGGTGAAGAATCGCTCTAAAAGTCACCTAGGGGCTGTGGAGAAGAAGAGCTCGTGTGAAATTTGGGAATAATCCCGTCACTGGTCTGTTTTTGAGCTATAAAAATCACTGGGCAAAAATGCCCTTCGCGTTCGCGGGAAGGGGGCCGCGTTCGCGAAGGGTAGATGAGTCAAAGCATCGCGAATATTTGTTCTTAATCGTCACTTTGTTCAATTACCGGTAATCAATGCACATCCTCATCGATCCATCCTTTTTCTTCACAAATAACACCGACGCACCCCAAGGAGAAACACTAGGCCTGATAAAACCCTTCTCTAGAAAATCTTGTAACAGGTCCTTTAACTCCTTCAACTCTGGCGGGGCCATGCGATACGGCGGAATAGAAATGGGCTGCGTGCTTGGGGCCAGATCAATACAGAAATCAATATCCCTGTCTGGCGGCATACCCGGCAGTTCTGAAGGGAAAACCTCGGGGAACTCCCGAACAATAGGAACAGAATCAATAGAAGGGACCTCTGTGCTGAAATCGCAAACATACGCCAGATAAGCTAAACACCCCTTCTCGACCATGCGTCGAGCCCTCACATATGAAATAACACTGCGGGTGACATGACCTGGGGTCCCTTTCCACTCCAATCGGGGCAAATCTGGCAAAGCCAAGGTCACGGTCTTGGCGTGAAAATCCAAGATAGCATGATACAGGGACAACCAATCCATCCCTAATATAACGTCGAAATCCACCATGTCTAAAAGCAATAAATCAACACGGGTCTCAAGACCCTCAAACACTACCACACAGGAACGATGAACTCGGTCGACCACTATAGAATCACCCACCGGTGTAGATACATAAATAGGGATACCCAAAGCATCACTAGGCAAATCCAGGTAGGGTGCAAAATAAGACGACACATATGAATACGTAGACCCAGGGTCAAATAGCACTGAAGCATCCCTATCACATTCTCTATCACAGACTAGAATAGTACCTGTAATAACAACATCTGAAGACTCAGCCTCTGGCCTGGCTGGCAAAGCATAACACCGGGGCTGGGCCCTACCTCCCTGAACCATTTCTTTGGGACGATATGCTACTGTCTGACCCCTACCTCTGCCGGTCCGAGCTCCACCTCTACGGTCTCTACCTCCACCTCTATGATCCCTACCCCTGCCTCTAGCTAGCTGGGAAAGCTGTGGATCACGTGGTGCCTGAATCATGGGGCGAGGACCCTGCTGCTGAGAGCTACCCAAGGCTCGAGGGCAAAATCTAACAGTGTGACTCGGGTCACCACAACCATAACAAGCCCTCGGCTGCTGAGACTGCTGGCCATGTCGACCTGAATGTCCTCCCCGGAAACTCTGAAGTGGCGGTGCACTGATGGGCTGCTGATCAGAATAATGCTGCTGAGAACCACCACCGCCTGGAGTACCATGAGAAACCTGGAGTGCTGACTGAAAGGGCCTCGGTGGATAGCCTCTACCGTAAGAATCCGTACCTCCAAACGAGGTACCACTGAACCTACCAGAATGACGAGGCCTCTTATCCGACACCTGACCACCTCCTCGTGCAAGAGCCATCTCCACTCTACGGGCCGCATTGGCCGCCTCCTGAAAAGAAATCTCACTACCAGCTCCCATAGCCATCTGAAGACGGATCGACTGAATCAATCCATCAGTAAACCTCCGCACTCTCTCTCGCTCTGTGGGGAGTATAACAATAGCATGGCGTGCCAAATCGATGAACCGCGTCTCATACTGAGTGACTGTCATAGTGCCCTGCTGGAGGCACTCGAACTGCCTGCGGAGAGCCTCTCGCTGAGTAACTGGGAGAAACTTCTCCAAAAACAACTTTGCAAACCGATCCCATGTCAATGCTGGAGACCCTGCTTGTCTAGATAAACAATAGTCCCTCCAACAAGTCTTGGCGGATCCTGCAAGCCGAAAGGTGGCGAAGTCGACCCCATTGGTCTCCACAATACCCATAGTCCAAAGGATCTCATGGCAGCTGAATAAGAAATCCTGTGGATCCTCTAAAGAAGCACCGCTGAATGTGGTGGTGAAGAGCCTGGAGAACCTATCAAGTCTCCACAAAGCATCCGAAGACATAGCCGCTCCATCGCCGGTCAAGGCACAATACCTGGCTGGGCTGTCACAGCTGGCTGAACCACTGGGACATGAGCCTGGGGAGCTACCTGCTCCGGAGTACGTGTAGCAGGAGTCTGAACTCCTCCTCCCGCCTGAGAAGTGGCTGGTGCTACTGGAAGCAAACCCGCTCTAGTGACGCTCTCCACAAAGCCTACCAATCTGACCAGAGCGTCTTGAAGAACTGGGGTGGCTATGACCCCTCTAGGACCTGAGCTGGGCCCACCGGAGCTGCTGGGGCTGGAGCCTCCTCATCATAATCAACATGAGGCTCCACCTCTGGGACTACTGCTTGGGGCTGAGCTCTGCCCCGGCCTCGGCCTCTGACATGGCCTCGGCCTCTGCCCCTCGCAGGAGCTGCTGCTGGGGGCTCAGGCTGCTGCGCGGTAGAAGAGGAAGCACGTGTTCTCGCCATCTGCGAAAGAACAGAGTAGAAAGACAATCAGTATTTGAGAAACAGAATCGCACGACGGGAAATAACAAAAGTGAAACTATTCCTAACTCCGTAGCCTCTGGGGGATAAATACAGACGTCTCCGTGCCGATCCATCAGACTCTACCAAGTTTGTCCATGAGTAGCGAGACCTATGTAACCTAGAGCTCTGATACCAACTTGTCACGACCCGATTTCCCACCCTCGGGAGTCGTAATGGCGCCTACTAACGGAGCTAGGCAAGCCAAACATTTAAACATTTTTGGATGACAACACAACAATAATAAAACAACGAGTCTTTAAAAAAAAGGAACATAATAACTGAAAATCCAAAATGCGGAAGTTTAATATTTCTCTACCCAAGACTGGAGTCGCTATCTCACGAACTACTAAGGAGTGCTACAAACAAGTCAGAATAGAAAATGCCTAAATGTCTGTCTTGGTACAATGAAAACAAACTGAAAAACATAGAAAGGGACTCCGGCCTGCGAACGCCAGCTAGGCTACCTCGTAAGTCCCTGGACTGAAGTCAGCTCCCGATCAATATCCTACTGCAGTGGTCCAAAAGCTGCTACGGTACCGTGATCTGTGTAAAAGAGTACAGAAGTGCAACATCAGCACAACCGACCCCATGTGCTGGTAAATGCCTGGCCTAACCCCGGCGAAGTAGTGACGAGGCTAGACAGGACTACCAAACCAACCTGTGCAGCTCAATATATATGTGCAATAAAAGGAAAGAACAAAGAAATTAAACAGTTAAGAGGGAGGAGAGCATGCTATGGGGGAAGTACAACCTGAATGTAAAGTCAGCAATTTAAGCAAGTAACCGTACAATAACAATAATTAATGAAAGCAGGAAAATTTAATCATTTGCACGGCACCAACCTTCGTACTTTTACTCTCATTCTCACCAAGAGCAATCAAATAAAGTGCACGGCATCACCCTTCGTGCTTTTCCTCACATAACTCTCACATGATGGAACGAAATTTCCGTTCGTGCAAATATCATCAAAACATGGCACGGAATGACCCTTCGTGCAAATATAATCAAAACATGGCACGGAATGACCCTTCGTGCATTATCACTCTTCCTCACCCAAACAGTAATCACAACCAAACGGGGCGAGGGGATAAACAAATAATAAGAAATGTCCCGGCAAGGGAATTACACAATTAACAGCTAAATCCCGGCAAGGGAGCAACAACAATACTTTCACATCCCGGCAAGGGAGATAATCAATATACTCAAACCATCCCGGCAAGGGATTAATCATATCACTTTCTATTTCTTTCATTTCTTACTCAATAGTCTTTTTATCGTTCGAGCCAACGCTCCAAAGAATTTACAATTCATAATTAGTCCTCATACTCTTCACATTGCATAGAATTCATCAATTAACATGGAAGAGTCATAATAATATCAGGATAAATACATACAAGGACCCACAGTCATGCTAGACACCGGTGTATAGATACTCGTCCCCATGCCTATACACCGTACTCAACATTTAGCAATTAGCAAACAACACTCTAATCCTATTCCCTCAAGCCAAAGTTAGATCAAACACTTATCTCAAATTCTCCAAAATAAACTCAAGCCTCTAGTATAGCTTTACCCCTCGAATTCGGCTCCAACCCAGTCAAATCTATGTAATAATGACTTTACAATATTAAGAATAGCTAAACAAACTAAACCCAATGCCTAAATATGAATTTCTAAGCTTTCTACCCAAAATTCCAAAAATCGACCCCGGGCCGGCTTGGTCAAAACCCGAGGTTCGAACCAATTCCATGTCACCCATTCCCCCACGAGCCCGAATATACAATTTGTTTTCAAATTCGACCCCAAAACGAGGTCTAAATCAAAGAAAATTGAAAAGCCCTAATTCTACCCTTTTCCCCCAATTTACACCTTAAGTTACATGATTTAGGTCTAGGAATTTGATAAATGATGATAGAAAATGAAGAAAACGAGTTAGAAAATACTTACCCAAGAAGCTTTGGTGAAGAATCGCTCTAAAAGTCACCTAGGGGCTGTGGAGAAGAAGAGCTCGTGTGAAATTTGGGAATATCCCGTCACTGGTCTATTTTTGAGCTACAAAAATCACTGGGCAAAAATGTCCTTCGCGTTCGCGGGAAGGGGGCCGCGTTCGCGAAGGGTATATGAGTCAAAGCATCGCGAACGCGAGATGCTAGTCGCGAACGCATAGAAGGATGGGGCTGGGTCCGGGATTTGCTTGTACGCGAACGCGAGATGGGGCTCGCGAACGCGGTGAAGGGGAAACCAAGGCTACACGAATGCGGGGACTTGTCTGCGAACGCGAAGAAGGGAAAGCCCATTGGTACGCGAACGCGAGCTGAGTGCTGCGAACGCGAAGATGCAATTATCTGAGCAAAAATTGCAGAAAAAATCTGCTATCATTCTAAGTTTAAAAACACCCCGAACACCTTCGAAAACACTCCCGAGCCCTCGGGGCTCCTAACCAATCACACACACTAACTCAACAACATCCTACGAACTTAACCGTGCGATCAAATCGCCAAAATAACATCATAAACGAGGAATCAAACCTCAAAATTATCACTTTTTCATCAAACTTCATAAACTTCAAATTTTTGATATTTAGGTCCGAAACACGTCAAATGACGTCCGATTTCGATCAAATTCCACAGAAAGCGCTTAAACCATATATAAGACTTGTACCGGGCGTCGGAACCAATATACAAGTCCGATACCACAGTCTTTTAATCAATTTTCATTTCCATTTTCCTTAATAATTTCAGAAAAACAATTTCACAGAAAAATTCTTTTCCTCGGATTTCGACTCCGGGCACATGCCCGAGTCCCGTATTTTTCTACGGACCCTCCGGGACCGTCAAATCACGGGTCTGGGTCTGTTTACCAAAAATGTTGACCGAAGTCAACTTTAATCATTTTAAAGCCACATTTTGAAATCTTTCACAGAATTTAACATATAATCTTTCCGGGTACGTGCCCAGACTGCGCATGCAAATCGAGGCAACTAAAGGTGAGGTTTTCAAGGCCTCGGAAGCACGGAAAAAGAGAGAAATCCGGTGATGACCCTTTGGGTCGTCACATTCTCCACCTCTAAAACGACTGTTCGTCCTCGAACGGACAAAAGAAAGAAGTACCTGAGTCGGGGAATAGATAAGGATAGCGGCTCCGCATTTCAGACTCGGACTCCCAAGTCGATGCCTCAGGAGGCTGACCTCTCCAATGGACACGCACTGAAGGAAAACTCTTCGACCTCAACTGTCGAACCTGCCGGTCTAGAATGGCTACCGGCTCCTCCTCGTAAGACAGATCCTTGTCCAACTGGACAGTGCTGAAATCTAACACGTGGGCTGGATCGCCGTGATACCTCCGAAGCATGGACACATGAAACACTGGATGCACGGCTGACAAGCTGGGCGGCAAGGCAAGTCTGTAAGCCACCTCTCCTACACGATCGAGGATCTCAAATGGGCCAATGAATCTAGGGCTAAGCTTGCCCTTCTTCCCAAATCTCATCACGCCCTTCATGGGGTACACTCGGAGCAAGACCCGCTCATCAACCATGAAAGCTACATCTCGAACCATACGGTCCGCATAACTCTTTTTCCGCGACTGAGCCAAACGAAGCCTGTCCTGAATGATCTTCACCTTATCCAAGGACTCCTGAACTAAATCTGTACCCAATAACCGAGCCTCTCCCGGCTCAAACCATCCGACTGGAGACCGACATCGCCTACTATACAACGCCTCATATGGAGCCATCTGAATGCTGGACTGGTAGCTGTTGTTGTAGGCGAACTCTGCTAAAGGCAAAAACTGGTCCCACGAGCCTCCAAAATCAATGACACAGAGCATATCCTCCAATATCTGAATAGTCCTCTCGGACTGGTCGTCCGTCTGAGGATGGAACGCTGTGCTCAACTGAACCTGGGTGCCCAACTCCTGCTGAAATGCTCTCCAGAAATGCAAGGTAAACTGCGTACCCCAGTCCGAAATGATAGATGTCGGCACCCCATGAAGGCGAAGAATCTCTCGGATGTAGATCTCAGCTAACCTCTCCGATGAATAAGTGGCTGCAACTGGAATAAAATGTGCTGACTTGGTCAGCCTATCAACAATGACCCAAATAGCATCAAACTTCTTCCGAGTCATCGGAAGTCCAGTAACGAAATCCATGGTAATCCTCTCCCACTTCCACTCGGGAAGCTCAATCCTCCGAAACAAACCACCGGGCCTCTGATGCTCATACTTAACCCGCTGACAGTTCAAACACCGAGCCACATATGCAACGATATCTTTCTTCATCCTACGCCACCAATAATGTTGTCGCAAGTCCTGGTACATCTTCGCGGCGCCCGGGTGAAATTGAATACCGAGAACTATGGGCCTCCGCTAAGATCAACTCTCGAATCCCATCGACATTGGGCACACACACTCGCCCCTGCAACCTCAAAACACCATCATCATCTAAGGTCACCATCGTGGCACCTCCACGCTGCACCGTGTCTCTCAGGACACACAAATGGGGATCATCAAACTGCCGATCACGGATACGCTCCAACAATGAAGAACGAGCGACCGTGCAAGCTAACACTCTGCTAGGCTCAGAAATGTCCAACCTCACAAACCGATTGGCCAAGGCCTGAATATCCAAAGCAAGCGGTCTCTGGCTCACCGGAACATAAGCAAGACTACCCATGCTGGCGGACTTCCTACTCAATGCATCGGCCACCACATTGGCTCTCCCCGGGTGGTACAAAATAGTAACATCATAATCCTTCAATAGCTCCAACCACCTCCGCTGCCTCAAGTTTAACTCCTTCTGCTTGAACAAGTATTGCAGACTCTTGTGATCAGTGTACACCTCACACGTCACACCAAATAAGTAATGCCTCCAAATCTTCAAAGCATGAACAATGGCTTCCAACTCTAGATCATGGACCGGATAATTCTTCTCGTGGATCTTCAATTGCCTCGAAGCATAAGCAATGACTCTGCCATCCTGAATCAATACTGCACCAAGAGCAATACGGGAAGCATCACAATAAACTGTATAGGGTCCTGAGGGATATATATCAAAAAGATGGACAATCAAACCTATTTCTCGATTCACTCAAAGAGGTGAATAGGGTCCCAATAGAGATATGTAAAAACGCAGGTCCGATTACGCGTATCCTAATCCTAAATGGAATGTAATGATGTAGGAATCCATATGTAAACATAGTATCTATTTAGATAGGCCCGAATGACCCCTTCTCATAATGAGAATGTATATAACCCTATTCCGGCCTGGTCCGGTATGGAATGAACTTATAATCATGGAATCGACTCGATCATCAGATTATAAGTTCATAACCCTAGCCCATTCCCATTTTGGGCGGAACAGATCTACTAATTCTTTGATTCCAGTTAGTAAGAGGGATCTTGAACTAAGAAATAGACCCTAGAAGCTAAAAAAGGCTATCCTGAGCAATTGCAATAATCGGGTTCATTGATATTCCTGGTATAGTAGATGCTATCACACATACAATCATANACCTGTAATAACAACATCTGAAGACTCAGCCTCTGGCCTGGCTGGCAAAGCATAACACCGGGGCTGGGCCCTACCTCCCTGAACCATTTCTTTGGGACGATATGCTACTGTCTGACCCCTACCTCTGCCGGTCCGAGCTCCACCTCTACGGTCTCTACCTCCACCTCTATGATCCCTACCCCTGCCTCTAGCTAGCTGGGAAAGCTGTGGATCACGTGGTGCCTGAATCATGGGGCGAGGACCCTGCTGCTGAGAGCTACCCAAGGCTCGAGGGCAAAATCTAACAGTGTGACTCGGGTCACCACAACCATAACAAGCCCTCGGCTGCTGAGACTGCTGGCCATGTCGACCTGAATGTCCTCCCCGGAAACTCTGAAGTGGCGGTGCACTGATGGGCTGCTGATCAGAATAATGCTGCGGAGAATCACCACCGCCTGGAGTATCATGAGAGACCTGGAGTGCTGACTGAAAGGGTCTCGGCGAATGGCCTCTACCTTAAGAATCCCTACCTCGAGACGAGGTACCACTAAACCTACCAGAATGACGAGGCCTCTTATCCGACACCTGACCACCTCCTCGTGCAAGAGCCATCTCCACTCTACGGGCCGCATTGGCCGCCTCCTGAAAAGAAATCTCACTACTAACTCCCATAGCCATCTGGAGACGGATCGGCTGAATCAATCCATCAATAAACCTCCGCACCCTCTCTCGCTCTGTGGAGAGTATAACAATAGCATGGCATGCCAAATCAATGAACCGCGTCTCATACTGGGTGACTGTCATGGAGCCCTGCTGGAGGCGCTCGAACTGCCTGCGAAGTGCCTTCCGCTGAGTGACTGGGAGAAACTTCTCCAAAAACAACTCTGCGAACTGATCCTATGTCAATGCCGGCGACCCTGCTGGTCTGGATAAACAATAGTCCCTCCACCAAGTCTTGGTGGATCCCGCAAGCCGAAAGGTGGCGAAGTCGACCCCATTGGACACCACAATACCCATAGTCTTAAAGATCTCATGGCAACTGAATAAGAAATCCCGTGGATCCTCTGATGAAGCACCGCTGAATGTGGTGGTGAAGAGCTTGGAGAACCGATCAAGTCTCCACAAGGCATCCGAAGACATAGCCGCTCCATCGCCGACTTGGGCTGCAATACCTGGCTGGGCTGTCACAGCTGGCTGAACCACTGGGACATGAGCCTGGGGAGCTACCTGCTCCGGAGTACGTGTAGCAGGAGTCTGAACTCCTCCTCCCGCCTGAGAAGTGGCTGGTGCTACTGGAAGCAAACCCGCTCTAGTGACGCTCTCCATAAAGCCTGCCAATCTGACTAAAGCGTCCTGAAGATCTGGGGTGACCATGACCCCTCCTGGGACCTGAGCTGGGCCCACCGGAGCTGCTGGGGCTGGAACCTCCTCATCATAGTCAATATGAGGCTCCACCTGTGGAACTGCTGCCCGGGGCTGAGCTCTGCCCCTGCCTCGGCCTCTGGCACGGGCTCGGCCTCTGCCCCTCGTAGGAGCTGCTACTGGGGGCTCGGGCTGCTGCGCGGTAGAGGAGGAAGCACGTGTTCTCGCCATCTGCGAAAGAACAGAGTAGAAAGACAATCAGTATTTGAGAAACAGAATCGCACGACAGGAAAGAACAAAAGTGAAACTTTTCCTAACTCCATAGCCTCTAGGGGATAAATACAGACTTCTCCGTACCGATCCCTCAGACTCTACCATGTTTGTCCGTGAATAGCGAGACCTATGTAACCTAGAGCTCTGATACCAACTTGTCACGACCCGGATTTCCCACCATCGGGGGTCGTGATGGAGCCTACTATCGGAGCTAGGCAAGCCAAGCATTTAAACATTTTCTGATAACATCCCAACAATAATAATAATACGAGTCATTTAAATAAAAGCGGAAGTCTTTAAAACATAGATAACTGATAACCCAAAACGCGGAAGGTTAACATTTCTCTACCCAATACTGGCGTCGCTATCTCACGAACTACTAAAGAGTGCTACAAACAACTCTGAATAGAAATACATAAGTGTTTGTCTCGGTACAATGAAAACAAACTAAAAACATAGAAAGGGACTCCGGCCTGCGAACGCCAGCTAGGCTATCTCGTAAGTCCCTGGACTGAAGTCAGCTCCCGCTCAATATCCTACTGCAGTTTTCCAAAAGCTGCCCCGGTACCGTGATCTGTGAAAAAGAGCACAGAAGTGTAGCATCAGCACAACCGACCCCATGTGCTGGTAAGTGCCTGGACTAACCCCGGCGAAGTAGTGACGAGGCTAGACAGGACTACCAAACCAACCTGTGCAGTTCAATATATATATATGTATATGTATCTGCAATAAAAGGAAAAAACAAAGAAATTAGACAGTTAAGAGGGAGGGGAGCATAATACGGGGGGAAATACAGTCCGGATATAAAGTCAACAATGTAAGTAAGCAACAGGGCAATAACAATAATTAATGAGAGCAGGAAAGTCACAGTTGCATGGCATCAACCTTCGTGCTTTTACTCTCATCCTCACCAAAAGTAATCAAGTAAAGTGCACGACATCAACCTTCGTGCTTTCCCTCTCATACTCTCCAATCATGGCACGGAATGACCCTTCGTGCAAATATAATCAAAACATGGCACGGAATGACCCTTCGTGCAAATATAATCAAAATATGGCACGGAATGACCCTTCGTGCAAATATAATCAAAACATGGCACGGAGTGACCCTTCGTGCACTCACTCTTCCTCACCCAAACAGTAATCAAAACCAAACGGGGCGAGGGGATAAACAAATAATAAGAAATGTCCCGGCTAGGGAATTACACAATTAGCAGCTAAATCCCGGCAAGGAGCAACAACAATACTTTCACATCCCGGCAAGGGAGATAATCAATATACTCAAACCATCCCGGCAAAGGATTAATCATATCATTTTCTATTTCTTTCATTTTTTTACTCAATAGTCTTTTTATCGTTCGAGCAAACGCTCCAAATAATTTACAATTTATAATTAGTCTTTATACTCTTCACATTGCATAGAATTCATCAATTAACATGGAAGAGTCATAACAATATCAGGATAAATACATGCAAGGACCCACGGTCATGCTAGACACCGATGTATAGATACTCGTCACCATGCCAATACACCGTACTCAACATTTAGCAATTAGAAAACAACACTCTAATCCTATTCCTTCAAGACAAAGTTAGATCAAACACTTACCTAAAATGCTCCAAAATCAACTCAAGCCTCTTGTATAGCTTTACCCCTCGAATTCGGCTCCAACTCAGTCACATCTATGAAATAATGACTTTACAATATTAATAATAGCTAAACAAACTAAACCCAATGCCTAAATATGAATTTCTAAGCTTTCTACCCAAAATTCCAAAAATCGACCCCAGGCCCGCTTGTTCAAAACCCGAGGTTCGAACCATTTCCATGTCACCCATTCCCCCACGAACCGAATATACAATTTATTTTAAAATTCGACCCCAAAACGAGGTCTAAATCAAAAAAAATTGAAAAGCCCTAATTCTACCCTTTTTCCCCCAATTTACACCTTAAGTTACATGATTTAGGTCTAGGAATTTGATAAATGATGATAGAAAATGAAGAAAACAAGTTAGAAAATACTTACCCAAGAAGCTTTGGTGAAGAATCGCTCTAAAAGTCACCTAGGGGTTGTGGAGAAGAAGAGCTCGTGTGAAATTTGGGAATAATCCCGTCACTGGTCTGTTTTTGAGCTTTAAAAATCACTAGGCAAAAATGTCCTTCACGTTTGCGGGAAGGCGGCCGCGTTCGCGAAGGGTAGATGAGTCAAAGCATCGCGAACGCGAGATGCTAGTCGCGAACGCATAGAAGGATGGGGGTGGGTCTGAGATTTGCTTGTACGCGAACGCGAGATGGGGCTCGCGAATGCGGTGAAAGGGAAACCCTAAGTTCAAAACCTTCTGAAACCCATCCGAAACTCACCCGAGCCCTCGGGGCTCCAAACCAAACATGCATACTAGCTCAAAAACGTCATATGAACTTATCCGTGTGATCAAATCGCCAAAATAACCTCTTAAACAATGAATTTAGCATAGAAATCTAAGAAAAATCTCAAAACTCTCAAAGTATCAATTTTCACAACTACGGGTCCGAATAACCTCAAACGACCTCCGTTTCTTACCAATTTTCACAGACTCATCTTAATTCACATATAAGACCTGTACCGGGCTCCGGAACCAGAATACGGGCCCGATACCATAAAATTTTCTACGCGAACGCGGGGACTTGTCTGCGAACGCGAAGAAGGGAAAGCCCACTAGTACGCGAACGCGAGCTGAGTGCTGCGAACGCGAAGAAGCAATTATCTGAGCAAAAATTGCAGAAAAAATCTGATATCATTCTAAGTTTAAAAACAACCCGAACACCTCCGAAAACACTCCCGAGCCCTCGGGGCTCCTAACCAATCACACACACTAACTCAACAACATCCTACGAACTTAACCGTGCGATCAAATCGCCAAAATAACATCATAAATGAGGAATCAAACCTCAAAATCATCACTTTTTCATCAAACTTCATAATCTTCAAATTTTAGATATTTAGGTCTGAAACACGTCAAATGACGTCCGATTTCGACCAAATTCCACAGAAAGTGCTTAAACCATATATAAGACTTGTACCGGGCATCGGAACCAAAATACGAGCCCGATACCACAGTCTTTTAATCAATTTTCATTTCCATTTTCCTTTATAATTTTAGAAAAACAATTTCCCAAAAAAATTCTTTTCCTCGTGTTCTAGACCTCAGAATTCGACTCCGGGCACATGCCCGAGTCCCATATTTTTCTACGGACCCTCCGGGACCGTCAAAACACCGGTCCGGGTCCGTTTACGAAAATGTTGACCGAAGTCAACTTTAATTATTGTAAAGCTAAATTTTAAATCTTTCACAGAATTTAACATATAATCTTTCCGGCTACGCGCCCCGACTGCGCACGTAAATCGAGGCAACTTAAGGTGAGGTTTTCAAGGCCTCGGAAGCACGGAAAAATAGAGAAATCCGGCGATGACCCTTTGGGTCGTCACAACTAAGTTCCTGAAATTCTAATTGGAACCCCATCTAGAATGTTCTAGGGGTTTCCAAACCAGTTATTTGCAGGATTCCCTACTTTGAATTACCCCAATTACCCTTTCACTAGTTCTGCAATTACCAAGCCTATGTCAACTAACCCAACCCTTTTACCCCAGTCCACTTAACTACAGTTAACTAATCAAGGCTGGAATCAACCAGCTACAGTCAAACAGACCCTAAAATTGAACTAATTAGACAAACTAACTAATCATGAAATTAGATCTAACAAACAATGAACTACGATTAATGGCAGTCAAACAACTAAAATCAAGTTGCAATAAACATCCAAGGATCGATTAATTGAAACCAAACACAAAATCAAGCCAATCAGAAAAATCAAAGCAAAAACAGAACAAAATTAAACCAAAAGTGAAGACTAAAACAAAACAGAATTAATTAACATGAAGAAAAATTAATCAAATGAGAAGAAATCTTGCTGGCTTAAAATGAACAATCAAAAAACTTAAACTAAAACCTAGAACATTGATTATGGGTTAACAACAAGAAATATGCTTAAACTAATCTTAATAACAGAGAAATCAAACAATAAAAGAAAAGAAAAACTTACTTATGCAAGGTTAAACAAAGCTGAACGCCGATTTAAGCACCGGAATGATGTAAACGTGTGTTCATCACCAAGACCAAACGAACACATTATCTCGTGGCTTGACTCAAACTCTGGACTCAGGAAATTAGGGAGAACTCGAGTAATCCAGACTTCTAGGGTTCTGCCGCTCTAAGATCTGAAATTCGAGAAGCTCTGGCGATGTTCGAAGGAAGCCAGTTAGGGGTTCAGGAAGAGGGAGATTAGGAGAGTATGAGGTGTGATTTTTGGGAATTTTGGAGGAGTTAGGGTTTTGGTCCGAGCTTTCGATTTGATATTCGAAGCGATTGGCTAGGATTTGAAGGGAAATAAGGTTGGATATGGACTGGGGAGATGAAGACGGAGCTATGGTGAAAATTTGGAGTTATTTGGAGTTTCGCCGCCGCCGTAGGCGATTTCCGGCCGGCGGCGGACGACGGAGGGTTGGTGACGCTACGCCGGCGTGTGTTAGAGGTTCTGAGAGATGATCGGATGAGGGGGTGGGGTGAGAGTTCCGACACTTTAATATCAAACGATCCTCAGTTCCTGACCGTAGGATCAAAGATCCTCGATGGCCAGGATCAAAATTTATCAAGACGGGGTCGTTTTGGGAGACGGGGGGAAGCTGGACTGGACTGGGGCGGGTTTTGGGTCCGATTTGGTGGGTCTGGGAGGGATTTGTTTGGGCTGATATCAAAATTGGCCCAAAAAATGGTATGTATTAAGACCTCTTCAATTTTTATTTGATTTACCCTTTTTACTTTACTTTTCTCATTTCATTTTTAGATTTTTGTTAAATGCAAAATTTAAAATAAAGACCTAAATTGACTCTGAAAGTATACTAATTAATTTCCAAAATTAACCAGTTCCTAATTTTAAAAGAAAACTAAGACAAATTTAAAAAATTGAAAGTAGAAATGCAAACGAACCATTTTTGTTATTTTCTTGATTTTTGTAATATTTATTGACAAAAAAAAACCGAAATGAGGTCCTAAATACAAGCGTACTATTTTATATTTTTTATGAATTATATCAATTAATAATGCACACACAAAAATGCAAACAAAACAAAAAATTATGCAATTAATTCCCTAAAATTTAAATAATAAAAGAAACATCCTAATTCTAATGAATTTTATAGGAGTAATTAAACGAGGCAAAAATCACATGCTCACAAGAATGGAGTCTCTCCCGTACTTATTTTTGTCGTCGTGCAGTAAGTCCATAGACTCCTGGTAATACTTCTGGCCATTACCTTTTGACTCCTCTAATGTTTTCTTCAGGTTATTAATAATAACCATTTTGTTGATTCAGCTTGTCCATTAGCCACAGGATGATAAGGTGTTGAAGTTATCCTTTTAATCTGCCAACTCTGAAAGAATTCTGTGATTTTCGCGCCTATGAATTGCCGGCCGTTATCACACACGATTTCTTTTGGTATTCCAAACCGGCATATGATGTTTCGCCAAATGAAGTCCTTCACTTTTTTTTTTCCAGTACCTATTTGAAGGCACCAACTTCTACCCACATGGTAAAATAATCCGTTAATACTATTAAAAATCGTACCTTCCCTTTGGCTTGTGGTAGTGGACCCACGATATCCATCCCCCATTTCATAAAAGGCCATGGTGCAATACCCAGATGCAATAACTCTCCTGGGCGATGCATGTTGTTACCGTATCGTTGGCATTTGTCACATTTGGCCGCAAAGCTTTCCGCTTCTTCTTCCATTTTAGGCCAAAAATATCCTGCTCTAATTAGAGTTTTTACCAAGGATCTTCCTCCTGCGTGATTTCCACAGTGTCCCTCATGAACTTCTCTCATCACATACTCTGTTTGAGAAGGTCCGAGACACCTCGCTAAAGGTCCACCGAACATCTTTCGATATAGGTTACCTCGATCCAAACAATAACAAGCAGCTTTCCGTCGAAGTTCCTGAGCCTTTTTCTTATCTTCAGGTAGAATCCCGTACTACAAAAAATTAACGGTGTCGTTTCTCCAATCCCAAGTTAAATTATTGAAATCTACCTCGTTTTTGTCCTGATCGAGTGCCGAATGAAACAAATGTATTACGGAAGCATTTTCTTCATTTGTTACTTCTGCAGTGGATGCGAGATTAGCTAGCTCGTCTGCTTCAGCATTTTCTTCCCTAGGTATTTGCACGATTTTCCAAGATTGGAATTGTCTGATTAAGTCTCGTTCGTTTTCCAAATATTGCTGCATCCTCGCCTCTCTAGCTATATAAGTTTCCTACATTTGATTAACTACAAGTTGCGAGTCACTCTTGATTATAATCTGCACTATTCCGAGCTCTCGTGCAAATTCCAGACCTGCAATTACAGCTTCATATTCTGCTTCATTGTTAGTAATGGGATGGCATTTTATTGCCCGCCTTATAGTTTCTCCTGAAGGTGGGATTAGAACAATGCCTAAACCCTTCTCCTTTTACATTCGAGGAGCCATCCGTAAATAGGGTCCATGTACCTGGATTAGACTTGTTGAATAGCCGCAGTTCCTTTTCTGCTTTCTAGTACTATACCTGGGCTGAAGTCTGCTACGAAATCTTCTAAAACCTATGATTTTATCACATTTCTAGGTTGATATGTAATATCATATTGAGTTAGATCTATATCCCACTTGGCTAATCTACCTGATAGTTCTTGCTTATGAAATATATTTCTTTGGGGGTAAGCGATCGCTATAGAGATAGGGTGACACTCAAAATAAGGCCTCAAATTTCTAGATGCCATGATTAGTGCTAAAGCAAGTTTTTCAAAATGAGGATATCGAGTTTCAGCATCCAACAAAGATTTGCTAACATAATAAATTGGAGATTGTTTACCTTTGTCTTCTCGAACTAATACTGCACTTAGCGCCATTTTTGACACCGCGAGATAGATGAATAGCCTTTCTCCATCCTTTGGTTTAGCCAGCAATGGTGGGTTTGACAAGTATGTTTTTAGATTTTTGAGTGCTTGTTGACGTTCGGCAGTCTACTCAAAATGGCTTTGCTTTTTCAACACTGAAAAGAACTTAAAACTCTTCTCCGAAGATTTAGAAATAATCCTTCCCAATGCCGTAATCCTACCTTTCAACCTCTGCACCTCTTTTTTGATCATGAATATGTCCAGTATTTCTTCAATGGCTTTAATTTGTGCTGGGTTCACTTCAATTCCTTAGTTCGAAACAGGAAAACCGAAAAACTTACTGTCACGACCCAATTCCCAAACCCGGTCGTGATGGCGCCTCTCGTGAAGACAAGGCCAGCCAACAGAACATCAACCTCTTTAATACATACTTAGCATGAATAAGTCTAAAACATTAATAAAACTATCATATGTGCGGAAGAAAAGTGATAAAAATAGGGAACCATCCCGACACAGCCCGACCGGGGTGTCACAAGCCACGAGCATCTAGAAGGATTTTTAGTTCAACTACAAGGCTTGTAATACATGGATTTAAAATTTAGAATCAAAGAAGAAATCCGGTGCCGCGAACGCTGGCGGTCACCTTGCTCAGCTACAATAGCAAAATCCTCAACCAGCTCAAACCCGCTACCGGGTAAACCAATACCTGCATCTGCACGCGAGGTGCAGGGAGTAAAGTGAGTACCCCAACTCAGTGAGTAATAAAGGTAAATAATAACTGAGCAGCAAGAAACCACGTAAGCAAGCCATCATGCTATATGGAACAGTGTAACCCTTTGAGAAAGTAGTGAAACCGTGAAGTCTTTAGAAACCATCTTAGCTCAGTTTAAAACCTCTTTTGAAAATATCTTTTTCCAGCAGTTAAGCAAATGAATACGAAACAGATAGTGCAAGTCAGCACAAAAGTCAGCCCCTCGGGCATAGCACTCCATTAACATTTAACACCAGGTTATCAGGTAAGTAATGCAGAAATAGCATGGAAGCCAATGAAATGAGAGTGCTGAAATGTCATGACAGATAATACAAATAGGAACAAATGCATGAGTGCAATGCAATGCATATGACGGTACGCTCCGGTACCCGCTGCGGCGTGCAGCCCGATCCATTTAACGTCGACGGCGCTCACTGGGGGTGTGTACAGACTCCGGAGGGGCTCCTACAGCCCAAGAGCAATATCAAGCCATCTCGTGGCATCAACTAGGCCCTCAGCCTCAATATCAATATAACACCGCTGCGGCTTGCAGCCCGATCCATGCTCAGTCCAGAAATGCACATAAGCCACTTGGGCAATAATAAAATAATAGCTCTCAGCTCAAAACGTCAATAAAGTATTGTTCAAGTTTTCAAATCTTAGAAAGATGGCTGAGTTTGCGAAACAGTATTTAAAACCCTGGGCCGAGATCAAATAATATGCAAAAGTGATGCGAAAACGGTGATATCAATCCCTGGAGGATTCAAATAATTGGCACGAAGCCCAAATACGGCAATCAGCCCAAATCATGAAAATATCAAATAAGTTTCAGTCAATTACGCGGTAAAATCAACAACCGGGACGGACCAAGTCACAATCCCCAACGGTGCTCTACCCCACGCTCTCTATCCGGCGTGCAAGTCACCTCAATATAGCACTATGGGTGCAAATCCGGGGTTTCAAACCCTCATGATATCATTTACAATCATTACTCACCTCGAACCGGTGAAATCTCTAGTTCGCGACGCCTTTGCCCCTCAAATCAGCCTCCACGCGCATCGAATCTAACCAAAATCAGAGCGAATATATCACAATATGCTAAGGGAACAATACCCAATCGAAAACAATCGAAAATAGCCAAAATCTCGAAACTAGCAAAACCCGAGCCCCGGGCCCACTTCTCGAAAAATCAGAAAATTCACATCAGTGGATTCCTCATCTCGCCACGAGTCTATACATATCAAATTTACCAACATTGGAGTCCATTTGACCCTTCAAATTCCATTTTTAAATTACCAATTCTCAAGTCCTAGCTTTACCCCCTTTTGATGAATTTCAACAAATTCCATGTTAAATCTATCATAATCTCATATATTTAGGCCAAGGAACTTACTTCCAATCAATCCTCCTTGAATCCCTCTTCAATTTGTCCCAAAGAGCTCTCAAAATACTCAACAATGGTGGAAAAATTGTTAGACTCGCGGATGAAATATTCAATAAAAACCCTTCTGTCCAGGTCACTTTACTCTATGCGAACGCGGTCAACGCCCCGCGTCCGCGATGACCAAAAAAACCCATTGACCAAAATTACCCCTTCGAGAACGCGGTGACCAACCCGTGAACGCGAATCTTCAGGAACCTCAACTACGCGAACTTGTCCCCAAGGCCGCGAACGCAATGGACTAATACTCAGGGGCCCAACTTCCTTCTACGCGATCGCGAAAGCACCATCGCGATCGCGATGCTTCCGCTCCCAGAACTACGCGAACGCGACCATGAAACTGCGAACGCGAAGACCAAATCTCAGGCCAACCAAATTCACTCTACGCGTACGCGGGTGACCTCCCCACAATCGCGAAGCTTTAACAGCTGCAACTGCTGCTGCATTTTTCTGCTGCTTCACCAAGTCTCAAACTCCCCGATAGACCATCCGAAACTCACTCGAGGCCCTCGGGACCTCAACCAAAAGTGCTAACCCATCCTAAAACATCATTCAAACTTGTTCCAATAATCAAAACACATCAAACCACGCTAATACCATCAAATCACATCGGATTCAAGCCTAAGTTTCTTCAAAACTTCCGAAATACGCATTTGATCAAAAACCCGACCACAACACCTCCGAATGACCTGAAATTTTGCACACACATCCACAATCACCTAACGAAGCTACTGCAACTCTCGAAATCTCATTCCGACCCTCGGATCAAAATCTCACCCACCAACCGGAATTCGCCAATACTACTTCGCCAATTCAAGCCTAATTCTACACCGGACCTCCAAAATCAATTCCGATCGCACTCCTACGTCACAATTTATCCCCCGAAGCTAACCAAATCATCGGAAACCACATCCGAGCCCTCTAACTCGTAAGTCAACATCCGGTTGACTTTTTCCAAAACAAGCCATCCTTAAAGAGACTAAGTGCCTCATTTCTACCAAAACCAATCCGAATCAACTATAACACACCAAATACTGATAATGAAACATGAAGAAGCATAAAATTGGGGGAAACAGAGCGGTAACTCATGAGATGACGGGTCGGGTCGTCACATCCTCCCCAACTTAAACCAGCGCTCGTCCTCGAGCGTACCCAGAGTTGTACTAGAAGCCAACCAATAGCTGAATGACCTTACCAAGCATACACCTGGGGTGATCCCACGTCACCCAATATCGCATAGGTCCGATAATACAACATAGCTGAAATCTCACAATCCATCTAGACCATAAACCGTAGAACCACATTGCACTTTCTGAAATCATACACAAGATCAGAACCTCACGTCTATATTGAGAATAAACCCGAACCAACTGTAATAACCCATACCTGCACCCTCATGTGAGACCATCTAATATACCACATAATCCAAACACTCGAAACAATAGCCTCTATTCACAGCAGTTGCCCATAATAACCAAATACCGGTAGAAAACCTCTTATTAGCCAAAGTCTTATTCCAACACTTTCATATACTGCCAACGACAAATGAAACTCGCGATAAACTGTAACCATTTCTTAGATCAACCATTCATGAAGCCACTTCCCTTTGACTAATACCACCACAGATTTCCGAGCCGAACCTCGATATTATCCGTCAAACAAGTTGAAACCAAATCTGTTCGTATCCATTAATGACTCCAATGATCACCCCAAATCCAACACACCACTCTGGTGATATGACACCTCAATACAGGCCTAAGCCACAACTTGCATAATACACGCACAATTAAAAATGGTCTGAACACACTCAAATCATGAAAAATAACTCAACGAAAGAGCTGTACCTCAAGCTCGTCAGTACCATCACAACACAAAGCTGAGACCCTGTCTCACATCGTAGAAATAGAACACCTGAATCTACCCCGAAAGGTCATTTCTCCACGTGGCCTCACCACAATGCGCGATCCTATCCCAGCCCTGTTACACATGAAACACCTCAAGTTACCATGCCCCAATCGACAGCCACGCACCATTTGATGTCTGAAACCAAGGCAATTCATTACCCCCACGGTGAAACAAATAACATACGACACGCAACCCAATAGGTCATAACCAACACTCCTTTCACCAAGCAACACCCAATTACTCTTCCCGCTCGACTTCCACTATGAATCCCCCAATAGAACCGCACCACATATGCCCATAACAAACGAATCATAACGTCTCACAACGCCGAAAAGCAACTCATATCTCTCCTCAGATCACTAACAAGATCCATAACGATCGAATCAACTTATCCCTCAACAACACATATCGGGGCCAACCAAGCGAACTCAAGCTAGACACGTATCCATATCAGCTTACCAACGAACTCACTACCAAGAAAGCCTGAAGCTGCTCCTTCCACTACTATAACTCCTGCCGGAGCCGTACGATACGGTGCCCGGCACCAAATCAATATCGAGATCCACAACCTCTTGACATGCCCGGCCACAAGAAACACATCCGAAAAGTCCCTCAACACCGGAACTGAACCAATGGTAAAAACCTCTGCACTAACATCCATCACGAAGGCCTAATTACGAAAAGCAATCCTTCCTAGTCGTCCGTTGGTCTTTGAAATACAAACCACTCTGCTAGAACAAAACCCGATGCACCTCGCCACGCAACCTGTGGCATTTTCCGGCATAGCCCATAGCGCAATAGTCTAGAACATCCCAGCACTGAGACAGCCAGTCCACACCCCAACATCATATCCAAAATCTAATATACCAAGTAAAGAAAGATCCACTCGGGCCTCCAAATCCCAATAGTCACTAAACGGTACCAATACACACGATCCATAACCGCTACATAGTCTGTACCTGAGAATCTCCCAGTCTCCAACTCCACATAGCACACAAATCACTATACCTGATCCCAAATTCCGTCGTATGAATACATATCACACCTCAAGTACCCAATTATTCCACGGAAGATATTCTAAAATCCCACTGTGCCATCACACAAACTCAGATATGGGCAATTGACCTAACAAGAAGCGCCGCGATACTACCGAAGTATCATCAGTTTAATCACATTATCCTTCTGAGACGTATACTTTCATCAAATCACTTCCAATTAGCAGTATCATTTCCTTGATTACCTGAGGCTACCCGTTGCTTAAGAATTTTATGAACTTCCTTTCAAAACTGAACTGAAACCTCGCACACGCAAATCTCAATTCTCCACAACATGCTGCGTATACCACGACATCCAAGGATAGCAAGAAAACCTTTATCCCCCTTCCGAGCCACAGACATCTACTCACTCAACTAGTCAAGAACTCCCATCGATCCCATCTAGAAGAAAAATCATTACACATTCCATGCTCCGCATGCCCATAGAAAATATACACCTCCAAACCGCGGTAGAAACCATCAAGAACTCTCCGATTTCCCTTTGCACAAATCAGACCTGCCATGACCGAATCCTTCTAACTCGACAAAGCTAAGCAAGCCATCGAACTCCAAGAGCATTGCTGAAAAATACTTGCAAGGGCTCATTACCTCGAACACATACAAGGAATTAATCATATCCTTACCATACCGATTCGGTCTACTATCAAGTCATTCCATCTATCAAACTTCTCTTCTGATTCATCATCAACTTGATATTCCCTCTTGCTGTAGCACCACAATGCCCCAACCCAGGTTTGCCACACGAGACCCAAGCATAAGACCACACTGTCTAAGACCCATGAGCCACTGAATACTCACTCAAATATTCCCAGATACACCACATTCCGGGATACTTTTCTCGAAAGAACTTCCTGCAAATTCTGAATTCGTTACCTTTACTTTCCAGATACTGATACATAGAATCCCATAATTAACATAGAAATACCACAAGTCTTGACCTTTTCCAATGACAACACAGTCTCTAACCACATACACAACCTTAAGACACCTGATTGTTACATGTAGAATCTTGAACACAATAAAACCATTCTCGAGAGTCATTTACTTCTTATTCAAACTGTAGTTCACCTGATCAAATGAAAATAACCACCCGTGCCTCATTAGCACTCTAACACCGCATGGTATGACCTCATCCTGAACAAACATCTTCCTGCTCCATGCACCGAGCATTCTTTACCAACAACAGCTTAAGACATCCTATTACTTTCACACATCTACGAAGCACCATATAACCTTTGTGAAAATTTTGCTTCACTCGTGCCATCCTCGGCTCAATTTCTGCAACCAGATCTGATCCGCCAGCATACCTCGAAACGGAACCAACATAGCACATAACCGTGCAATCAGCTAAAACACAGCAGCCTCCCCAACTTGGATCGAAGCCATATATCAGGACACACTCAATAACCCATAATATTTTTACTCTAATGATGCCACAATATCATAGTGATATTAAACTCAAATCATCCACTAGTTTGTGAAAACACAGATCTTCTAGTACTGTAATCCTCTGCAAACCTCGCATTCATTCCCACATCAGTTGAGTCTACTCTCTTAAGCTACCCGAATTCTCAAATTTCAACATGTACCCTTCAATTACACTTGAGATCTTCTAACATACGCATAAGGATCATACCACTTAAGGACACTCCGCAGGAGATAACCCACCTGCTCCGCCTCAATTTAGTATTCCAGCACACCTTCCACCATCATATACGTTGCACATTCATTTAGTCTTCCTGAGTCTGAACTCATTCCGCCACATGTAATACACTTCACTCCCAACTATGAGACACGAAAATGTTCTTCACGCGCCCATAACTCGGGGCTACACATCAAGTCACAATAGGAATCGAACACTTGATAGTTCATCTATTATCCAGCAGACTTCTTCGTCACTACCAAGTCATATAGATACATCTCGCAGTAATAACATACTCATCACATAGATATACCACCGCTATTCCGGCTAATAGGGACAATACCGAACATATAAGTTCAAAACACTTGCTCACACAATCAGCACCTCGGTGCTCAAGCCATAGGCAAGGATCCGGCCTCAAGTCCTCCAGACTGGCCCAACATACTCACGATGATCACATCTCGCCCCTTGATCGGTGAATCACAAACCATCAAGGCACATATAATATTGAGCGCTCGCGCGCATCCAGACGTATGGAAGGAATTTCAGGGGTTATATCTCGAGCTGAATCAAGTACGCACGATAAGAATTCTAACAAAGTTAATATTTCCTAAAGGTTCTGCAGCCTCTCGAGGATAAATACAGACGTCTCCGTACCGATCCGCGAGACTCTACTAAACTTGCTCATGACTCGTGAGACCTAGTAACCTAGGCTCTGATACCAACTTGTCACGACCCAATTCCCAAATCCGGTCGTGATGGCGCCTCTCGTGAAGACAAGGCCAGCCAACAGAACATCAACCTCTTTAATACTTACTTAGCATGAATAAGTCTAAAACATTAATACAACTATCATATGTGCGGAAGAAAAGCTATAAAAATAGGGAACCATCCCGACACAGCCCGACCGGGGTGTCACAAGCCACATCACTCCATTAACAAATAACACCAGGGTATCAGGTAAGTAATGCAGAAATAGCATGGAAGCCAATGAAATGAGAGTGCTGAAATGTCATGACAAATAATACAAATAGGAACAAATGCATTAGTGCAATGCAATGCATATGACGGTACGCTCCGGTACCCGCTTCGGCGTGCAGCCCGATCCATTTAACGTCGACGGCGTTCACTGGGGGTGTGTACAGACTCCGGAGAGGCTCCTACAGCCCAAGCGCAATATCAAGCCATCTTGTGGCATCAACCAGGCCCTCGGCCTCAATATCAATATAACATCGCTGCGGCGTGCAGCCCGATCCATGCTCAATACAGAAATGCACATAAGCCACTTGGGCAATACTAAAATAATAGCTCTCAGCTCAAAACATCAATAAAGTATTGTTCAAGTTTTCAAATCTTAGAAAGATGGCTGAGTTTGCGAAAAAATATTTAAAACCCTGGGCCGAGATCAAATAATATGCAAAAGTGATGCGAAAACGGTGATATCAATCCCTGGAGGATTCAAATAATTGGCACGAAGCCCAAATACGGTAATCAGCCCAAATCATGAAAATATCAAACAAGTTTCAGCCAATTACGCGGTAAAATCAACAACCGGGACGGATCAAGTCATAATCCCCAACGGTGCTCTACCCCACGCTCTCTATCCGGCGTGCAAGTCACCTCAATAAAGCACTATGGGTGCAAATTCGGGGTTTCAAACCCTCAGGATATCATTTACAATCATTACTCACCTCCAACCGGTGAAATCTCTAGCTCGCGACGCCTTTGCCCCTCAAATCGGCCTCCACGCGCGTCGAATATAACCAAAATCAAAGCGAATACATCACAATATGCTAAGGGAACAATACCCAATCGAAAACAATTGAAAAATAGCAAAAATCTCGAAACTAGCAAAACCCGAGCCCCGGGCCCACTTCTCAAAAAATCAGAAAATTCACATCAATGGATTCCTCATCTCGCCACGAGTCTATACATATCAAATTTATCAAAATCGGAGTCCATTTGACCCTTCAAATTCCATTTTTAAATTACCAATTCTCAAGCCCTAGCTTTACCCCCTTTTGATGAATTTCAACCAATTCCATGTTAAATCTATCATAATCTCATGTATTTAGGCCAAGGAACTTACCTCCAATCAATCCTCCTTTAATCCCTCTTCAATTTGTCCCAAAGATCTCTCAAAATACTCAACAATGGTGGAAAAATGGTTAGACTCGCGGATGAAAAATTCAATAAAAACCCTTCTGTCCAGGTCACTTTACTCTATGCGAACGCGGTCAACGCCCCACATCCGCGATGACCAAAAAACCCATTGACCAAAATTACCCATTCGCGAACGCGGTGACCAACCCGCGAACGCGAACCTTCAGGAACCTCAACTACGCGAACCCGTCCTGAAGGCCGCGAACGCGATGAACTAATACTCAGGGGCCCAACTTCCTTCTACGCGATCGCGGAAGCACCATCGTGATCGCGATGCTTCCATTCCCAGAACTACGCGAACGCGACCATGAAACTGCAAACGCGAAGACCAAATCTCAGGCCACCCAAATTCACTCTACGCAAACGCGGGTGACCTCCCCGCGATCGCGAAGCTTTAACACCTGCAACTGCTGCTGCATTTTTCTACTGCTTCACCAAGTCTCAAACTCCCCGATAGACCATCCGAAACTCACCCGAGGCCCTCGGGACCTCAACTAAAAGTGCTAACCCATCCTAATACATCATTCAAACTTGTTCCAATCATCAAAACACATCAAATAACGCTAAAACCATTAAATCACATCGGATTCAAGCCTAAGTTTCTTCAAAACTTCCGAAATACGCATTTGATCAAAAACCCGACCAAAACACCTCCGAATGACCTGAAATTTTGCACACACATCCAAAATCACCTAACGAAGCTACTGCAACTCTCGAAATCCCATTCCGACCCTCGGATCAAAATCTCACCCACCAACCGGAATTCGCCAAAATACTAACTTCGCCAATTCAAGCCTAATTCTACACCGGACCTCCAAAATCAATTCCGGTCGCACTTCTACGTCACAATTCATCCCCCGAAGCTAACCAAATCACCGGAAACCACATCCGAGCCCTCTAACTCGTAAGTCAACATCCGGTTGACTTTTTCCAAAACAAGCCTTCCTTAAACAGACTAAGTGCCTCATTTCTACCAAAACCAATCCGAATCAACTATAACACACCAAATACTGATAATGAAACATGAAGAAGTATAAAATTGGAGGAAACGGAGCGGTAACTCATGAGACGACGGGTCGGGTCGTCACATCTGCCTGAAGACACGCCGAATGTAAACTTTTTGGGATTTAACTTCATATTGAATTTGCGGAGAATCTGAAATGTATCTAACAAATGTTGGATGTGATCCCCCGCCTGTGCTGACTTGACTAGCCTGTCATCGATGTAAAGTTCCATAGTTTTTCCCAAGTGTTCTTGAAGCATTTTTGTTAGTAATCTCTGGTACATGGCTCCAGCATTCTTTAGACCAAAAGGCATGACTTTTTAATAATAAGTCCCCTTGTCTGTAATAAAGGAAGTTTTTTCCTTATCTAAAAGATCCATTTTAATTTTATTCTATCCTGAGTAGGCATCTAAAAAACTCAACAATTCATGTCCTGTAGTAGCATCAATTAGTTGATCTATGTGTGGTAAAGGAAAAGGATCTTTAGGGAAAGCTTTATTCAAGTAAGTATAGTCTACACAGACTCGCCATTTACCATTCTTTTTTGGCACAACAATAGTATTATCTTACCAATTAGGATATTTTACCTCTCGGATAGACCCGATTTTTAAAAGCTTTTGTACCTCATCCTAAATCACCTGGTTTTTGAAGGATCCTTTCTTCCTTTTCTTCTATTTGAGAGACGGATATGTTGAATCTTCATTTAGCTTATGGGTCATCACCTCCGGTGGTATACCTGTCATATCTGAATGTAACCAAGCAAATCAGTCCGCGTTAGCTTTTATGAATTCAATCAACTTACCTTTCATCTATGCGCTCAGGTTAGTTTCGATGTAAACTTTTTTGTCCGGCCAATGTACAAACAGCACCACCGCTTCGAGTTCTTCAATCGTTGTTTTGATGTTTTTGTTCTCTTCTGGCTCTTGAATGATACCAGGCCTTAAGTCTACATCCGTTTTCCCATCTCCAGTTGAGGTTTGTGTTGTTAAATCCTCAATTGAATTCTGTAATTGTTATTTTTTGTCTGCAACATCGTTCTTTATGCTTGCATCCTCCACTAAATGGATCTTCTAGAAGCCTGCCGATCAACCCGGATTCGTCTAATTCCCCATTGTGAAAGGAACTTAATAACCTGATGTAAAGTAGACGGAATGACATCCATCTCATAGATCCAAGGTCTGCCAAGAATCATATTATACACCATGTCCGTATCTATCACTTGAAATTTCGTATCTTTGACTACTCTTTCTGCGAATGTGATGACCACTATCTCCCTTTTTGTAACAATGCTTGAATTTTCAAATCTAGATAAGGTACGTGCTTTAGGTACCAATTTATCATCGTCTTGAATATCTTTTACCATCTTAAAAGAATGATATTTACAGAGCTACCTGGATTAATCAAAACTCGTTTCACATTAGTATCATGTACAAGTAAAGATATTACTAGTGCATCATTGTATGGGATCACCATGCCATCTGCATCTGTATCATCAAACGTTATGTTGTTTTTTTACAAAACTTGGCGAATTCCCTTTCCGTGGGTAACTGTGACTTTTGACATCTTTTATGCAGTCGTATACGTCGCACCGTTCTCCTCCGCTTATCACATTAACCGTTCTTTTTGGTGATGGAGGTTTTGGTGGCTCCTGTCTATTCTTCATATACGCTTGCTTACCCTTCTCACTAAACAAATCGGTTAAATAACCTTGTTTTAACAAGTGCTCTATTTCACCTTGTAGCAATCTGCAATCTGTTGTTTTATGACCGTGAACATTATGAAATTCGTTGGGTTTCTTCTGCTAGGGTTCGATCTCATTTCTTTCGGCCACCGCACCTTATCTCCCATACTTCTTAAAACAGCTACTAGCTCATAAGTGCTAACATTGAAATTGTAATCACCGATCTTTGACTTCATATTACTATCCCACGCATCTCGCTCCTTTCCAGACCTAGATGATGAACCTCCATCTCTGTCTCTTGATCTAGAACTATACCTCGGGTTTTCTTGCTTAGAACGTGAATCCCGTCCTACTTGTCCCATGTAAGGTTCCTACCTGTTCTTACCGGACCTTTTTTCTGTTTTTGGTCGCCTCGAGCTTGCTCTTTGATCTCCCCGTGAGTGATAGTATCTTCCTCTATCCGTAGCTTCGTGCTATACCTGTTATAAACATCATTCCAAGTTGTTGCAGGGAATTCTCGTAAGCTTTCTTTGAGTCTCCTGTGGATTCTGAGCTTTTTTCAATTAGGTTACTTGCAAACATCATGGCCGCCCAATTATCAGGTACACGCGGTAACATCATCCTTTCACGCTGAAATCTATCCACAAATTCCTTGAGTAGCTCCGTATCTCCTTATTTTATTTTGAAGATGTCTTCCATCCTCTTTTAAACTTTTTCAGCTCCCGAGTGTGCTTTTATAAATGAATCTGCAAGCTCAGCAAAAGAATCAATAGAATTTTATAGTAAAAGAGAATACCATGTTAGTGCTCCTTTTGTGAGTGTTTCACCAAAGTTTTTGACTAGCACCGACTCAATTTCTTGCTTGGTCAAGTCGTTGCCTTTCACGCCAGTTGTAAATGCAGTTACATGATCTCGTGGGTCGATTGTCCCATCATACTTTGGAATATCGGGCATATTAAACTTTTTCGGAATCGGCAAGGGAGTGACACTTGGCTTCCAGGGCTGTTGAAAATACTTATAAATATCCACTCCTTTAATCACGAGTGGCACACCAGGTGTTTGCTCTATGCGATCGTTCTGCTCCTTGAGCTGTTTCTGCAAAGTTAGTACTAAACTTTGTAAATCAGAATTATCTGGGGTTCCATCGCGAGATTCGCTAGGAGTTCCTCCACTGCCTGAATTAGCAAGTCCCGAGCGTGGGTTCTGTATGGTTGCGGTGTTTTTTAGAGTTGGAGTTGATGGTACAGTTGGTAATCCACTAACGAAAGCTTGCATAATATTATTGATGTGTTCCGCAATTAGTTGTTTCAATGCATCTTCAGCAGTTTGATCGTCCCCTTGTTGATTATTCGCATGTGATGTTGATCTTTCAGGTGACCCGTCTCGGGAGTGTTGAGGAGAATTTTGGGGTGAAGGGATTGGAGTTTCATCCTCTTGTTAATGTTGTTGGTTCAGTTGAGTTTGCTGGTTTTGTTGGTTGTTGTCGTTGGCAGTCGACATGATTGTTTGACAGAAAGATGAATTTGGAAAGTGAAAAGATTATCAGATTCCTAGTAACAGAACCAATTTGTTTAACCAAAAAATGTGTATTTCGGTCAAAGCCTATTTTTAGAAGAACTCAGGTTACTGATAACCAAGAAATTTCGTACTTTCTCAATTGTATGAAAGAAAACGACTAAAA
Source organism: Nicotiana attenuata (assembly GCF_001879085.1). Taxonomy (NCBI): domain Eukaryota; kingdom Viridiplantae; phylum Streptophyta; class Magnoliopsida; order Solanales; family Solanaceae; genus Nicotiana; species Nicotiana attenuata. The sequence continues at coordinate 2,612,327 of NC_031993.1, forward strand.
TAAGTAAAGAAATAATTGTTTGCAAAGTCAAGATGGCAGAAAAGTAAAGCGAATAATATTCCTATATTGTCTTAGATGATTCTTACAAATAAAATTCTCTTCCCTTTTATAGGGGTTTACTAACATAACGTCTCCTCCCTTTTATGGTCGAATCATTATGACATTAATGACACTAATGATCCGTTATAATTGACAATTGTAACTGTTTGTGGAGATTCTGTAAAGGTTCCAATTCTTCCTCATTAATTAGAGGTTCGTGAATCTTCCCCTTCTTACTGTCTTGATTCATTCAGCCCATATTTACTGGATGATTAAGACTCGAGCAACTGCATCCTTTCATCTCGTGAGTGATTTGTCCGTGCCTTTTGTATCTCGTGCATCTTCTAATGCAGTATTCCAGCTGTCACCTTTATAGTGATCTACGTATCATGTCTTGTCAGACACACATAATTCTACGTGTCATATTTATTTTCTACTAATACAATATCAGGTTACATATCATGTCTTGTAGCTTGCTAGTGAATGCTTATTTAATAGAGTTACCTGTAATTATCTTTTATGTGATCTACTTGTGTAAGTATTTTTTACACTGTTAATATATACAACTTAAACTCTTTTTTAAAATTTCTTTTGTTTTTCCTTGGTTTAACTAATGCCTATATATGGGGTGTCCTATCCATATAGCCCTGGCAATAAACACAACCAACTTCTCTCCTTTCTACTGCTAAGCAAAAGACCAACTCTTTACACATGACAAAATGGATCAAAATTTACTTTTTCCTATTTACATATAGCATCATTTGATTTCTGGTAAAAAGTCCATATAATTATTACTTATATAGACTTTACGAGAACTTAATGTACGTACTTTAGAACATAATATGAAATTAGTACTATTTTGATATCTCGATGTCTGCGTAGCTATATATGTGAATCACATAACTCTTTATTATATTACTAGGCAGGGGAGGAGGTAGAATCCGAGCTATAGGTTCGGCCGAATACAGTAGCTTTTACTCAAACAATATATTTTCTGCTATGAAATTCATTAAATATATAAAAGTATTAAGTTTAGAATCCAATCATTAACATTTGAAGTCGGCGTTAAAGGTTGAATTCTGTGTTCCGCCATTGTTACTAGGAGTAATATCATTTGCATAACTAGTGGATGAAGCAAACCAACGTAAGTAGTATATATTGGAAGGATGTCTAGTACTACATCAGGTTTGTGTCATTACATTCAATATAATTTGTGATCATGAATATTAATTTAGATTCTACACCTTTTTTGAAAGTTCATATATTGTTAGCAAGATCGCGCTTAGTACGTAAGATTCGTCTAGTAAATTGCGTTTTGGATTTCCACTACCCTTTGTAGGATAAGGATCCTAAGATTGGGAAAATATATATAGTTCAAAGAATTACGTGGAGCACCATCAAGTAGTATAATAAAAGAATAAAGGTTCCTCCCTTCCTAACCAAAATATCGAGTTCGAATAAAAAAAAAAAGGTTAGAAGCATTAAAATTGTTAAACCAAAGAGCAAAAGTAACCCATCGGTTTGGTTAGCAAGTATCTTTTTCATTTGAAAGGGAAATAAATCTAGAAAAGTTGATATGGAACATTAATTTAATACAAAATTTTTAAAAATGTTGAGGCTTTTTCTAACCTATAAATAGGGGTCCTCACAATAAACACAACTAGCTTCTCTCCTTTCTATTACTAAGCAAAACACCAACTTTACACATAAGTTTTTGCAGCCAACTCTCAGAAAATGGCACCAAGAAAAGACCTTTCCAAAATAGGCCAAGAAGCCTTTGCTCTTCTAGATGAACAAATTTATGGAAAAAGTAAAGGAAGGCCCAGTGTTCCTCCTCCTTCTGCTGTTAGAACAACCAATAGTAAAACTTTCTATTACCAACAATACCAACCTCAGAAGTCTAATCTTGTTCAGTTCAAACCAGCTTCTGCAATTGAAGAGAGAGTCATTAACAGTTATGAAGCTGTGCAGTTACATGGAGGGGTTCTTATTTGTGATTATTCTAAGAGAAAATATTCAAAATCTATGGCGTATTACTGAGTTGTCACTTTCTAGTTTGTACACATACTTTTTCATATGTATACTCAATAAAGCTACTTTGTATGTCGTTGGAGTGTCTACTACGAGCAAGCCTTTAACTCGGGTTTATACTAAAATTTGGTGACAATTAGGGGCCGCTTAATCATCTTTTGCCTTCTCACTTTTCGTGTTCAAAGACCAATATTGTTTGTTATAATTCTTGGGCTGCTTCTTCATGATCTGAAGAATTATTGGACACCTAAGTACGACATGGAGTTCACGTAAACTATCTATAGTATTATTTACCCTTAAAATCGGATAACAATTAAACTTATAAGTGGTTTTAAGGATATGTGATTTCACATGGCACAAAATGATAAATATAAAAATTAATGATTGAAATTACAGTAAAATAAAGCACACCAATGTGATGGGGCCGATCCTCGATCAATCCCCCTGGTCTCGGTAACTTATCCTCATATCTCGGTCTGATATGCTATGGGGCCGATCCTCGATCCATCCCTCTGGTCTCGGTTAATCAGCAAAATCGGGTGGGCCCGATTTTCACCGTATACAAATAGTCCCCTCGTTTTTTGGAATGTAATGACAAGAAACGAATTGAGTTTTCGAGCCAGACCTTGGTTTACCATGATGTAAGCATTATGATGCAAGCAACCGAGGTGACCGAAACGTCCCATCGGTTCAATTTCCCAGGCATTTATAGTGGTTCAGTTGCCGATCGGCCACTAGCAACTTTGAACCGTAGCCGTGAAACCCATGAATAGGCCTCTTTTCCACTCTTTCAAACTTTACCTTTAATCTCTTCTGCTCTAATCTTCAAAGCTCTTTGCTCTTCAAGTTCTTCATCTACAAATCTTCAAGTTTTATTGCTAACCTCTTTTTAAAACGTTGTTCTTCTTCGTTCAAAAATGGCTAATACCTCTAAAACTGTCCCTCACAAAGAAACCGCTTCTTCATCAAAGTTCGTTGGCGCCGGCGCCGCGGCGGGACATCCCCTTGCGGACTTCGTTCCGGAGAAGTGTTCCAATGTCGCTGATTTCAAGGTGGAGAACACACCCTCGACACCGGGCCGATGTGAACCCATGGCGAGGTACATGTGTACGATCTCCGAACGTCTCCTCGAGAAGGTGAAAGAGGAGTGCAACTGCGTAGGCAAGGATGTAGTAGTGCCAAGCCCCAAAGAATCCATCATAACTTACAAGGAGGGGTATCTGAGTGTCTATACCTACCCCTTCACGATAAGTCCCCTAGACCCTATCTTCGTTGCTTTTTGCAAGAGGTACGATGTCACCTTGGGCCAAATCCACCCCTCATTTTGAACGATCGTGATCCTTCTCCGATTCTTTATAAGCAAGATCGAGGGGCATCCTTTTACCCTCGATCACCTCATGTGTCTCTACGGCCCCCGGCTTTATCATGGAGGCATGATCAAGCTTTATCGTCGAGCCACCAAACCCCCTTTCTCGAGCATAGATGAGACTCGAGACCGAAGTCGGATGGGCAGGTTTGTTAGAATAAAGACTTCGGATCTAATCCCCGCCGGAGATATGCCATTCCCTGAAAAGTGGAACATGAAATGTAAGTACTACTTAGCCTTTTGAATATTTATTTTTGTCATTTTGCCATCCTGTCTTCCTCTCATCTAAATTTCTTTCGTGTTGTAGCTAAGGCCGTCGTGCCGGAAGTGATCCCTGACCTGATGCAATGGGTCAAGGGATTAGTGTCACGAAAAACTTATTCCGAGTGTGCTTGGATGGAGTGGTCAAAGGGCCAATGGGAGGCCCGTAACCACTCTAATCCTCTTTCCTTAAAAAGGGTTTCATTCATTATTTGATATTGTAGTTACATGTCTTCTTCATTTTGTAGAGCTCGGGAAGGATGTGCTGATTAAGCCCCCTCTGCTGAAAAAGAGGCACTTCTTTCCCCATCTGCCCCGAAGCAGGGCAAAGAGAAGAAAAGGAAGGAGGCTCTGAGTCCTCCAGGCTCGGAAAAGAAGTGGTCGGCCAGGAGGCCTCGCAAGCCTAAGGAGAACATCATCCACGTATATCTGGAGTCCGTCCAACATGTAATGGATGCAACCGAAGACGAACACGATGAAGAAGAAGGCTCTTGGTTGGTGACTCGTGTGCGAGCTGGTAACGAGCTTCAAGGAACCATTGGCCAGGCGGGGGCCGAAGCCGCTTTGTCCCGACCCGATGAAATTGAGCCAAAAAGGGTTGAAGATGCCTCACCTTGAGGTAGGGAAGGTACTGAAGAGGCGGTCGAGGTCGGCGCAAAAACCGAGTTCGAGGTTCCTCGGAATGAAGATGATGTCTCTAAAGGCCAACTTGGGGCAATGATGATTGGGGACTCCTCCTCATTCCCTCCAGTTCCGAATTCGATGATACGTGATGCTCAGGTGGCGTAGACTTGTCACAGAGAGAGGACCCACGGGGAGGAAGATTTTTTCTGTGGCTATTTCGCTAATGTGGAAGATGTCATCGGTTTGGGTGATTTGGATGTGCCAAGGAAGAGCTCGAATGAGTCTTCCTCGAGCTATATACTACCAACCGATTCCCGGCTCCCAGCGTTGACCCCTATCGAAAGCGGCCTCTTATCATCTCAATCCCGGAAGATACACATGTTTTCTCTGCCCCCGTAGGGGTGGCAAGTTATCTTCGAGGCTTGGTCACTGAATAGGACCATGCAAAAATGAATGCAGCGGATGTTGCCTATTTAGGGTTTATCCTTTTATGACTTTGAATTGTAGGTATCTCTAACATTTTCTTCATTTCTTGCAGGCTTCGGTGTTGCACCACGTGGCCTTTCAACAATGAGGAACGCAAGGACGAGGTCCAGGGCCTCATGGAGAAATGTAATACTTACAAGCATCTTAGTGAGAAGCTTCAGGTAGACCTGGCGGAGGCTCGAGATGAGCGTGCTGAGATGGACGAGCAAGTATTCCGAGTTCTTTGTGAAAACGAGGCTGAGCTACAGATAACGACTAACGATCCAATCCTGCAAGTCCGACAAAGGCTTAGGCAAATAGATAAAGTTCGAGCCAAGGCTGAAGAATTCAAGGGATGCATGGATATTCTAGCCGCACACAAGGAAACTGTTCAAGTAAAGCTGGATTCGGTCAAGTCACAGCTTCGACATGTAAAAGAGAATGCTTTGATTCAGACGAAGAAGGTCGAAAAGATCGAGTCCAAAATGACCAGTTTGGTCAAAGAGCTCAAGGTTGCCAGATCTGAAGTGGCCGCGGCCAATTCTAAGGCATAGACTACTGCGGCCCAATACAAAATCGATGCCGAAGCCACTCTCGAGCAGCCTAAGGGCATGGTTGATCATTCGAAGTGGTAGGCCTGAAGGGAGGCTCTCGAGGGGATCACTTCCCAAAGTTTTGATATATCTGTCGAACTTGAGATCCCCAAGGTTGAGGAAGCAAAGGCTCGGAGGCTAGCATTTCCTGACGAAGATTCCGAGAATGAGAGCAGATCGGGTGGAGAAGACTCCAAGGGCGAAGAAGCTTCCTCTGATAGTGACAGTGCTGCTTAGGCCTAGTAATTTTCTTTTTACGTTGAGGCCAATCGACCTTTATAAAGAATTTTTGATCGGGCTATGTCGCCTTTGTAAAAAACTTTGATATATATATATATAAATTCTTTCCTTTTTGAATCTGTCATCTTCTCCCTTCTCTTGTCTTCACTTAATTTTTGTTTTATTTATGCCTTATCAAATTGCATTCATAGGTTCGAGGCTTAGGCAATTTGGACCGAAACCGAATTATTGTCTAGTGAGTACTTCCTAGAACTCCAAGTAGGGTAACGCTTAGGTTTTAATTGAGTGAGGATGATCCCTCGAACTTAAAACAGAAGATGGCCCTTAGGCTTTTGTATTAGGTCGATGTGGCCTTAGTAAAAAGATCGGCTTTTTCCCCTTTTTGGCTTACAAAGTTCATTGTTAATTATACAAAACTTGTTATTCCTTAGCACGAAATAAGGAATTGTTTAAGAGTTCGAACAACTTTGTATTCATTAGGGTTCTCGAGGCTTGATATTGTGGAAGCCCTTTATAATTTTGCCGAGGGTAGCCTTTTTAACTAGTTTATAAGAATATTCGAAGTCCTATTTTATTACGGAATTCGGACATCTCCGAACCGTGTTTATTTGGTCGTAGCCTTTTTAGTTTGGGAGTAGCCTCATGGGCTTGCTTTCCCGTTATACTTCGAGCTTGTTCAAAGTGTCAGTCCCCGAGTGGGGTAGCCGTAGCCTATACAAATTGTGGGTTTCCATTTTAAGGTCTTATGATCTTGAGGCTTTAATAATTCGATCTTGTCTATTGTTCGGACGGCAGTCCCCGAGTGTGGGGTTAATTGTTCGAAATTCAGTTGTGATCGGTCCTTAAGGCTGTTTATAAAATAGATCAGGAGTATGAAATTGAAAAGTAAAATTTCTCTAAGGCATGAGATATTTGACAAGGAAAATTACTTCTCTTAATAGATGTTTATACATGCGTACACGTTTGATGTCAGGACTCGAGCAACCTATGTGGACACGGCTCATTTGACCTTTTGGCCCTTACAAAATTTATATCAAGACCCTGCCGTCACGAAGTAACTTCATTCCAACAAAGTTGTTATTCGAGGGTAATGCCCCCCAGTATTCGAGGCTGATTGTAAAGAAGCCTCGGATACTGTTGACTCATTCTAAGTTAGCACGATCAATGGTTGCCTTGTAGCCGGAAAACCCTTTTGGGAAAAAACCGATCTAAGGGAAAAAGAGTGCAACGCGTGCTTTCAGACCTAAAGTCTTCGTGTTGAGGAGTCCATTGCCGTTTCTGATCGAACACTTGCAGGAGTTGGTTTAAAATATAAATGAAAATGGAGAAGGTCGTACCTTGCAGTAATATTGTTTTAGGTGTGGTATGTTCCAATTGTTCGGTAATTGTTCGTCGTTTATTGTATCGAGCTTGTGGGACCCCTTTCTGGTAATTTCGAGAACCAGGTACGGCCCTTCCCAGTTCGGACCCAGCTTTCCTTCATTTGAATTTTGAGTGTTGATGGTGACCTTTCTTAGCACCATGTCCCCGACGTTAAAATGTCGAAGATTGGCTCTCGATTGTAGTATCTTTCGACATGGTGTTTTTCAGCGACCAATCAGACGAGAGCAGCTTCGCGTCTTTCGTCCAACAACTCTAAACTCGTATTCATAGCCTCGTTATTTGACTCTTCTATTGCGTATCAAAACCTGATGCTAGGTTCTCCGACTTCGACCGGGATTAAAGCATCGGTGCCATAAAGTAATGAGAATGGTGTTACTCCGGTACTAGATTTCGATGTTATGCGGTACGCCCATAGAACCTCGAGTAATATTTCTTTCCACTTCCCTTTGGCATCAGACAATCTCTTCTTAAGGTTTTGAATGATGGCTTTGTTGGTCGATTCGGCCTGTCCGTCTCCGCTAGGATGATAAGGTGTCGATAGGATTCTTTTGATCTTGTGATCCTCAAAAAACTTAGTCACTTTGCTGCTTATGAATTGCTTTCCATTGTTGCATACGATCTCGGAGGGCATCCCGAATCGAGATATGATGTGATCCTATATGAAATCTATGACTTCTTTTTCTCTAACTTTCTCGAAAGCCCTGTGCTTCAACCCACTTAGAAAAATAATCAGTCATAAATAAAATGAATTGAGCTTTACCTAGGGCTGATGGAAGGGGGCCGGCGATGTCCATCCCCCACTTCATGAACGGCCATGGGGATAAGATCGAGTGGAGCTGCAGATAAGTAGGGATTTTGACTACTTATTTTCACTCTTTTACTTTTATTTTAGCTCAAAATTGCTTAAAGGTATTCCCGAAAACTAATGAAATGTGCTTGCTTGCAGGAGTGTTAAAATATGAGCTAGAGAGATGAAAAATCAACTCAAGAAGGAGTAATTTTTGATAAGGACAAAAACAAGGCTAAAAGAGCACTGTGCGCCACAAATCATGAAGAAAGCCTATGACAAGAAATGCTTTGCAAAGTGCGGACTGCATAATTCTTGTGCGGCCACAGTAGATAAAGTTCAGAGAGATGGGACTATAAAGTTAAGAAGAAATGTGAATCGCACTAGTTTTGTGTGACCGCATAATCAAGAGCGTGACCGCACTCAGAAATGTATGGTCCGCAGAAGTCCCATAATGCCAAAGCCCAAGGTCAAGAAGTGTGAACCGCACTATTATTGTGCGATTGAAGAAGCAAGAGTGCGGCCGCACTCATAAATGTGCGGTCCGCAGAAGTTGAAGGAGTGCGGTCGTAACCTAGAATTGTGCGGCCGCAGAACTGGAACCTGTCAGGCCAAGTCTCAATGTGCAGACCGCACACATAATTATGCGGCTGCACAACCTCCGCAAGGGGCAGTTTTGTCAGATATTTTCAGCTTAGTATAAATAGAACTTTTTTTCATTTTTAGGTTAAGTTTTGATTTTGGGAAGCACCTGAGCTGTTTTTATTTACTGTATTGGGTAACATTGTACTAGATTAGCTTATAAACATTAGATTTTCTTTCCTTAGTCAAGTATTATGAATTCTATCTTAGTTTGTTCTTTGATTTTTGCATTTTTCATGAATAGCTAAACCCATAGCTAGGGTTGTGACCCAACCCTAGTATGGGTACTCAATGGGTGATTGATTTAGGGCTTATTTATGATTGGGTATATATTTAGCCTAATTCTTGCTTGAATTTAAGAATTGATGGTTGCAAACATTGATTCATGCCTAATTGACTTAGTTTCTACTTGAGAAAGAGAGGACTAAGTCTAGGAAAACTTGACTAACAAGAAATTGGGGTGAACTCAAGAAATTGATAGCCCCGATTAAAGGTTTAAATCTAGAGATAGTAAGGACTTGAGCATATATCACTTGTTTTGTGAAATATCCATTTGGACTTGAGAAAGCCAAATTAGGCTAAATCACTCAAAATATAGAGAGTATAGAGTGAATAATTGAGTGTGATTGCTGTATTGTATCCCGATCAACCAAACATGCCCTAAAGCTCTCAACCCGGTAGGTATCCATCTAGGTGGAAGTCACAACCCTAGATCTTTCATAACTTGAAAAACAACCAAAACCAAGAGTATTGTCTCTTAGCTCTACAATTACAATCAATAGCTTAAAAGTAGAAGTAGAAACAACAATTGAAAATGGGGAAGTGAAATTTGAGGCACATCATACATTCACACTAGGTGTATACCTAATCAAAAATCTAACTCCCTGTGGATTTGACCCCGACTTGTGTTGGGTTTTTATTATCCCTTAGACCGCCTCACAACCTATATTTGTGGTGTGAGTTTGGGCGACATTAATTTTTGGCGCTGTTGCCGGCGAGTTAAATGGATTTAGCTATATATCTAGGTTTTTGTGTGATTTATCTTTTTTTCCTTCTGAGTCACTAATTTTGTTTTCGAATTGATTATAGGTACGAAAATAGTTCTCAAAACGAACCATCGGGAATGTGCCATTTGGGGAGGAAGTGGACGATGATCAAGAGATGAGGTTCTTCCCGAACTTCAAGCAAATAGGTGAGGCCGACCGCCTCATGATATTGTTAGCGTCCCTGCCCCACCTCCACCAAGAGCGGCAGCGCACCGGGTGTTGCCAAATGAGGATTATGCAAGTGCTATTGTCCCGCCCCTGCATTAGGGCGGCAACTTCCAAATTACCAATGTGATGCTTACACTACTTAGGCAACGAGGATTCTTCATCGGGGCTCCGAGTCAAAATTCTTACAAGCATCTCAAAGGGTTCGTCGATTCTTGTTGGGGGAGCAAGCAAACCAATGTCTCCGAGGATGCGCTGTAGTTGAGGTTATTTCCCTTTTCTCTACGGGGAAAGGCATTGGACTGGTTAGAGAGACTGCCCAATCATTCTATTCATATATGGGATGAGTTGGCAGAAAAATTCGTTGCCAAATTCTTTTCTTCGTGGCATATGGCGACACTTCGGGATGAGATTCTTGCGTTCAAGCAAGAGCCAAATGAGCCATTGCACGAGATTTGGGAAAGATATCGTACCATGGTTAAAGAGTGCCCGAATAATGATATGACCGAGGCCATGATCCAACAAACCTTCTACAGGGGGATCAACACAACAAATCAATGTGTGGTAAATCAACTCGCCAGTGGGAACTTCATGAGCACGCCTTATGATGAAGCTTGTGAAATTTTGGATGAGATGGCAGATACCTCATCGTCATGGCAAAGTAGAGCCAATGTTCCTCAAGGTGACCCAAATGTCATTCACCTACACAAGGAACTACATGATCATGGTAAAGCAATTGCCGAGTTGAAAACTACAATGAATCAATTGGCCAAAGCTCAGCTTCAACAAGTTCAAGGGCCGAAACAAGTGAATGCGATAGAAGGTGTGAATATGATGATGAACAAGAGACGGCAAAAAGGTCAACAAATGCAAAGCCGTCTGGAATAATTCATGCAAGATGATAGTGAGTATGACCAAGGTGATTCAATGAGCAAGAAGAAGAAGTACAATATGTCAACAATTATCAAGGCCAAAGAAACAATGCTCAAGGACAAAATCAACAACAATAGCGGCCACAAGGAAATCAAGGGAATTGGAACAACCAAAGCCACCTAGGCAATTGGAGTGGTGGCAATCATAATCAAGGCAATTGGAATAATAAAGGTAACCAAGGCAATTGGGGAGGCAATAATCAACAACTGGGGTGGCAACATTAAAAACAATTGGGGAGGCAACAACCAAGGTGGGTGGAACAACAACAACAACCGGGGGTCGGATTTTCAAAGGCCCCTGATGTTCCAACAACCGAGCAATCCACCTCCCTATCCTTCTCAAGGTCCGAATCTTCTAACAATGAGATGGTACGAATCGAGAACATGTTTAAACAGATGATGGAGAAGAATGCCGACTCTGATGCTCAACTAGCCTCTTACAACACTTCTATTCGCAATTTGGAAGTTCAATTGGGCCAAATCTCGCAAGCTTTGAACACTCGTCCTAAGGAGGAACTACCAAGTGATAAGGTGGTTAACCCAAAGGGTGGGAATAATATGGGACATGCTATGGCTGTGACTACAAGAAGTGGAAAAGGTGGAGATGCAACTACCTCAACTCAAAGAAGAATTGTGGACGATGATGTTGTGGTTCAAGAAGATGAAATTCCAAGCAATGTGGTTCAAGCTAATGAAGAAGTGAGAATTTATATTGATGAAAATATGGAGGAGACGCAAGAAGAAGTGAACCCTTCTAGGAACACATAATTGACATGCCGGAACCGGTAGTGCCAAAGGCTAAGGCACCAATTCCAAGGCCTCCTCCTCCATACCCTCAAAGGCTTGCAATGCAAAATAGTGAGAACCAATTCAAAAAGTTTATTAACATGATGAAGAGTTTGTCTATCAACGTACCATTGGTTGAGGCTTTAGAGAAAAATGTCGGGTTATGCAGAGTTCATGAAGGACTTGGTCACCAAGAAGAGGTTGATGAATTGTTAAACTATCAATATGACACATCAAGTGAGTGCTATTTTGCACTCAATGGCTCCAAAATTGGAAGATCCGGGCGCCTTCACAATCCCTTGCACTATTGGGAGCACCGATTTTGCCAAAGCTCTATGTGGGGTGAATATCAACTTGATGTCGTACTCGGTGTTCAAAACATTGGGTATTGGGAAACCAAGTCCCACATCCATGAGGTTGAAAATGGCGGATCGTACTTTGATGAGGCCATTGGGTATTAGTGATGATGTGTTGGTTTTTGTTGACAAGTTAATCCTCCCGGCGGACTTTGTGATTCTTGAATGTGAAGTGGAGTATGAGGTACCTATTATTTTGGGTAGACCTTTCCTTACTACGGGGAAGGCTCTTATTGATGTGGAAGCCGGTACATTCTGGGTGGATGATGAAAATGTGGTCTTCCATATGTGCAAATCTATGAGGCAACCGAATAGCAATGAAGTTTGTTCGTTCGTGGATTTGGTGACCGACGTAATTATTGATGATGCTAGTGCGACAATGAATGTTGAGGATAATTTTGAAGCCGTTTTGCTCAACCTTGATGATGATGATGAGAAAGAAGGCTATGTGAGTGTGTGAATGCATTGCAAGGAATGGGGTCGTACACTTATGAGCCCCGCAAGCTATCTTTGGATCTTGAAAATCAGAAGACTCCTCCAACAAAGCCCTCAATCGAGGAGCCTCCCACTTTGGAGTTAAATCCATTGCCTCCACATCTCAGTTATGAATTCCTTGGACTTTCTTCTTCTTTACCGGTTATTCTTTCCTCTTGTTTGACTAACATGCAGGTAGAGTCCACACTGGGGGTGCTACAAAGGAGGAAGAGAGCAATCGGATGGACATTGGCGGATATCCGGGGTATAAGCCCTACCTTTTATATGCACAAGATTATTTTGGAGAAGGGTGCCCAATGCTTTGTTGAACATCAAAGGAGGCTAAATGAAGCAATTAAGAGGTGGTCAAGAAGGAGATAATCAAGTGGTTGGATGCCGAGGTTGTTTACCTCATTTTTGATAGTTTATGGACTTCTCCGGTGCAATGTGTCCCAAAGAAAGGGGGCATAATTTTGGTTATCAATGACAAGAAAGAGTTGATTTCTACAAGAACGGTGACCAGATGGAGGGTGTGTATGGACTATCGCAAGCTCAACAAAGTCCAAAGGAAAGATCATTTCCCACTTCCCTTCCTTGATCAAATGCTTGATAGGTTGGCCGGATGTGCTTTCTATTATTTTCTCGATGGTATTCCGGCTACAATCAAATTCTCATTTCTCCAGAGGATCAAGAAAATACTACCTCCACTTTTCCCTATGGTACATTCGCATTCTCGCAGATGTTGTTTGGTTTGTGTAATGCACCGACGACTTTCCAACGGTGTATGATGGCTATATTCACCGACATGGTGGAGGATATTCTTGAGGTCTTCATGGATGATTTCTCCGTGGTTGGGAATTCTTTTGATGATTGCTTGAACAATTTGGGTAGGGTCTCGGCTAGATGTGAGGAGAAAAATTTGGTGTTGAATTGGGAGAAATGTCACTTCATGGTCAAGGAAGGCATTTTCTTCGGCCAAAAAATTTCAAAGCATGGTATTGAGGTCGACAAGGCCAAAATTGAGGTGATCTCCAAACTCCCTCCTCCTACACCCATGAAGGGAGTGAGGAGCTTCTTGGGTCATGCAGGGTTTTATCACCGATTCATCAAGGCTTTTTCCAAGGTGGTAAACCCTTTGTGTAAAATTTTGGAGAAGGATGCCAAGTTCCATTTCAACGAAGATTGTATGAAGGCATTCGAATTGCTCAAGTTCAAGTTGACTACTACTCCTATTATAACGGCACCGTATTGGAGCTTATCTTTTGAGCTCATGTTTGATGCAGGTGATGTGGTGGTTGGAGCAGTGTTGGGGGAACGTATCAAAAAAATCTTCCATCTGGTCTACTATGCAAGCAGACCATGAATGATGCCCAAGTCAACTACACAGTGACCGAAAAAGAGCTCCTTGATATTGTCTTTGCTATGGAGAAGTTTCGCCCATATTTAATGGGTACAAAGGTGATTGTTCACACCGATCATGCGGGGCTTTGGGTATTTGATGAGCAAGAAAGATTCTAAGGCAAGGTTGATGCGGTGGGTGCTTCTATTGCAAGATTTTGATCTAGAGATTCAAGACCGAAAGAGTAGTGAAAATCACGTGGCGGACCACTTGTCCCGATTGGAGGAGGAGGGGAGGCCACATGACGGCCTTGAGATCAATGATTTATTTCCCAACGAGCAACTCCTAGTCGTTTCAATGACCAGGATTCCATGGTTGGCCGACTTAGCAAACTATTTTGTGAGTGGCATTGTACCGAATGAGTTCTCTTCAAACCGAAAAAAAACTCAAATGGGATTGCCTTGACTATTATTGGGATGAGCCGTACCTCTTTCGGATTTGTACCGATAGTGTGATTCAACAATGTGTACCGGAGGAGGAACAAGTGGGTATTCTTGAGGCTTGCCACTATTCACCGTATGGTGGTCACCATGGTGGAGGAAGAATGGCGGAAAAAGTTTTGAGTTGTGGATTCTATTGGCCTACTCTCTAAAAGGATGCTAGTGAGCTTGTCAAGTGTTGTGATGAATGCCAAAGGGCTGGTGGAATCTCAAAGAAGAACGAAATGCCTCTCATCACCATTTGGGAGATAGATGTTTTCGATGTGTGAGGTATTGATTTCGTGGGTCCGTTTGTTAGCTCTTGTGGGAACACCTACATTCTCGTCGCGGTTGATTATGTGTCTTAGTGGGTCGAGGACGTTGCTTTGCCCAAAAATGAAGCGAGTAGTGTGGTGGCATTCTTCAAGAAGAGCATCTTTACAAGATTGGGTACTCCAAGGGCCATTATTAGTGATGGGAGTTCATATTTTTGCAACAAGGCTTTTTATGCCTTAATCACAAAGTATGGTGTCACTCACAAAGTATCAGCCCCTTACCATCCTCAAGAAAGCGGACAAGTTGAAGTCTCCAACCGGGAGCTCAAGAATATATTGTCAAAAACAGTGAATGCCAACTAGACGGATTGGTCAAGAAAACTTGATGATGCTCTTTGGGCTTATAGAACGGCCTATAAAACACCAATCGGGATTTCCACATACCGGTTTGTGTTTGGGAAGGCGTGCCATCTTCTGGTGGAACTTGAGCATAAGGCCATGTGGGCTTTCAAGAAGTTGAATCTTGAGTGGGATGTCGCCGCAAACCTAGGAGCGGCACAATTGAATGAGCTAGATGAATTTTGGTATCATGCCTACACAAGCTCTTTCCTTTACAAGGAGAAGATGACGTACCTCCATGACAAGTACATCCACAACAAAGGGTTTAAAGAGGGTGATCTTGTGCTATTATTCAATTCCCGGTTACGGATGTTTCCGGGCAAGTTGAAGTCCAAATAGAGTGGCCCATTTGAAGTGGTGAATGTAACCCCCTTTGGTGCTCTAGATTTGAAAAATAAGAACGATGAGGTGTTTAGAGTCAATGGGCACTGGGTTAAACATTATCTTGGCAAGGTTGATGATGGCCACATTGTGGCGATTGTTCATTTCCAACGAATGGTATTCTGCGTCGTGCCGCGACATTAAATCAGGCCCTTCTTGGGAGGCAACCCATATGTTTTTTTCTTTTTCTTGTTGTTATTCATTACGTAGGCTTTGTTTTGTGCTAACTAGTTTTGAAGTGTATGCAGGAATGGGTGTGCATTGCAGGGACTATGCAAGAAAAATTGGCTAAGGGTCACAAAAGTGTGGACCATACCATAATTATGCGGACCCGCAGAATCACTCTGCGACCGCACAGTTCTGTGTGCGGTCGCACAACTGGAAGACCAAAATTACATGCTCTCTGAAGATTGGCTTGTCAAATTTCATTAACAATTTGCGGCCGCACACAAAATTGTGTGGTATGCACAAATTCGGCGGCCGCACTCACTTTTGTGCGGACCGTGGAACTTCTTCAAAGGTTCAGGTAAAGAGTGCGGACCGCACTCAAGTAAGTTCTGGACTTGACTGGGTCACCCTATAAATAGGGCTTTTCACCACTATTTACACTTTACGCTCTCTGAACTCTCAAGCCCTAGAAACATTGTGCATCCCTACTAGTTCTAACTCTTCCCTCATTTCATCAAGTTAGATCCTCACCTGCATCATTCCCTACCGGTATCTTCAATCCATGTTAGATTATTCTTCATTCTTCTTAATTTTTTGTTTTAGTTTTCTTTGATCAGTTTAGTTCTTTTCATGCCTAAAATGTCAATAGTTAGTCATTTTTGCTTAGAATCATGTAGGTAGTATCTTAAATTTGTAATTGGGCCTGGGTACATAGCTAATCATGTTTAATTGCTAAAACCTTGTCTAATCTGTGAAAAAATTGCATGAACCGTAAAGCAGTGCCGCGTAACTTTAAATTGTGCGGTCCGCTAATCATAGAGTTAGGGAAAATATTATGAATGACAAGTGCGGAACACACTCAAAATTATGCGGTCCGCAACAAAATTGTGCGGTCCGCACTGTTGAATGATCATAGAACCCAGTAGTATGAAACTGAGGTTGTGCAGCTGCACTCAAAATTGTGCGGTCCACACATGGCAGTCTGCGGCCGCACTCACTTTTTGTGCGATCTCCACTGCCTCCTCTGAGTCTGTTTCCTGCAATTGTCATACACGTATCTGTGACCTCCAGCTCTAACTGATTCCTTTCATTATATATTACAGACAATGGTTAGGTCACGTTGTAGAGGTGATACATGAAAAGGGAGGGCACAACCCTCCCGAGGCCGAGGTCGACGCAAAAGTAACCTACCACCAGACATACAGAGAGCCATAAGCAAGAAAGCAACCACCAATAGAATTCCTGAACCCTCCGAATCTAGTGAGTATCTCCCGTCTAGGGAAGCTTCTGAGGGTAACTCTGTGCCAGCACTCCCTGATACTCATTCTCAACCCGAACAAGCCTCGGGTAGATTCCACATGAGAGATGAATCCTCTTCTGTTGCTAGTTTTTCTGAGGGTTCGGAAGAGGGTAGACAAGATTCTAAGCCCTTTTCTTCACATGCCCCTGCTATACCAATCAATGTAGATGATGATGAATGATGTCCCGGATGATGGTAAAGGGGGCGACACTACAATGGGAGGTCTAGAGAGGTCTAAGAAGAAGGAGTTATGGAAGGATCGATTTGTGAGCCTGACTGCCTTTACCAGATTTAGGGAGTGGTGGCCCCAGAGATTGCTCACACTTGCACGACAATTCTTACTTAAGGATTTGGATATTTACAATCCAAATATCCTTAGACAGTTTCAGGAGCAAAAAGGGTAGAGGTGCTTCAACCAAAGTGTCCTAGATGCAAATGAGCCCTTGGTTAAATTTATGCCAACGTGGCTCTCATAAAGAAGGGGACCAAGATTAAAAAAGTGAGGAATCTGAAAATCAAATTCAACGCGTGCTCCTTGAAAAAGTATGTGGGATTTGAAGAAGTGGATGTTGTTCAGTATTTGGAGAAGCTTGCTATGGGTGATGCAGCTCGCCCGTGGCTAGCTGAGATTTTGGCTGCTCGAGGACCACCACCCCCATGGCTCACAGCAGGGGTTCCCATAGTCTGGGCCACCCTGAAATTTGAAGCCAAAGGGTAGGAGACCTTCGTGTGCAGTCATATTGACCTATGCTTAAATGAGAACAACCTCCTACTTCCCTGAGCAATCCCGGTGGCTTCGATTATGGCTGGGTACCCGATCAATATTGGTAATATAATGTCAACCAACATCACTTTAGTTGTCCAAAAAATGAGAGATCCTACCCTTACCCAAAATTCCTCACAGAGTTCTTCAATGATGCAAAGGTGGAGCCGAGACCATATAATACTAAGGTAAAGGCTAAGAAGCTTTTCTCATGGTACCACCTACAGGGTACTGACAACCCGAAGTTCAAGGGTAAGACAACTACTTCTGCTGACTAGTCTGAAGAGCCAACGGTAGTAGTTACTGATTAAGCAGCGGAGCCTTCCATAGATGCCAGCCTTCCACAACAGCTGGTCCTTCCACCGGTACAACAACCATGCCACCACCTTCTTCTACTAGACCATCAGCTTCATTTTTAGTGCCAGCCTCATCCACTTATCCACAGACTCCGATGCGAGTCTCCCAGACATTGGCGAGTCTTAACAACTGGATGCAGGCAGCTACTTCAAAGTTGTCTGACATATCCAGTGTTGTTGCAGCACAGTCTTCTGTCCCAACAGCACCACAGGTACCTCTGTAAGTGGAGAAAACATTGAAGAAGATATTGGAAAACCAGAAGACCATTATGGAGACTCTAGTTACACATGGGAAAGTCACTGAAGAGTTAGGAAAGCAAGCGAAGAAGATGCGGAATTCTCAAGCTTCGAAGAAGTCAGTGGATAAGTTGAGAAAGGAAGTTGCCAAGATAGCATCTGCAGGTGATCTAGCACTTGACCTTCTTAATGAGGTAGTACCTTCAGCCCCAGCAGCACCAACAACATCAGCAGTACCCGAGGCACCACATATAATAGTCGGCAAGTCTGAGGAGCCGGAACCTGCTGCCCACACCGCTGAGGAGATGATCCAGATGCTCACCAACCCTCTTGTCCCTCAGCTAGGTGATGATGAGATACAGTAAGAGGAGACCGAGGGGGTTGGGGATGCCATGCAGACTGAGACCATATAGGGAGTTTTCTTAACTCTCTACAATTCATTGTTCTTATTTATGTTAAGCATTGGGGACAACGCTCATTTTTATTTGGGGGTGGTCTATTTTGATTGATTTGACATTGACATTTGGCCTGTAATAACTCTTATACTATTTTTCTTTTATCTTTATTTTCTCTTTGGTTATGTATATATTCTTCCCTTTCCATTGATGTATATATTATTGTCCCCTCGGTTTGTATG
The DNA here is from genome assembly GCF_001879085.1 of Nicotiana attenuata. NCBI lineage: Eukaryota > Viridiplantae > Streptophyta > Magnoliopsida > Solanales > Solanaceae > Nicotiana > Nicotiana attenuata. The sequence goes on from NC_031993.1 coordinate 2,630,851, forward strand.
TTCATTTGTCTTACTTTCCGTAGTTTAATTCATAGCTTCTTTAGGTTGTCTTTCTTAGTAGTATAACTTCTTATTTACTTTAGTAACTTATTTTAGATTTGTTAGCTTCTTTTTACGTTTGAGTGAACAATAAGCCTTTGATTTTCTTAATGCTACGATTCTTTCCAAAGGTAGATTTTGTGTGAACGAGGTGGCTCTTCCCAATGATGGATGGCGTGACAACCTTCTTAAGGGATTGAGTCCGTTTTCTTTTATGTTTAGGAAAAAAAAGTAATAATGAATAAAATGGTCTCAAGCATTCTTCACTTGGTACCAACACATTTACCTATGACCTTATTGTTAAAAACAAGTAGTTGACAGAAAATAGCTCTAGTTGTGACCTTTTGACTCTTGTGTTGACTTAAGCAGTCATCGAGTGGTTCAGTCGAGCCATTTGTGAATCTCAATCTTAACTAGGGTTGTTGTGGGCCCTCGACTATGTTCTCTTTAGCAATCCAGGAATGTGAGAGGTGAGGTATTGAATTTCAAGTCCATGTACCTGTGCTAATAGTCTAAGTGTAGCTTGGCTTGAGAAATGATTGTAGGCTCTCCTTGATCCAATTTGAAATTTGAATCTTCCATAGCCTACCAATGTTATATCCCTAATCAACCCATTTGAGCCTAAGCCCTTTTTCTTTCAATAACCACATTACAAGCCTTTATCCGTATCGTAATGACCCTCTCTTGGCACCTGATCTTTCCTTAGAATTCGGGAGAAACAATTGGCAAAAACATAAGTGTGGGGGAGAGACGAGGAGTTTGAAAGTGATATAAAGGTACAAAGAAGAGAAAGAAATGAAGAAAAGGGAGGGCAAATAAAAGAAAGAAAGAACAAAAAGAAAAATGCAAAAAGAAAGTGAATAAAGTAAAAAGTTGAAGAGATTCAAAGAAAAAAAACAAGGATGAAAGTCATGGAGTAAATAAAAAAGGAGAAAAATGAATGTCATGACCAAGAAAGAGTGACGTTACGTCTCTCTAGTTCCCCCGAGGAAAAACAAATTGACTCAAGAGTCGACAAAGTATAAGCCAAAAAGAGAAAATGGAGTGCTTAAGGAAAGATGAACCGATTTTATTCCATCAAGTCTTACCTTGATCCAATAAGCCTTCATTACATCCCGAAAAAGCCCTACATGATTTCAAGTTGAGTGAGCTTACATTAGTGGTGATTTACATGAGGGTCAAGCATATGGTACTTAAAGCTATACTTGTGACATTCTTTTGAGAGAGATGAGAGAACTTTTCACTATCCTTGAATTGAGTGTTACATTCTAAAGTGAGCTAACAGAGAGTAATGGAGGAGAAGTTTGGGATCCACAATGACCTACATGAAAGAGCGAGTTTCCTTGATGAATAAAGTCAACTCTTGATGCTCTAGTGTCACATTAGAACTATTGTACTCAAAAAGTCAAATCATTGCGTTGTTGATAATTCATATGTGTTGTGGGTAATTATTTATCCCAATTGATGTGTGATTGATTCACCTAAGGCTAGCTGAAATAGTTCTTGTCTTGTGGAGGTGGGAATTACCTTATTTTCTTGAGGACAAGCAAAAGCTTAAGTTTCGGGGAGTTAATAAGTAGAGATTTTGACTACTTATTTGCACTCTTTTACTTTTGTTTTAGCTCAAAATTACTTAAAGGTATTCCCGAAAACTAATGAAATATGCTTGCTTGTAGGAGTTTTAGATTATGAGCTAAAGAGATGAAAAATAAACTCAAGATGGAGTAATTTTGGATAAGGACAAAACCAAGGCTAGTAGAGTCTCAGAGCCGTTCTGTCCTAGGGAATCTACAAAGTTGTGCCTAGTAGAGTCTCACTTATGGGTGTGTTGCGCGCCACATTTATAATTGAGAGGCTATAGGGCATTTCGAAAATGTTAGCCTTCTATTGTTTCCGGATCGTACCATAGAGCTGAGTCGTAAGAAGTCAGTATGAAGCTTTTGCCAGATTTTGTATGCACGGAGGTGCAGGTATCACAGTAGAGCTTTAAGGCGTAATGTGGGTGGAAGGGTAGTAATGAACAAACATGTGAAATTGGATGGCTGAATGCAGCTTCAACTATATTTGCTAGAAGTTAAAACTTATATCTAGGGAATGAAATGTATATATGTAGTGTATGTTATACCTAGAGGTAATGTGGAATTTTGCTCGATCTAAACGGTGGATAGGCCGAGGTTTATGCTAGTATGCTGGTAAAGATATGCTTTCAGTATATGGATTAAGTCATCAAGATGCTTTTTATTATAGTTGTTTAATGCTTTTTGAAACAATCGTAGTTTTGTAAGGTAAATGTGAGTTCTGAGTTATATTTGTAAGATTATTGAATTATTGCAAGTGTTTACTTCCTGTTATAAATTAATTTTTACTTCACATTAGTTTTAAGCGGTCAAGGAATACTCTCTCTCTCTCTCTATATATATATATATATATATTATCTTGGAAAGAAAAAAAGATAATTTAATCTATATATACATAGTATCTTAGAAAAAAAAAAGTTTATTTACAGGGAAGCAGTTCCTAGTACCTTAATGGAAAGAATAATGCATGCAATTCCTAGTATGTGCTAGTATTGTGTATGGGACAGGGGTTTTGGAAATGTCGGATTTGGGGCCAGTGGCATAGAATATTCAGTTATATGGGAATTTGTGGCTCATTACCTAGTAGAAGTACAATTTCAATTGATTATTGACATGTACTGAAAGACTACCTTAAAATTGGCACTTGGTACTATGTAACGCCATAATCCAAAGTTGTGAATAGTCAAAACTTCACATATAGTTTGGGTTTTAGTTTAATTTACAAAGGAAACCCTAGTGAAAATTTTGTAAATCCCTAAGAGTTAACATAAAGACGAATGTTTCTAAAGGGGGGAAGGATGTTACATCCCGTACTTTTCTACAGAGGATTTGTGACTGTAAGACCCCGTAAGTTTAACAACCTTAATACAGTTAGATACATTTTGATATGGTATTTATATTGAGTGGAACATTTTTGTAAAAAGTTTGAAAAATTATGTTTTTATATAGTTATTCATATTACTACTTTCTAATATATTATAAATTATACACCTAATATGAGAAAGTTTATGAGATTTTTTTGATGGTAAAGATAGAAATTATTTTCTCACAAGAAAATAAAGTTGTCTTTTTACCATTTTAATAATTAAGCGAACGAAAATTTGTACTCTTTATATGAGATTAGGAAAATTATAAGTTGAGAAAATATATGTATTTTTACATAGATGTTTTAATGAAATAATAGTGTATGAATTTATTTTACATGGTACCACATGACCGTAATAGTACGGTGTATAAATTGTATTAAAAATAAATAAAATTTTAAATAATTTGAAATAATTCTTAATTATACAGGTAATTGGTTAATTACCGAATAACGGGTCATTACCTAGTTAATTAATAATTAAGGGATAAAATTAAACAACCCTCCCTTAACGTGGCAACCCCCCGCATATTCTATTTGTGACTCTTAATAAAGAGTGATAGGTGGCAATATTAGAGGTGTGGCATCATTTTATGCTTGGCGATGTTCAAGATTATTATATTCTAGTATTACTTAGAAATCCAACTCCTTGAAGGTTGTATTAGACATAAAGCAAGTACCACTCTTTTCCCTGTGTTTTTAGGGCCATACAGATGTCCATGCCATTTGAATGGAGTATATTTATAAAATTCAAAATTTCCCGTATTTATAATTTATAGTTCAATTAGAGTGCTTGAACTTCAACTTCATCTCTAGTTCTTGAAGGAGAGAGGAAAGATATAGATGGTTACTGAAAAAAGTCTCTTCTAGCTTCTTCTCTATTCTTGTGCCTCATCGGCCTTTCCTTTTAGCGAAGAAATACAGTATGCTATTCCACTTGTTTCATTTCCCTTTCCAATAATGAGGTGCTGATGATATTCTTATACTGATTTGGCTTTTTATCCATCTGCAATTTTGAAGCAAAGCTTTTAAAGGTTGTCCACCAGAAGTTCCACAAAATAAATGGTAACGTTAAGGTGGTCTTCTGAAGATGTTGTATTTATGCTAATGTAAATGTATGTACTTAATTCAAATCAGATCTGACGGATAATTAGTTCATACGGATTTTTTCCTACTCCAGCTATGTTAAGGCTATCTCTTCTTTCCTTTTTGACATGATCCATATGATACAACAAAACGAGCAAGCACGCAAGTTTCAGAAATGATTCTGTTCCTAGAAGTACTAAGGTTGTCTGTGTTCCTGATTCCCCATATGCCCTACTACCATACTGTCTATTCAAGGGTCTCATAACATTCCAAGAGATCATATTGACTCACTTCATTATGCATTGCATTCATTTATGCATGTGCATTTACCCATGACTCAAACGGCGTTATATACGCGTATATATATGCATATGTATGTATATGGGATATGAAAAACGTTATGGCGTTATATACGCACCACCACCTGATCAGCTGGTATACATTGATGATTTTTCCCACAGTGGCCGAGATGATATGATGGGATGCCCTCAGAGGCTTGATGATGTTATGAACACATGTACCTATGCACGACATGACATTCATACGCATATGCATGATACTATAAGTATTTCATGATTTACAGAGTTATCCATACTTACAGGTTGAATCATTTACTCTATATTTCTTCCATGTCTTTCATGTACTTATTTATGTGCCTTACATACTCAGTACATTATTCGTACTGACGTCCTTTTTATTGGGGACACTGCATTCATGCCTGCAGGTATAGATAATAAGTTTGACGATCCCTCACAGTAGACAAGATCGGCATTCAGGATCGGTAAGACTCTATCTCATTCGGAGTGCATCGGAGTCTATGAGTCATCGTGTCAGAAGTTTGTTACAGACTTATGGGTAGGCCGGTACCCTGTTCCCTTTGATGTCAAATAATCTTAGAGGCTTTGTAGACAGAGGTTCAGTTTGTACAGTATGTCAGAGGCCTTGACGGCCAAATGTATTCATAGTTTAAGAGCGATGGTTCATTAATATAACATTTGCCCACTTACAATTGTACATTACGAGTTGTGGCTATGTTGGCCCATGATAGTTATAAAAGGAATGAATGAGTTACAGAGTGGTTCGCTCGGGCCACGACGGCACTGGGTGCCAGCCACGCCTCCCCATGTTCGGGGCGTGACAATAATCAAGAGCACGGCCGCATTCAGAAATGTGTGGTCCCCAGAAGTCCCACAATGCCAAAGCCCAAGGTCAAGAAGTGCGAACCACACTATAATTGTGCGGATACAGAAGCGGGAGTGTGTCCGCACTCATAAATGTGCGGTCCGCAGAAGTTGAAGGAGTGCGTTCGCAACCCAGAATTTTGCGGCTGCAGAACTGGAACCTGTTAGGCCAAGTCTAAATGTGCGGACCGCACACATAATTGTGCGACCGCACAACCTCTGCAGGGGCAATTTTGTCAGATATTTTTAGCTTAGTATAGTTTTGTTTTTGGGGAGCACCTGGGCCGTTTTTATTTACTGTATAGGGTAACATTGTCCTAGATTAGATTTTCAACATTTAATTTTCTTTTCTTAATCAAGTATTATGAATTCTATCTTAGTATGGGTACGTAATGGGTGATTGATTTTGGGCTTATTTATGATTGGGTATATGATATTTAGCCTTGTTCTTGCTTGAATTTGAGAATTGATGGCTGCAAACATCGATTCATGCCTAATTGACTTAGTCTCTACTTGAGAAAGAGAGCCTAAGTCTAGGAAAAATTGGCTAACAAGAAATTGGGGTGAACTCAAGAAATTGATAGCCCCAATTAAAGGGTTAAATCTAGAGATAGTAAGACCCGATTTGAGCATATAATACTTGTTTTGTGAAATACCCATTAGGACTTGAGAAATCCAAATTGGGCAAAATCACTCAAACCACCAAGAGGTATAGAGTGAGTAAATTTAGTGTCACTGCTATATTTTATCCCGATCAACCAAACATGACCTAAAGCTCTCAACCTGATAGGTATCCATCTAGGTGGAAGTTACAACCCTAGATCTTTCATAACATGAAAAACAACCAAAATCAAAAATATTGTCTCTTAGCTCTACAATTACAATCAATACCTTAAAAGTAGAAGTTGAAACAACAATTGAAAATGTGGAAGTGTAATTTTGAGGCACATCATACATTCACACTAGGTGTATACCTAATCCAAACTCTAACTCCCTGAGGATTCGACCCCGACTTGCGTTGGTTTTTTTTATTGCTTCGACCGCCTCACAACCTATATTTGTGGTAAGATTTTGGCGACATCAGCTGCTCCCCGGGCTGGTGAATCATCAGCGTATATCTTTGACATTTGTCGCACTTTCAGACGAACTCTTTGGTATTCTTTTCCATATCAGCCCAATAGTATCCCGCCATGATAACTTTGTGAACTAGTGATTCGGCACCGGAGTGGTTCCCACAAGTGCCTTAGTGAATCTCCCGTAGGTCATAATTGGTGTCTCCCGGTCCCAAACATATTGCCAGTGGCCCATCGAACATCCTCCTGAATAGCGTTCCATCCTCGGCCAAAGCGAACCGTGTTGCCTTTGTGCACAGAGCCCTCGACTCTTTTGGATCCGATGGGAGCTTTCCATTCTTTAAGTACTCTATGTACTTGTTATTCCAATCCCAAGTCAAAAATGTAGAGTTTATTTCGGCATGGCCTTCTTCAATTGCTGACCTTGAGAGTTGTACGAATGTCCCCGAGTTAAGTTCGTCATCCTCGACCGATGACCCCAAGTTTGCAAAGGCATCGGCCTCGCTGTTCTGCTCTCGAGGTATGTGTTGTAAGGTCCATTCTTTAAATCATTGCAAAGTTACCTGTAGCTTGTCCAAGTACCTCTACATTCGTTCTTCTAGAACTTCGAAAGTTCTGTTGAATTGGTTTGCCACAAGTAGGGAATCATATTTGGCCTCGATGACCTCTGCTCCCAAACTTTTAGCCAGCTCGAGACCTGCAATCATGGCCTCATACTCGGCCTTACTGTTAGTCAACTTAGAATTTTTGATAGATTGTCTAATTACGTTATCCGTGGGCGGCTTCAAAATGATGCCTAGCCTGGACCCTTTCACATTCGAAGTGCCATCTGTGAAAAGGGTCCACACCCCCGATGATGTACCCGACTTTAATAATAGTTCCTTTTCGACCTCGGGCACGAGGGCTAGCGTGAGATCGGCCACGAAATCTGCCAAGATTTGAAACGTGATGGCCGTTCAGGGTTGATATTCGATATCGTACCCGCTGATCTCGACGGGCCACATGGCCCGTCGACCCGAAAGTTCGGGTTTGTGCAAAATATTGCGAAGGGGATAGGTAGTTACAACACAAATCGGCTGACTGGAAATATCGTTTTAATTTCCTAGAGAGGCTTCTTAAAGCAAGCGCTAATTTTTCTAAGTGTGGGTATCGAGTCTCGGCCACATCTACGGTCCGACTAACATAGTAAACAAGGAATTATGTACCTTGCTCTTCTCGAACTAGGACCCCACTTAGTGCTATTTCCGAGACTGCTAAGTATAAGTAGAGTTGCTCGTCCGCTTTCGGGGTGTGAAGCAATGGCGGGCTCAATAGGTATCGTTTTAGTTCGTCTAAGGCCTACTAACATTCCGGGGTCCATGCAAAATTGTTCTTCTTCCTAAGCAGCAGAAGAATCTATGACTCCGATCTGAGGACCTCGAAATGAATCGCCCCAGGCGGCTGTAGACCCGATAGGCCTCTGTACGACCTTTACACTATCTATGACCTTGATATCCTCGATGGCTTTGATTTTATCGGGGTTGATCTCGATCCCCCGATTGGACACCATGAAGCCAAGACACTTGCCCGAGCCGATCCCGAATGCGCACTTTTCTGGGTTGAGCTTCATGTTGTACTTTCTTAATATGTTGAAGGTCTCCTACAATTATTTCGAATGGTCCTCTGCTCGCGGGACTGAACTAACATGTCATCAATATAAACTTTCATTGATTTTCCTATTTGTTCTTTGAACATTCGATTTACTAGGCATTGTTAAGTTACACTAGCATTTTTTAGTCCGAACGGCATTACATCGTAACAATAGGTGCCGTACTTAGTAATAAACAAGGTCTTTTCCTGATCCTCCGGGTTCATCTGTGTTTTATTGTACCCGGAGTAGGCATCGAGAAAACTAAGAATCTCGTGGCCGGCTGTTGCATCGATCATGCGATCAATATTCGGCAAAGGAAAAGAATCCTTAGGGCCGGCCTTATTTAAGTCTTTATAGTCTACGCACATTCTAAGTTCGTTTCCCTTCTTAGGGACCACCACTACATTTGCTAACCATTTGGGATATTTTACTTCCCGAATGAACCCTATTATGAGAAGTTTAGTTACCTCATCCTTGATGAATGCATGCTTAACCTCGGACTGGGGCCTTCTCTTTTGCTTTACTGGGCGGAACTTTGGGTCCAAGCTCAGTCGGTGAGTAGTGATCTCTGGTGGGATCCCTGTCATGTGGAGATGCGACCAAGCAAAGCAATTTATGTTAGTTGTAAGGAAATGAATAAGTTTTTTCTTGAGCTCGGGGATTAGCCCCGTGCCTAGGTATAGCTTTCGTTCCGGCTGATGTTCGGTCAATGTGATTTGTTCTAGCTCTTCGACCGTTGATTTGGTGGCGTCGGAGTTGTCGGGAACTACGAAAGGGAGGTATCCCATAGTCGTCGTCCACATCGGTCTCCCTCTTCTCCGGTTGGGTCGAGGCCGGTGTCTATGGTTACTATTTAGTCTCTTGCTTTCCCTTCGTGTCCGATCCTTTTGCCGAAGAAAGGGCTGACACCGGTACTACCTCGTCAATTGAAAACATCTCCTTGGCGGCATGCTGTTCCCCGTACATTGTTTTAACTCCTTCAAATGTCGGGAACTTCAGAACTTGATGAAGGGTCAAGGGTACCGTCCTCATGTTATGGATCCAAGGCCTTCCGAGCAGGGCATTGTATCTCATGCCGCCCACGATCACATGGAATTTTGCTTCTTGGATGGTCCCGGCCATGTTCATTGGCAAAACAATCTCACCTTTGGTGGTTTTGCTCGCCATGTTAAAACCGCTAAGTACTCGGGCTGCGGGCACAATTTGATATTGTAGGACGAGCTGTTCCACGAACCTCGATCGAATAATATTGGCCGAGCTACCTAGATCAACCAAAACATGTTTAACTTGAATTTTATTCATAAGGACAGATATTACCAGTGTGTCATTATGAGGTTGTTCGATCCCTTCCGCATCCTCGTCGTTGAAAGACAAGGTCTCTTCCGGTAAGTAGTCTCGCATCCGTTTTTCTCTTGTGATCGTCACCTTGGTAAGTTTAAATACTGGTCCTTGAGGAATGTCGACCCCACCAACGATCATGAGAATCACGTGTTGTGGCTCTTCCTGCTCGTTCTGTCTGTTCGAATCCCTATTTTTTAAATGGTTCTTGACTCGATCACTTAAGAATTCTCGAAGGTGACCCTCGTTGAACAATCGGGCTACTTCCTCTTTTAGCTACCTGCAATCTTCTGTTTTACGGCCATGTGTACCATGATACCTGCATATTTGCTTTGGATTTATCTGGGCCTTATCGGTCTGCATAGGTCGAGGCCACCTGGTATCTTTGATACGTCCAATGGATGATACTATGGCAGAAGCATCCACGTTGAAGTTACATTCTGATAATCGAGGTGCTTCTTAAGTCCCATCATCCCTATCGAAACCACTTTTGCTCATGAGCCCTCGGAAGCTCTGTCCCCGATCATTCCTTCTATCACTCCGAACGGGGTTGTACCCGGGCCCGTTATTTCTCCGATCTCCACCGTATGGCTTATGGTCTATGTTCGATCGCGGTTCCTGGTCAACGTCCCTTTTAACTCTTTCCATAGACCTATTAGGATAAATCCACCTGATTAGAGCGCCCAGTTGATCATCCTCGACCCTAATCTTTGAGCGATACCGATTATGTACATCGGCCCAAGTGACAGCTGGATATTCGATCAAATTTTGTTTCAACTAGTGTGAAGCTACGGAACTTCGAGCGTTGAAAGCTTGAGTAAAAGCTTGAGCAGCCCAATCATCGGTGACCGATGGAAAATCCATTCGCTCCATTTGGAACCGAGATACAAACTCCCTGAGTATTTCGTTGTCTTTCTGTCTTACCTTGAAGAAGTCCTACTTTCTGGTAGCGACCTTAATGGCTCTGGCGTGTGCCTTTACGAAAGCATCTACAAGCATAGCAAATGAATCAATAGAGTTAGGTGGTGAGCTATGGTACCATATCATAGCACCCTTTGATAGAGTCTCCCTGAATTTCTTTAGCAACACGGATTCGATCTCGTCATCTTCCAAGTTATTTCCCTTGATGGCGCATGTATATGAGGTGACATGTTCATTTTGATCCGTCATCCCGTTATACTTCGGAATCTCGGGCATACGGAACTGCTTTAGGATTGGCTTCAGAGCCGCACTCGGAGGGGGGGGGCGTTTGGACAAACTTTTTGGAATCAAGTCCTTTCAGTACTAGTGGTGCCCCAGGATTTGATCTACCCTAGAGTTATAAGTTTCCACTTTCTTATCATTTTACTCGATCTTTTTTTCCCCTGTCTCGATTCGCTTCGTTAGTTTCTCGAGCATTTTTACGATAGCAGGATTGGTCTTCGATTCTCCTCCATTCGATCTCTTCGGTACCGATTCGGCTCTATGAACAATTTCTTGTGATGGATCGAGCTCAATCATGCTCGGTGCACCGTTCTTATTTTGGAGTTGCGCTATCGCGTCTTGCTGGTTCTGCAGCATTTCGAATATCATTCGTAAGCTAATCCCCCCTTCTTCACTGCCTTGTGCGTTCTGATCAGCTTTCCGAGCATCCCTACGGAAGCTATTTTCAGGATCGACACCCAAATTTCCATTAATGGCAATTTGAGAACTGATGTCAATTGGATCCACAGCCGGAGCTCCATCGAGGTTGATTGGAGGTACTCCGTTCCCTTGGGCGGATATGTTATCATTCTCGCCATGGAGACCAAGGCCATCGTTTGTGTGTGTGGGTACTACTTGATAATTTGACATTTTGATCCTGGAATCAAAGACACTTCAAAGAACAAGCCTAAAATTATGTGTGTTACGAAAAATGCACCAGGCATCACTATTATCCTTAGCCCCACGGTGGGCGCCAAACTGTTTACCCTTAAAATCGGATAACAATTAAACACATAAGTGGTTTTAAGGATATGTGTTTTCACTTGGCACAAAATTATAAATATGAGAATTAATGATAGAAATTACAGTAAAATAAAGCAAACCAATGTGATGAACAATTATGACCCTCGAGCTAATTGCCCTCGATCCAACTGAACAAGCTGGTGAAAGTATGAACTAAACAACAGAGCTTGCAAGGGATAAAAATGTGATATATTGCTTTGATATGCGTGAATTTAAGGTGATTACAAATGGTTAATGCCCTCTTTATATAGTAGAGGAATCCTGTCTGCGGTACAATTCTAATTATAGAAGGAAATCTCATGATTAGCTGAACAACCACCATTGATTTGATTTGTTCCGAGATTTCTGCCATGATCCTCGACCATACGCGGATATCTTGCCTTTCTATTATTATGCTATCTTTGATCTTTCTCGATTTCCATCCCTTTCGATCTCGACCATTATCGGTCTCGATCTTAACAGATACTTCGAATCCCAAACTCGATACCTTATCCTGATATCTCGGTCTGATATACTATGGGCCGATCCTCGATCCATCCCCCTGGTCTCGGTTAATCGGTAAAATCAGGTGGGCCCGGTTTTGACCTATACAAGTATCCAGAGAGAACTCGCTGTTATAAAAATAATCAATTAACAACTATTACAGCTCAAAATACTCATTAATTCTACGAGCTAGATCAAACAAAATGCCTTTTTAGGCACTATCAATGTACGTAAATACTTGATTTCATGCTTGAACAATGAAAGTCCATCTTCCATAGTTGGTAATTAATTAGGTCATTTTATTGTCACGACCCCGGTTCGCCCTCCGTGAACCATTGTGACGGCACCTAGTCTCTACGACTAGGTAAGCCTAACAATGTGGAAAATAAATAACATTTGCGGAAGAAATACCTAAAAACCGAAATAGTGAAATAAAATAATGGTTGAAATGCCGCCCGGCATACAGAATACCAACACTCGAAACTAATAACATTTCCCAAAACCTGAAACCTCATGATCACAAGCTTTTGAATGTCTAACAGTATCTAACTCCAGAAAACAAAGAAGGAAATACAGAAGGTCTAATACTTAAAGCAAAAGTAGAAAGGGACTCTTCGGTCTGCGGACGCGGCAGATATACCTCGGAGTCTCTACAATGCCTCGCCTCGAGCGTGATGAGTCTGAGTCGCAGTACCTGGATCTGCACATGAAAAACGTGCGCAGGAAGGGCATGAGTACACCACAGCGGTGCTCAGTAAGTGCCAAGCCTAACCTCAGTCGGGTAGTGACGAGGAAGGTCAGGGCCCGACTGAGATTAAATGAAATATAAGGTATAACAGAATAAGATAAAACAGTACAGTTGAAAGCTAACAGTAAGAATAAATACAGGAATATAAGGATAACAATAACTTAAACAGAGGCAAAAATAATCACAAGGAATACCACCCTTCACAGAGATAATACCCGGGGATCTCTTAGTATCCTCAATATGTGCTAGGGATCTCTTGGTATCCTCAGTTTATGCTAGGGATCTCTAATAACACAAGGAATTCTCAATTAAACAAAACTTCATACCAAGATAGAACAAGAAATTCTAACCTAACATGCTTCACATAACACAAATAAGGCAGTTTAAGCAAATAAAACAAGCAAGTCAATTAGGCATGCTTTTCTAAGCTAACAGCAGGCTTAAATTGCAAGTAGTATTAACAGGAGAATAAAACACAATCTTAATTACTTAGCGAAAACCAGATTTTCCAACAATTAGCACAAGTACGCACTTGTCACCTCACGTACAAGGCATTTCGATTAACAAATATACCAAATCCTAAGGGGAAGGTCCCCCACACAAGGTTAGGCAAGCCACTTACCTCGAACCAGCTCAAAATCAACCCGAAACCACGTTCTTGCCACGAGTACTCGACTCCAAATGTCCCAAATCTATTCAATTCAATTGCATAATGCAAATAACACTTCAAGAAATTGATTCTACAAATAAATTCTAAGCTAATACGCAAAATTAGGTAAAATGACCAAAACGCCCCTCGGGCCCACGTCTCGGAATCAGGTAAAATTTAAATTTCCAGAATCCTCGCACTCTCACGAGTTCAGTCATACCAAAAGCACCGCAATTGGGCCTCAAATGGTCCCTCAAATCATCACTCAAAGGTCTCTAATTAGTCAAGCCCTAGCCCCCAAATTACCACTGATTTTCCTTAATTTTTCATGCTCAAAATGATAAAATCATTCCAATAACGAGTTTAGGGACCAATGACCTTACCCCACTGAACTCCTCTGAAAATCCCTCTTAAAAATGCTCTCCAAGGCTTCTTCCCGTTTGAAAAGAGGTGAATATGGCTCAAATTCGCGAAGGCAAGAATTTATATGTTTCTGCCCAGCTAATCCGCTTCTGCGGTCATGGGACCGCACCTGCGGTCCCGTTTTTGCGGACCAACGGTCGCATCTGTGACAAATCACTAACTCAGCCATCTCCGCACCTGCGATTCCCCATTCGCAGATGTGGTACCGCTTTTGCGGTAAATTTTCCACATCTGCGGATCCTGCTGTTCCTCCCCAATTCCGCTTCTGCGATGACAATGCCTCTTCTGCGGCTACGCACCTGCAGGACCCAACCGCAGGTGCGGTTATGACAGAAAACCAGCAGCTGAAGCTGCTCAAATAACTCCCAACTCTTCCGACAACCTTCCGAAACCATCCCGAGGCCCGCGGGACCTCAACCAAAAACACAAACAAGTCTAATATCACTGTCCAAACTTATACCAATCCTTAAAACATGTAAACAACATCGAAACGACGAATCAACCACGGATTCAAGCCTAAGAACACCAAAACTATAAAAATACGCTTTCGATCAAAAAGTCTATCAAACCTCGTCCGAATGACCTTAAATTTTGTACACACGTCACATTCAACGCTACGGAGCTACTCCAACTTCGGATCAAAATCTCACTATCGAACCGGAAACTTCAAAAATTCAACTTTCGGCATTTCAAGCCTAAATTAGCTACAGACGTCCGAAACAAAATCCGAACACGCTCCTAAGCTGGAAATCGCCCAACGGAGCTAACGGAACCATCAAAATTCCATTCTGAGGTCGTCTTCACACGGTTTCGACTACGGTCAAATTTCAAAATTTAAGCTCTCATTTAGGAACTAAGTGTCCCAAAACTCTCCGAAATTCCAAATAATTCCTCCCGGCAACTCACAATAGCAGAAACAAACACGCGGAAAGCAGTTAATAGGGGATCGGGGTGTAAATTCTAAAAATGACCGGACGGGTCGTTACATCCTCCCACACTTAAACATTCGTTCGTCCTCGAACAAGCATAGAGACATACCTGAAGTAGTGAAAAGATGAGGGTAACAGCTGTGCATATCCTGCTCGGTCTCCCAAGTCGCCTCCTCGACCGGCTGAACCCGCCACTGAACCTTCACGGATGCAATGTTCTTTGACCTCAGCTTTCGAATCTGCCTGTCCAATATCGCTACTGGCTCCTTAAATTAAGATAGATCCTTTTCCAACTGGGCTGAACTGAAATACAACACGTGTAACGAATCACCATGATACATCCGGAGCACCGAGACATGAAATACCGGATGAACTCCTGCCAAGCTGGGAGGTATGGCAAGCTCATAAGCAACCTCCCCAACATGCCTCAATATCTCAAAAGGGTCGATAAACCTCGGACTCAACTTCCCTTTCTTCGCAAATCTCATAACGTCCTTCATAGGCGATACCCGAAGCATAACCCGCTCTCCAACCATATAGGAAATATCACGAACCTTCCGGCCCGCGTAGCTCTTCTGTCTCGACTGGGCTGTATGGAGTCTATCCTGAATCACTTTAACCTTCTCCAAGCCATCCTGTACCAATTCTGTGCCCAATAATCTAGCCTCACCCGGCTCGAACCAACCCACCGGAGATCTACACCGCCTACCATATAAAGTCTCATACGGTGCCATCTGAATGCTAGACTCATTGCTGTTGTTGTAGGCAAACTCCGCCAATGGCATGAATTGATCCCAAGACCCTCCAAACTCAATCACACACACACGGATCATATCCTAAAGAATCTGATAAGTGCGCTGTCACGACCCTAAATCTAACCTTGGTCGTGATGGCGCCTATCGTGTTGCAAGGCAAGCCTATTCCCAAAATATTACTACTAATTTGATTATAAGAATTTAATAAAACATTTCCAATAATTTAATTCCTAATAAACTAAACCAACTCTAAATATAAATAATATAAAATACGGAAACGAGTCCCAAACATCGGGGTGTCACTAAGTCATGAGCGTCTAAAACTATGAACTAAGATATATAAACTGTCTAACTGTCCAAAATAAGAAATGACAAAAGGAGTAACAAGGTCCTGCGGACGCTGGCAGCTACCTTGCAGTCTCCAATTAAAGCCGGTCTGAACTCAACCATCGCCGCGCTCTAACTCAGCTGGATCTGCACATAAAGTGCAGGGTGCAGTATGAGTACAACCACCTCAGTAGTAACAGAAATAACTAAAGAACTGAGTAGTAGTGACGAGCTGAGCAAAACAGTCTAATTATTTGTTTTTCACAATTTTAAAAATAACAGGAATAAACAGGTAAATTCCATAACTCAGTAAATGCCACAAAGAAATTTAACAGATAAATGCACCAACAACAAAAGTAAATGCAACCTCACAACAATGTCACTCCATCACTCAACACTCGCACTCAACACTCAATACACTAAACACTCTGCGGTCACTGGGGTGTGTACAGACTCCGGAGGGGATCCCAAAGCCCAAGCGCTAAGCACGGACAACTCACGTGCCATCATATCAATACCTGGATCCGCACGGTCAACTCACGTGCTACGCGGACAACTCACGCGCTATGGTATCAATACCTGGACCCGCACGGTCAACTCACGTGCTATGCGAACAACTCACGTGCTATGGTATTAATATCCTCGCAACCAGGCCCTCGGCCTCACTCAATCATGTACCTCACTAGCCTCACCATCATCAACAAATAAGGAAACACAGCCCACATCAAGTATCAAAGAATATAGATTGAGGTAAACATGTACGATAATTTCTATGACTGAGTACAAATAATGTGAGCATGAAAAACAGGATCTCTAACATGAAGGCAAACAAATTCAACAACAAGTAAACACATAACCACAGATAATAGCTTTTAGGCCTGGCCTCACGGGACGGACCAAGTCTCAATCCCTCGCGGTGCACACCCACACGCCCGTCACCTAGCGTGGGTGTCACCACCAAACAATCACATGATACCAATTTCTCTGGGTTTATACCCTCAAAGCCAGAGTTAAAACTGTTACTTACCTCAACAGCGTAAAATCCTACTCCGGGATGTCCTCGTCCCTCGACTCGGTCTCCAAAAGATTCGAATCTAACCATAATCAGAATACTACTATCAACATAGTCTATAGAATCGAATTACACAATAAAAACTACATAAACATGCCAAAAATCCGAAATCGGCCAAAACTCAGCCCCCGGGCCCACGTCTCGGAATCAGTCAAAAATGGCAGAATAATACTACTCATCCTCTCCCGAGTCTAACCATATAAAATTTGTCAAAATCGGACTCCGTTTGGTCCCTCAAATCCTCACTTAAAACTCTCCAAAACTCAAACCCTAACTCCCTAAAAAAATTTTACTTTGAAATCATCAATCAAATCCCAAAAACGAAGATGGATTCATAAATTATAATCAAAATCGAGTAGAGAACACTTACCCCAATCCATATGGTGAAAATCGCCTCCAAAACCGCCCAAATCCGAGCTCCCCAACTCAAAATATGACCGAATGAACAAACTCTAGTTTTGTATATTTTTCTACCAGCTATTCTGCCTCGTTTCTCGTGCCAAAAAATCCCGAAACACGTATTTTAGGCCTCCAATGGATTCCTTGTAAAATTCTAGTCAAGTTAGGCTTTTGAATCACGCAATTTGACCTTATAACGAAGGAGATATGTAGGTTTTAATATTTGCAAATAGTGCAGATTTTTAAATACGCTGCTAGTGGCAATTTCGTAATTAATCTGAAAAATCTGGCAACCTAAGTCTTAGTAAAATGACCATAATATCCTCATACGATGTCCAAATCCGATGATTCTTTTTTCTACAGGTCCGTAATTACAATACGGATGTAATGCTTCAATCAGAAAAGAAATCGGAGCTCATTTGTTCAATATGATATCATTTATGCTTAAAGAAAAGGCGTCGAAACATGAGAAAAACAAGCGCAACA
>NC_031993.1:2650746-2684586 GCF_001879085.1 Nicotiana attenuata
AGTAAAATGACCATAATATCCTCATACGATGTCCAAATCCGATGATTCTTTTTTCTACAGGTCCGTAATTACAATACGGATGTAATGCTTCAATCAGAAAAGAAATCGGAGCTCATTTGTTCAATATGATATCATTTATGCTTGAAGAAAAGGCGTCGAAACATGAGAAAAACAAGCGCAACACAACCCAAACCTATTCAAAACTCATCCGAGGCCCTCGCGACCTCAACCAATAATTCCAGCAAGTCATATATCACTACCCGAACTTAGTCGAACCTCAGGAACACCCAAAACAACACCAAAACACCAAATAAACCTCGAATTCAAGCCTAAGAACTTCTAAACTTCCAACTTTCGCCAATTCAAGCCTAGTTCTACCACAGACCTCCAAATTATATTCCGGACACACTCCAAAGTCTAAAATCACCCAACGAAGCTAATCGAATCATAAAAATCCAAATCCGAATTCTTTTACTCATAAGTCAACTTCGGTTGACTTTTCTAACTTAGCTTTCTAATTAAGAGACTAAGTGTTCATTTCACTCCAAAACTACTCCGAACCCAAACCTACCAACTCGATACAACTCAACACAGCTGAACAACACATAAAGAAACAGAAATAGGAGAAACAGGGCTATAACTCGCAGAACGACTGACCGGGTCGTTACATCCTCCCCCTCTTAAACAAACGTTCGTCCTCGAACGAATCTAAAACATACCTGAAATCACATGATATACCCCATAATTCAAACATTCACAACGATGATTTCTAATCATGGCAGCTTCCTAAAACAACCAAACGCTCGTAATAAACCTCTTATCAGACAGAGCCTGAACAAGCTATATCAAGTCACAAATCAAACACCCATTAGTCCTTACTACATCTCAAGTAAACCCTTCTCGTCACATTCGATCAATCCGAACACAATCTCGCAGTCAAATCTTACTCTCCACATAGCCATCAAATCACAAGTCCCACTAATAGGGACACCAACGAACATATAAACACGTGCTCACACAATCAAAATTTTCGTACTCCAGCTACCGAAAAAACCCGGCCTCAAGTACCCCAGACTAGCCCAACATCAACACACAGAAATCACATCTCGCACCTCATCTAGGGAATCATAATCCGTCGATGCAAAACTGATACCGAGCGCTCATGTGCGCATACGAATGCGTTGAAGGAATTCAAAGAGTTACACTTCAAGCTGAATCAATACCGCACGATAAGAATTCAAGAAGGTGAAGTTTTCCTAAAAGTTCTGCAACCTCTCAAAGATAAGTACAAACGTCTCCGTACCGATCCGCAAGAATCTACTAAACCCGCTCATGACTCGTGAGACCTATGTAACCTAGGCTCTGATACCAACTTGTCACGACCCAAAATCTAATCTTGGTCGTGATGGCACCTATCGTGTTACAAGGCAAGCCTATTCCCAAAATATTACTACTAATTTGATTATAAGAATTTAATAAAACATTTCCAATAATTTAATTCCTAATAAACTAAACCATCTCTAAATATAAATAATATAAAATACGGAAACGAGTCCCAAACATCGGGGTGTCACTAAGTCATGAGCGTCTAAAACTATGAACTAAGATATATAAACTGTCTAACTGTCCAAAATAAGAAATGACAAAAGGAGTAACAAGGTCCTGCGGACGCTGGCAGCTACCTTGCAGTCTCCAATTAAAGCCGGCCTGAACTAAACGATCGCCGCGCTCTAACTCACCTGGATCTGCACATAAAGTGCAGGGTGTAGTATGAGTATAACCACCTCAGTAGTAACAGAAATAACTAAGGAACTAAGTAGTAGTGACGAGCTGAGCAAAACAGTCTAATTATTTATTTTTCACAATTTTAAAAATAACAGGAATAAACAGGTAAATTACATAAAACCAACAAATACTACAAGGAAATTTAACAGATAAATGCAGCAACAACAAAAGTAAATGCAACCTCACAACAATGTCACTCCATCACTCAGCACTCGCACTCAACACTCAATACACTCAACACTCTGCGCTCACTGGGGGTGTGTACAGACTCCGGAGGGGCTCCCAAAGCCCAAGCGCTAAGCACGGACAACTCACGTGCCATCATATCAATACCTGGATCCGCACGGTCAACTCACGTGCTACGCGGACAACTCACGCGCTATGGTATCAATACCTGGACCCGCACGGTCAACTCACATGCTACGCGGACAACTCACGCGCTATGGTATTAATATCCTCACAACCAGGCCCTCGGCCTCACTCAGTACCTCACTAGCCTCACCATCATCAAAAAATAAGGGAACACAGCCCACATCAAGTATCACAGCATATTAGAAATTAATAGAGATTGAGGTAAAAATGTACGATAATTTCTATGACTGAGTACAAATAATGTGAGCATGAATAAAACCTAAACAGGATCTCTAACATGAAGGCAAACAAGTTCAACAACAAGTAAACACATAACCACAGATAATAGCTTTTAGGCATGGCCTCACGGGACGGACCAAGTCTCAATCCCTCGCGGTGCACACCCACACGCCCGTCACCTAGCGTGAGTATCACCACCAAACAATCACATGATATCAATTTCTCCGGGTTTATACCCTCAAAGCCAGAGTTAAAATTGTTACTTACCTCAACAGCGTAAAATCCTACTCCGGGATGTCCTCGTCCCTCGACTCGGTCTCCAAAAGATTCGAATCTAACCATAATCAGAATACCACTATCAACATAGTCTATAGAATCGAATTACACAATAAAAACTACACAAACATGCCAAAAATCCGAAATCGGCCAAAACTCGGCCCCCGGGCCCACGTCTCGGAATCAGTCAAAAATGGCAGAATAATAATCCTCATCCTCTCCCGAGTCTAACCATATAAAATTTGTCAAAATCAGACTCCGTTTGGTCCCTCAAATCCTCACTTAAAACTCTCCCAAACTCAAACCCTAACTCCCTAAATTTCACTTTGAAATCATCAATCAAATCCCAAAAATGAAGATGGATTCATAAATTATAATCAAAATCGAGTAGAAAACACTTACCCCAATCCATATGGTGAAAATCGCCTCCAAAACCGCCCAAATCCGAGCTCCCCAACTCAAAATATGACCGAATGAACAAACCCTAGTTTTGTATATTTTTCTACCAGCTATTCTGCCTCGTTTCTCGTTCCAAACAATCCCGAAACACGTAATTTATGCCTCCAATGGATTCCTTGTGAAATTCTAGTCAAGTTAGGCTTTTGAATCACTCAATTTGACCTTATAACGAAGGAGATATGTAGGTTTTAATATTTGCAAATAGTGCAGATTTTTAAATACGCTGCTAGTGGCAATTTCGTAATTAATCTGAAAAATCTGGCAACCTAATTCTTAGTAAAATGACCATAATATCCTCATACGATGTCCAAATCCGATGATTCTTTTTTCTACAGGTCCGTAATTACAATACGGATGTAATGCTTCAATCAGAAAAGAAATCGGAGCTCATTTGTTCAATATGATATCATTTATGCTTGAAGAAAAGGCGTCGAAACATGAGAAAAACGAGCGCAACACAACCCAAACCTATTCAAAACTCATCCAAGGCCCTTGCGACCTCAACCAATAATTCCAACAAGTCATATATCACTACCCGAACTTAGTCGAACCTCAGGAACACCCAAAACAACACCAAAACACCAAATAAACCTCGAATTCAAGCCTAAGAACTTCTAAACTTCCAACTTTCGCCAATTCAAGCCTAGTTCTACCACAGACCTCCAAATTATATTCCGGACACACTCCTAAGTCTAAAATCACCCAACGAAGCTAATCGAATCATAAAAATCCAAATCCGAATTCTTTTACTCATAAGTCAACTTTCGGTTCACTTTTCTAACTTAGCTTTCTAATTAAGAGACTAAGTATTCATTTCACTCCAAAACTACTCCGAACCCAAACCTACCAACTCGATACAACTCAACATAGCTGAACAACACATAAAGAAACAGAAATAGGAGAAACAGGGCTATAACTCGCAGAACGACTGACCGGGTCGTTACATGCGCTCGGACTGTTCGTCCGTTTGAGGGTTAAATGCTGTGGTCAACTCCACCCGAGTACCTAACTCATGTTGTACGGCTCTCCAGAACCGTGATGTGAACTGAGTACCTCTGTCTGAAATGATAGAAACTGGAATACCATGCAGACGGACAATCTCCCGGACATAAATCTCCGCCAACCGCTCCGAGGAATAGGCAGTACACAAAGGAATGAAATACGCGGACTTGGTCAGCCGATTCACAATAACCCAAATGGCATCGAACTTCCTCAAAGTCCGTGGGAGCCAGATACGAAGTTCATGGTGATCCGTTCCCACTTCCACTCCAAAATCTATATATGCTGAAACAGTCCACCCGGTCTCTGGTGCTCATACTTCACCTGCTGACAATTAAGGCACCGAGCTACAAACCCAACTATATCTTTCTTCATCCGCCTCCACCAGTAGTGCTGTCTCAAATCCTGATACATCTTCGCGGCACCCGGATGAATGGAATACCGCAAACTATAGGCCTCCTCTAGAATTAATTCCCGAAGCCCATCAACATTGGGTACACAAACTCGACCCTGCATCCTCAATACCCCATCATCACCAACAGTCACATCTTGAGAATCGCCATGCAACACTTTGTCCTTGAGGACAAGCAAATGAGGGTCATTAAACTGACGCTCCCGTATACGATCAAACAAGGAAGACCGAGAGACCACGCAAGCTAGAAATCGACTGGGCTCCGAAAGGTCCAACCTCACAAACTGGCTGGCTAACGCCTGAACATCCATCGCCATGGGCCTCTCTGCTGCTGGTAAATAAGACAAACTTTACAAACTCTCTGCCCGGCGGCTCAAAGCATCGGCCACCACATTTGCCTTGCCCGAGTGATACAAAATGGTGATAACATAGTCCTTCAGCAACTCTAACCACCTCCTCTGGCGTAAGTTAAGGTCCTTCTGCTTGAACAGATGCTGCAAACTCCGGTGATCAGTATAAATCTCACAAGGCACACCGTACAAATAATGACGCCAGATCATCAAGGCGTGAACAATAGCAGCTAACTCGAGATCATGGAAAGGATAATTCTTCGCATGTATCTTCAACTGTCTGGACGCGTAGGCAATCACCCTACTATAACGAACCGACCGGTCGTTTTGAGCTTTTGCACTTTGACCGCCAGTTCCGGGGCATGACTTGCCCCGTATGATGTGTTATGACTGATGTAGATCGTTGGTTTTGGTTTTCAGGAAAATCGGAATGAATTTGAAAGAAGAGTCTCAATTGAAAGTTTTAAATTTGAAGGGTTTGACCAAGAGTTGACTTATTTGTATATGAGCTCGGATCAGAGTTTTATGATTTTGTTAGCTTCCTTGGGTGATTTATGACTTAGGAGCATGATCGGAATTGGTTTTGGAGGTCCGGTGTAGAATTAGGCTTGAATTGGCGAAGTTAGTATTTTGGCGATTTTCGGTTGATAGGTGAGATTTTGATCCGAGGGTCGGAATGGAATTCCGACCGTTGCTGTAGCTTCGTTATGTGATTTGGGATGTGTGTGTAAAATTTCAGGTCATTCGGACGTTGTTTGGTTGGGTTTTTGATCAAATGCGTGTTTCAGAAGTTTTTGGAAAAGCTTAGGCTTGAATTCAATGTGAATTGATGGTTTTGGTGTTGTTTGAGGTGTTTCGGTGATTGGAACAAGTTTGAATGATGTTTTAGGATGCGTTGGTGCTTTTGGTTGAGGTCTCGGGGGCCTCGGGTGAGTTTCGGATGGTCAATCGGATCATTTCTGGCGTTGAGGAGTTGCAGATTTTTCATTTCAGGTGTTGCAGAGATTTATCTCTTCGCGTTCGCGTAACGGGCCTCGCATTCGTGAAGAAGGATTTGGAAGGCAGGAATTTAATCCTTCGCGTTCGCGTCTGAGGCTCGCGTTCGCGGAAGGCAAAGGGGGTTGAGCTTCGCGTTCGCGTCAACCCGTTCGCGGTCGCGTAGGAGGGGCCTGGGCCCCGTTGGCATTGTTCTTCGCGCTCGCGGGTAAGGCACCGCGTTCGCGTAGTTGTAACAGTTAAAGCATCGCGTTCGCGGGTAAGGCACCGCGTTCGCGAAGGGTAATTTGGTCAGAGGTAAGTTTTGTTCATCGCGAACGCGAGAGAGCCCTCGCGTTCGCATAGGGTAAAATGTCAGCTGGACAGAGGGGTTTTAATAACATTTTCTTCGCGAGTCTAAGTTAATTTTCACCATTGTTGAGCATCCTTGAGAGCTTTTGGATGGGAATTGAAGAGGATTTCGACTGGGATTGATGGGAGGTGAGTCCTATAATCTAAAAATGTGATTTAATTGTAGAATCAACCTTGAAATTCATGAAAATTTATCAAAAAGGGGGAAGAACTAGGGCTTGAGTTTTGATATTTCAAATTGGGCTTTGATGGGTCATTTGAGCTCGGATTTGGGATTTCATGGTATGTATGGACTCCTAGCGAGATAAGGAATCCGTTGATGTAAAATTTTCTGAGTTTCGAGAAGTGGGCCTGGGGCTCGGGTTTTGCAAATTTCGTGATTTTTGATATTTTTCGATTCTTTTCGATTGGCTTATGTTCCCTTAGCCTATTGTGACGTATTCGTTGTGGTTTTGGTCAGATTCAACGCACGAGGAGGCCGATTTGAGAGGCAAGGGCATAGCGAGCTAGAGATTTGACCGGCTTGAGGTGAGTAATGATAGTAAATGATGTCCTGAGGGTTTGAAACCCCGGATTTGCACAACATAGTGCTATATTGAGGTGAAACACGCGCTTAATGACGAGCGCGGGGTTGCTTACTACTGGGGATTGTGACTTGGTCCGTCCTGATTGATATTTTTATCGCGTATTTGATTGAAATGTGTTTGTTATCAACATGACTTGGGCTTGTTGCCATATTTTGGGCTTCATGCCGACTGCTTGGATCTTTCGTGGACTTTTATCACCTTTTCCTCACTATTTTGATATATTACTTGAACACAGTCCTATTGATTAATACTGTTTTACAAACTCAGCCACTTTTAATTGAATTTTGAGATTTAAATGATATTTTCAATGTTGTTTGGGCTGAGCACTACTATTTTACTGATGCCTGAGAGGCTTACGATGTTTTCTGGAATGAGTGAGGCCGAGGGCCATATGTAAGGATATGCCGAGTGATATAAGGCCGAGGGCCTGAGATACATTTATATGCCACGAGGTGGCTTGAGTGGCGTGAGGAGTCATTCAGGCCTTGTGAGTGATGTGAGGAGGCTTTCAGGCCTTACGAGTGATGTGAGAAGGCTTTCAGGCCTCATGTTGATATAGCGCTTGGGCCGTAAGGGGCCCCTCCGGAGTCTGCACACCCACAGTGAGCGCGGGTACCCATATGATCTGAGAGTGAGCCCGAGGGGCTGATACTGTGCTGAGTGATTAATGCTGAGCCTGAGGGGCTGATACTGTTCTGAGCGATTGATACTGGGCCCGAGGGGCAGATTACTACTCACTATTTACTTGTTGTTTTACATGATTTACCTGTTTTTTAAATGGAGATTTCATTTGATTCTTTATAATTTTATTGCTCTAAGTGATTTACTGCCTGATATAGAATTGCCTTGTGCATTTATGTGTTTTCATGCTTTTAGCCATTATTTATTGTTATTACTCACTGAGTTGGAGTACTCACTTTACTCCCCGTATCTCGTGTGCAGATGCAGGTATTTGTTCACCCGGTAGCGGGTTTGAGTTGATTGGAGGCTAAGTTTATCGGAGTTTAGCGAGGTGACTGCTAGCGTTCGCAGCATCGCATTTCTTACTTATGTTTTTCAGTTCTCTTTTGTATATTTTAGGCCTTGTAGTTGTAATCATACTCTGATAGATGCTCGTGACTTGTGACACCCCGGTTTGGGCTGTGTCGGGATGGTTTTCCTTGTTATTATTGCTGTTTTCCGCAATTATGGCTATCTTAAACATGTTTTAGATTTGCTTATGTTAATTAATTGTGTAAAAGAGGAGTTTCGTTTGTTCTGGATGGCCTTGGCTTCATGAGAGGCGCCATCACGACCGGGTTCGGGAATTGGGTCATGACAAGTTGGTATCAGAGCCTAGGTTACTAGGTCTCACGAGTCATGAGCAGGTTTGGTAGAGTCTCGCGGATCGGTACAGAGACGTCTTTATTTATCCTCGAAAGGCTACGGAACCTTTAGAAAAACTTCACATTCTTGAGTTCTTATCATGCGTCCTTGATTCAGCAAGAAAAGTAACTCTTGAAATTCCTTCCACGCGTTCGTGTGTGCGCATGAGTGCTCAATATCAGATGTGCCTTGATGGTTTATGATTCCCTGATCGAGGGGCAAGACGTGATCTCTGTGAGTTTGATGCGGGGCCAGTCTGAAGGACTTGAGGCCGGATCTTTGCCTATGGCTTGAGCACCGAGGTGCTGATTGTGTGAGCAAGTGTTTTGAACTTTTATGTTCGGTAGTGTCCCCGTTAGTGGAAGTGATGGTCGTGGCTATGTGATGAGTATGTTAGTACTGCGAGATGTATCTATATGACGTGGGAGTGACGATAAAGGCCTGATGAAGGATAGAGGAACTATTAGGTGCTGGAATTCCATCTTGATTTGAGGTATAGTCCCGAGTGATGGGCGTATGAAGAATCTTTTCATGTTTCCCAGTTGATGGTGAAGTAAATTTCATGTTGCGGGATGAGTTCAGACTCAGGAAGACTAAGTGACGGTGTAATGTGTATGACAGTGAAAGGTATACAGAAGTGTTATATTGAGGCAGAGCAGGTGGGTTATCTCCTGCGGAGTGTTCTGAAGTGGTGTGATCCTTATGTGTATGTTAGAAGATATCATGTGTAATTGAAAAGTACGTGTTGAAATTTGAAATTTCAGGACGCTTAAGAGAGTGGGCTTAACTGTTGCGGGGGTGAATGTGAGAATTTTAGAAGGTTTACGGTACTAGATGATCTGTGATTTCACAAGCTTACAAATGATCTGAATTTAATCTCACTATGGTATTGTGGCATCAATAGAGTAGAAGTTTTATGAGTTATTGAGCGTATCTTGATCTATGGCTTCGAGCCAAGTGGGGGAGTCTGCTGTGAGCAGCTGATGGCACGGTTAGGTGCTATGTTGGTTCCAGTTTGGGGCATGCGAGTGAATTAGCTATTGCTAGAGTAAAGGAAAATTTTGACAAAGGTTACATTATGCTTCATGGGGAGAGAGAACCAGAGGATGTCTGAAGTTGTTGTTGGTAAAGAATGCTCGGCGCATAGAGCAGGAAGTTGCGTGGTTATATTAGGATGAGGATTTCATTTTGCGGTATTGGAGTGCCAAGGAGGCACGGGTGGTTCTGTTCGTTAGGTCAGTAAATTTGTAGTTTGAATAAGAGTGAATGACTTTCGAGAATGGTTCTAATGTGTTCAAGATTCTGCAGGAAACAATCGGGTATTTTAAAGTTGCATGTATGGTTAGAAACTGTGTTTTTATTGGAAGAGGTTCAGATTTGTGGTATTTCTATATTAATTATGGGATTCTATGTATCAGTATCAGGAAAGTAAAGGTAACGAATTCATATTCATAGGAAGTTCTTAAGAATAAAGTATTCGGGAGCATGATGTTTCTGGTAATATTTGAGAGAGTATTCAGCGGCTTATGGGTCCTAGACAGTGTGGTCTTGTGCTTGGGTCTCGTGTAGTGAGCCTGGGATTGAGAGATTGTGGTACTACAGCAAGAGGGAGCATCAAGTTGAAAATGAATCAGAAGGAAATTTAGATAGATAGAATAGTTTGATAGTAGACCGAATCGGTATGGTAAGGATATGATCAATTCTTTGTATGTGTTCGAGGTAATGGGTTCTTACAGGTATTTTGCAGCAATGCTCATGGGCTTTGATGGCTTGCTTGGCTTGGTCTAGTTAGAAGGATTCAGTCCTGGCAGTTTAATTTGTGCAAACGGAATTAGGAGAGTTCTAGTTGATTTCTACCGTGGCTGGAGAGGTGCATTTTCTACGAATATGAGAGGTATAGGATGTGTAATGATTTTTCTTCTAGATGGGATCAATGGAAGTTCTTGACTAGTTGAGTGCGCAGATGTCTGTGGCTCGGAAGGGAGATAAAGGTTTTCCTGTTATCCTTGGATGGTGTGGTATATGCAGTATGTTGTGGAGGATCGAGATTTGCGTGTATGAGGTTTCAGTTCAGTTCTGAAAGGAAGTTCATAACACTCTTAGGCAGTGGGTAGCCTCAGATGATCAAGGAAATGGAATTGTTATTTGGAAGTGATTTGACGAGAGTATAGGTTTCACAAAAAGGGGCAATGTGATTAAGTTGATGGCACTTCAGTAGTATTGCGGCACTTTCCGGCTGGATCGACTGTTGATATTCGAGTTGCTTATATGGCACATGGGAATTTTAGGATATTTTTCGTGAAATGACTGGGTACTGGAGGTGCGATATGTATTCGGACGGCGGAATTCGAGATCAGGTATGGTGATTTGTATGCTACACGGAATTGGAGACCGGAAGTTCTCATATTCAGGCTATGTTGTGATTCTAGATCGTGTGTATCAGCACTGTTTGGTGACTGCCACGATTTGGAGGCCCGAGTGGATCTTTCTTTGCTTGGTATGTTAGATTTTGGATATGATATTGGGGTGTAGACTAGATGTTTCTGTGTTGTGTTATTCTAGACTATTGCGATAGGATGGCGCGGTTGGCTATGTCGGGAAATGCCACGGAATGAGTCGCGATGTTCGACAGATTGTGTCCTATTGGGGATTTTCATATTTCGAAGACCAGCGGACGACTGGGAAGGATTGCCTTTCTTATTTGGGGTTTTGTGACGAGTGTCAATGTTGAGTCTCCTCATATTGATTCAGTCCCGGTGGTAAGGGACTTCTCGGAGGTGTTTCTTGTGGCTGGACATGTCGCAAGGCAAGGTTGTTGATTTCGGTATTGATTCGGTGCCTTGAATCGTATCGTATAGCACCGGCAGAGTCATAGAGGTGGAAGGAGCGGCTTCAGGTTTCCTTGGTAAGGAGTTCGTTAGCAGGCCAATGTGGGTGAGTGTCCTATCTTGAGTCGGCTTGGTTGGCTCTGAATGGCATTGTTGAGGGAGGTATTGATTCGACCGTTGTTGAGCTTATCAGTGATCGGGGGAGATCTATGAGTTACCTTTGTGTGTTGCGAGATGTTATGATTTGTTGATTATATGCACATATGGTGCGGTTCAATTGGGGCCTCTTAGTGGAATTCAAGCGGGAAGAGTAATTGAGCGTTACTCAGTGAACAACGTATCGGTTATGTCCTATCGGGTTGCATGGCGAATGTTATTTGTTTCACCGCGAATGTAATGATTTGCTTTGCTTCCAGACAGCAAATTGTGTGTGGCTGTCGATTTTGAGCATAGTGACTCGAGGTGTTCCATGTGTACCAGTGTTTGGATAGGATCGCGCATTGTAGCGATGCTATGTGGAGATATGACCTTTCGGGGTAGATTCATGTGTTTTATTTCTGCGATGTGAGACGGGGTCTCAGCTTTGTGTTGTGATGGTACTGATGAGCTTGAGGTACAACTCTTTCGTTTGGGGGTCATTTTCATGATTTGAGTATATTCAGGCCGTTTCTTATTGGTGTGCGAATTATGCAAGTTGTGTCTTAGGCATGTATTGATGTGTCATGTCACCAAAGTGGTGTGTTGGATTCGGGGTGATCGTTGGGGTCACTAATGGATATGAACGGATTTGATTTCAGCTTGTTAGGGGGATAATATCGAGGTTCGGCTCGAAAATCTGCTGTGGTATTAGCCAAAGGAAAGTGACTTCATGAATGGTGGACCTGAGAGATGGTTACGGTTATTTGCATGTTTCATTTATCATTAGCAGTATATATATTTTTTGGGATAAGACCTTAGTTGATAAGAGGTTTTCTACGGGTATTCGGGTGTTGTGTGCAGCTGCTGTGAATAGAAGTTATCGTTTCGAGTGTTTGAGTTAGGTGGTACATCGTATAATTGCACCTGAGGTTGCAGGTATGGGGTATTACAACTGGTTCGGACTTATTCTGAAAATAGATGTGAGGTTCTGATCTTGTGTATGATTTCGTAAAGTGAAATGTGGTTCTATGATTTATGGGCTAGACTGGATTGTGTGATTTTAGTTAGAATGTGTTATCGGACCTATATGAGATAGGGTGACGTGGGATCACCCCCGGGTATATGCATGGTAAGGTTATTCAGCAAGTGTTTGGCTTTTAGAACAACTCTGGGAACGTTCGAGGACGAACGTGTGTTTAAGTGGGGGAGGATGTAACGACCCGACCGGTCGTTTTGAGCTTTTGCACTTTGACCGCCAGTTCCCGGGCATGACTTGCCCAGTATGATGTGTTATGACTGATGTAGATCGTTGGTTTTGGTTTTCAGGAAAATCGAAATGAATTTGAAAGAAGAGTCTCAGTTGAAAGTTTTGAATTTGAAAGGTTTAACCAAGAGTTGACTTATTTGTATATGAGCTCGGATCGGAGTTTTTATGATTTGGTTAGCTTCGTTGGGTGATTTATGACTTAGGAGCATGATCGGAATTGGTTTTGGAGGTCTGGTGTAGAATTAGGCTTGAATTGGCGAAGTTAGTATTTTGGCGATTTCAGGTTGATAGGTGAGATTTTGATCCGAGGGTCGGAATGGAATTCTGACCGTTGCTGTAGCTTCGTTATGTGTGTGTAAGATTTCAGGTCATTCGGACGTCGTTTGGTTGGATTTTTTATCAAATGCGTGTTTTGGAAGTTTTTGGAAAAACTTAGGCTTGAATTCGATGTGAATAGATGGTTTTGGTGTTGTTTGAGGTGTTTCGGTGATTGGAACAAGTTTGAATGATGTTTTAGGATGCTTTGGTGCTTTTGATTGAGGTCCCGGGGGCCTCGGGTGAGTTTCGGATGGTCAATCGGATCATTTCTGGCGTGAGGAGTTGCAGATTATTCATTTCAGGTGTTGCATAGATTTATCTCTTCGCATTTGCGTAACGGGCCTCGCGTTCGCGAAGAAGGATTTGGAAGGCAGGAATTTAAGCCTTCGCGTTCGCGTCAGAGGCTCGTGTTCGCGGAAGGCAAAGGGGATTGAGCTTCGCGTTCGCGTCAACCCGTTCGCGGTCGCGTAGGAGGGGCCTGGGCCCCGTTGGCATTGTTCTTCGCGTTCGCGTAGTTGTAACAGTTAAAGCACCGCGTTCGCGGGTAAGGCACCGCGTTCACGAAGGGTAATTTGGTCAGAGGCAAGTTTTGTTCATCGCGAACGCGAGAGAGCCCTCGCGTTCGCATAGGGTAAAATGTCAGCTGGACAGAGGGGTTTTAATAACATTTCCTTCGCGAGTCTAAGTTAATTTTCACCATTGTTGAGCATCCTTGAGAGCTTTTGGACGGTAATTGAACAGGGTTTCGACTGGGATTAATTGGAGGTGAGTCCTATGATCTAAAAATACGATTTAATTGTAGAATCAACCTAGAAATTCATGAAAATTTATCAAAAAGGGGGAAGAACTAGGGCTTGAGTTTTGATATTTCAAATTGGGTTTTGACGGGTCATTTGAGCTCGGATTTGGGAGTTCTTGGTATGTATGGACTCGTGGCGAGATAAGGAATCCGTTGATGTAAAATTTTCTGAGTTTCGAGAAGTGGGCCCGGGGCTCGGGTTTTTCAAATTTCGTGATTTTTGATCTTTTTCGATTCTTTTCGATTGGGTTATGTTCCCTTAGCCTATTGTGATGTATTCGTTGTGGTTTTGGTCAGATTCGATGCACGAGGAGGCCGATTTGAGAGGCAAGGGCATAGCGAGCTAGAGATTTGACCGGCTTGAGGTGAGTAATGATAGTAAATGATGTCATGAGGGTTTGAAACCCCGGATTTGCACAACGTAGTGCTATATTGAAGTGAAACACGCGCTTAATGACGAGCGTGGGGTTTCTTACTACTGAGGATTGTCACTTGGTCCGTCCTGATTGATATTTTTACCGTGTATTTGACTGAAATGTGTTTGTTATCAACATGACTTGGGCTTATTGCCATATTTGGGCTTCATGCCGACTACTTGGATCCTTCGTGGACTTTTATCACCTTTTCCTCACTATTTTGATATATTACTTGAACTCAGTCGTGTTGATTAATAATGTTTTACAAACTCAGCCACTTTTAATTGAATTTTGAGATTTAAATGATATTTCCAATGTTGTTAGGGCTGAGCACTACTGTTTTACTGATGCCTGAGAGGCTTACGATGTTTTCTGGACTGAGTGAGGCCGAGGGCCATATGTGAGGATATGCTGAGTGATATGAGGCCGAGGGCCTGAGATACATTTATATGCCACGAGGTGGCTTGAGTGACGTGAGGAGGCTTTCAGGCCTTGTGAGTGATGTGAGGAGGCTTTCAGGCCTTATGAGTGATGTGAGAAGGCTTTCAGGCCTTATGTTGATATAGCGCTTGGGCCATAAGGGCCCTTCCGGAGTTTGCACACCCACAGTGAGCGAGGGTACCCATATGATCTGAGAGTGAGCCCGAGGGACTGATACTGTGCTGAGTGATTGATACTGAGCCCGAGGGGCTGATACTGTTCTGAGCGATTGATACTGGGCCCGAGGGGCAGATTACTACTCACTATTTACTTGTTGTTTTACCTGAATTACCTGTTTTTAAAAGGAGATTTCATTTGATTCTTTACAGTTTTACTGCTCTAAGTGATTTACTGCCTAATATAGAATTGCCTTGTGCATTTATGTGTTTTCATGCTTTCAGCCATTATTTATTGTTATTACTCACTGGTTGGAGTACTCACTTTACTCCCTACACCTCGTGTGCAGATGCAGGTATTTGTTCACCCGGTAGCGGGTTTGAGTTGATCGGAGGCTAAGTTTATCGAAGTTTAGCGAGGTGACTGCTAGCGTTCGTAGCACCGCATTTCTTCCTTATGTTTATCAGTTCTCTTTTGTATATTTTAGACCTTGTAGTTGTAATCATACTCTGATAGATGCTCGTGACTTGTGACACCCCGGTTTGGGCTGTGTCGGGATGGTTTTCCTTGTTATTATCGTTGTTTTCCGCAATTATGGCTATCTTAAACATGTTTTAGATTTTCTTATGTTAATTAATTGTGTAAAAGAGGAGTTTCGTTTGTTCTGGCTGGCCTTGTCTTCATGAGAGGAGCCATCACGACCGGGTTCGGGAATTGGGTCGTGACACCTACCATCCTGCATCAATACGGCTCCAAGGCCAACCCTCGAGGCATCACAATAGACAGTATAAGACCTCGAACCGGTAGGCAATATCAAAACTGGAGCTGTAGTCAGAGCTATTTTGAGCTTCTGAAAGCTCTCCTCACACTCTTCCGTCCACTGGAACGGAGCACCCTTCTGGGTCAGCCTGGTCATAGGGACTGCAATAGATGAAAACCCCTGAACAAATCGACGGTAGTAGCCCTCCAAGCCAGGAAAACCGGGGATCTCTGTAGCTGAGGATGGTCAGGGCTAACTGTGCACTGCCTCCACATTCTTCGGATCCACCTGAATACCCTCACTCGAATCCACGTGACCCAAGAATGCCACGGAATCCAACCAAAACTCACATTTCGACGACTTGGCATATAATTTCTTCTCCCTCAAAGTCTGAAGCACTGTCTTTAGGTGCTGCTCATGATCTTCCTGACTCCGGGACTATACCAGAATGTCATCAATAAAGTCAATCACGAATGAGTCAAGATATGGCCGGAATACACTGTACATCAGATGCATGAAGGCTGCTGGGGCATTAGTCAGCCCAAATGACATAACAAGGAACTCGTAATGACCATACCGAGTCTTGAAGGCAGTCTTCGGGATATCTGGCTCCCGAATCTTCAATTGATGATAGCCTGAACGCAAGTCAATCTTAGAAAACACACGCGCACCCTGTAACTGATCAAACAGGTCATCAATACGAGGCAAAGGATAGCGGTTCTTCACTGTAACCTTGTTCAACTGGCGATAATCAATACACATACGCATAGAACCATCCTTCTTCTTCACGAATAAGACAGGAGCACCCCAAGGCGATACACTGGGCCGAATGAAACCCTTATAAAGCAATTCCTATAACTGCTCCTTCAACTCCTTCAACTCAGGAGAAGCCATACAGTACGGAGGAATAGATATGGGCTGAGTGCCCGGCAAATCAATCCCAAAATCAATATCTCTATCGGGCGGCATGCCCGGAAGGTCAGCTGGAAACACATCAGAGAAATCCCATACTACTGGGACTGAATTAACTGTAGGGGTATCAATACTGACATCTCTCACATAAGCTAGATACGCGTCACACCCCTTCTCAGCCATACGGTGAGCCTTAAGGATTGAAATAACTCTACTGGAAGTATGATCTAAGGTATCCCTCTACTCAACACGCGGTACACCTAGCATAGCCAGCGTCACGATTTTGGCGTGACAATCAAGAGTAGCATAATGGGGCGACAACCAGTCCATGCCCAGAATAACATCAAAGTCTACCATGCTGAGCAATAACAAATTGGCTTTGGTCTCTAAACCACTAAGAGCAATCAACCACGACCAATAAACACAGTCCACAACAAGAGAATCTCCCACAGGAGTAGAAACATAAACAGGGGAACTCAAAGAATCCCAAGATACACCCAAATGCGGAGCAAAATAAGAAGACACATAAGAATAAGTGGAGCCTGGATCTAATAGAACCGATGCATCTTTGTGATAGACCAAGATAGTACCTATGATGACAGAATCGGAGGCGATAGCCTTAGAACGGGCAGGAAGAGCACATATCTGGCCTGGCCTCCCCCTCGAGGGAGACCTCTGCCTCCCTGACCTCCACCTCTAGCTGGCTGAGCAGGTGGGGTAGCAACTGGTGCAGTGATCGTAGCTTGAGAACTATACGGGGCGCGCTGTGGCTGAGAAGTCTGTGGAGGTGCAGCCCTCCCAAGTCTAGGGCAATCTCTCACCACATGGCGTGTGTCACCACACTCGAAACAAGCTCTGGGAGGACGTGGCGGCTGTGACTAACTCGGGCCAGGTCTGCTGAACTGGCCGCTGGAAGCACCCCGTGCAGGAGGCGCACTAGATACCGGAGGTGCATAATAAGGCTCCTGAGGCCTAGGTGGAGCTGGAATACCACTGGCTGCTGGAAGGGCTGAATGAACGGGGTGACTCACATAACCCCTACCATGACGACCTACAGCTGGGGCACGGGCACCAGAATAATGGCCCGACTCTCGAGACCTCTTGGCCTCCCTCTCCTCTCTATCCCTGGAATACATACCCTCAATCCTCCTAGCAATGCTCACCACCTGCTGATAAGAAATATCCATCTCTAACTCATGATCCATCCTAGACCTGATGCTGGGAATAAGCCCCTCAATAAACCGGCGAAATTTCTTGCGAACCGTAGAAACCAAAGCTGGTGCATGTCTAGCCAAGTCGGTGTAACGAACAGCATACTCCGAGACAGTCATAGTACCGTGGCGCAAATGCTCAAACTCTGCGCGCCAAGCATCCCTGAGACTCTGGGGGACATACTCCCTCGTGAACATATCTGAAAACTGAGCCCAAGTCAGGGATGTTGCCTCATCCAGACTGTCTAACTCATAAGCACGCCACAACTGATAGGTGGCTCCTCGAAGCTGGACGGTAGTGAAGGAAACCTCGCTCGATCCTGATATACCCATGTACGGAGGATACAATAGCACTCCTCTAGAAATCCAAAAGCATCATCTGAGGCTAGTCCGCTGAATGTAGGAGGTTGATACTTCTTGAACCTCTCAAGCCTCTTCTGCTCCTCCTCTGAAGCCACTGCCCTCTCCTCGGGCTGAGCTGGGGCTACCGGCTGTGCAGGGATAATCTCTGGAACATGATCAATATGCACTCTCTGCTCAGGAGTGCGGGCGGCGGGAGTCTGTGCTCCTCCCCCGGCCTGGGATGTAGCTGCAGCAAGGGGAAGCAACTCTGCCTGAGCTAGAGTGGTGTACATAGTCATAAACTGCGCCAGAGTCTCTTGGAGTGCTGGAGTAGTAGTAGCGGACATATTAGGTGTACGGACTACGACTGGTACTGCGGGTGGCACCTCGGTGGCAGCTTGCACGGGTGCCCTGGCTGCACCACGAGCGCGTGCTCGGCCTCTACCCCGGCCTCGGCCTCTAACGGCTCTAGTAGGGGGCACGGGTGCCTGATCATCTCGAGTAGTGCGTGTCCTCACCATCTGTGAGAGAATAGAAGACAGAAGTCTAGAATTGTGATATCAAAATCTCGGACGACAAGGAAATCAAACGAAGTGAAACGTTCTTAACATTTACATAGCCTCTCGTAGATAAGTACATACGTCTCCGTACCGATCTACGAGACTCTAATAAACCGGCTTGTGATTCATGACTCCTATGAACCTAGAGCTCTGATACCAACTTATCACGACCCCGGTTCACCCTCCGTGAACCATCGTGATGGCACCTAGTCTCTACGACTAGGTAAGCCTAACAATGCGGAAAATAAACAACATTTGCGGAAGAAATACTTAAATACCGAAATAGTGAAATAAAATAATGGTTGAAATGCCGCCCGGCATACAAAATACCAACACTCGAAACTAATAACATTTACCAAAACCCGGAACCTCATGATCACAAGCTTTTGAATGTCTAACAGTATCTAACTCCAGAATATCTAACAAAGAAGGAAATACAGAAGGGATAACACTTAAAGCAAAAGTAGAAAGGGACTCTTCGGTCTGCGAACGCGGCAGATATACCTCGGAGTCTCTACAACGCCTCGCCTCGAGCGTATTGAGTCTGAGTCGCAGTGCCTGGATCTGCACATGAAAAACATGCGCAGGAAGGGTATAGTACACCACAGTGATACTCAGTAAATTCCAAGCCTAACCTCGGCCGGGTAGTGACGAGGAAGGTCAGGGCCCTACTGAGATTAAATGAAATATAAGGTATAACAGAATAAGATAAAACAGTACAGTTGAAAGCTAACAGTAAGAATAAATACAAAAATATAAGGATATCAATAACTGAAAAAGAGGCAATAACAATCACATGGAATACCACCCTTCACAGAGATAATACCCGGGGATCTCTCAGTATCCCGAGGATCTCTTAGTATGCTCAATATATGCTAGGGATCTCTTGGTATCCTCAATTTATGCAAGGGATCTCTTTGTATCCCGAGGATCTCTTGGTATCCTCAATATGTATTAGAGATCTCTTGGTATCCCGCACTTCGGTTCAAATCAACAATACGTACAGGGGATCTCCCGGGATGTCGTCCCGTAGTCCCAAAGTAAAACACACAGCAATAACACAAAGAATTCTCAATTAAACTAAACTTCATACCAAGGTAGAACAGGAAATTCTATCCTAACATGCTTCACATAACACAAATAAGGCAGTTTAAGCAAATAAAACAAGTAAGTCAATTAGGCATGCTTCTCTAAGCTAACAACAGGCTTAAATTGCAAATAATATTAACAGGAAAAAGAAAACACAATCTTAATTACATAGTGATAACCGGATTTTCCAACAATTAGCACAAGTACGCACTCGTCACCTCACGTACAAGGCATTTCAATTAACAAATATACCAAATCCTAAGGGGAAGGTCCCCCACACAAGGTTAGGCAAGCCACTTATCTTGAACCAGCTCAAAATCGACCAGAAACCACGTTCTTGCCATGAGTACTCGACTCCAAATGGCCCAAATCTATTCCATTCAATTGAATAATGTAAATAACACTTCAGCAAATTGATTCTACAAACAAATTCTAAGCTGATACGCAAAATTAGGTAAAATGACCAAAATGCCCCTCGGGCCCACGTCTTGGAATCGGGTAAAATTTACATTTCCAGAATCCTCGCATTCTCTCGAGTTCAGTCATACCAAAAGTACCACAATCGGACCTCAAATGGTCCCTCAAATCATCACTCAAAGGTCTCTAATTAGTCAAGCCCTAACCCCCAAATTACCACTAATTTTCCTTAATTTTTCATGCTTAAAATGATAAAAATCATTCCAATAACGAGTTTAGGGACTAAGGACCTTACCCCAGTGAACTCCTATGAAAATCCCTCTTGAAAATGCTCCCCAAGACTTCTTCCCGTTTGAAAAGAGGTGAAAATGGCTCAAATTCGCGAAGGCAAGAATTTATATGTTTCTGCCCAGCTAATCTGCTTCTGCGGTCATGGGACCACAGAAGCAATTAAGGTAATAATGCTATGTTGTTCGTTGAAGGAGCTTGTTTAATAAGTACTTATTCACATAGCTCTGATTTTATTTTCTTCACATAATTGGTAACATGTCTCAATGTGACAATTGTATTAAGGCATGCCAAAAAGTGCCAAGTTATTGTTCTTACATAGTATCGATGCAACAATAATTTATGTGATCCTGATTCGCCAACTTATCAAGAAATTAGCTTTAGTCTGTTGAGGGGGTAAGATAGAAAAGATCATACAGAAGTGTACACTATAATTTGCAGCGACTTGTAACGTTGTCATAGAAATTGTAAAAGTCATCCCAAGAGGTTATTAGAGGAAATTGGAGCTGTTGAGATATGTACAGCCGTTCAAACGTACTTCTTACTAAGCTCAAGCAATTAGCTAGTCATCACAGAAAGTGATTAAAGTCGTCACAGAAAAAATATTATTTGAGAATATACTTGTTCCTCATCGGTTATATAAGGGTTTTTCTAAAAGGATTTATAATGTTTTGGTGACTCCATTTATTGCCTTAAGATGTTGGATTAGATGCTCAAATTCTTTTATATTGTATTAGAGAAAAAATTTGGTAAGCATAGTTGCTCAACTATTTTCTGTCCTTGTATTCTATCGCTATGGGTTCCTCCCTCTCTCTCTCTCCCTACTCGGCTAGCTATCTACTTTGCCTCCCCAACCCTCTCTCTCTCTCTCTCTCTCTCTTTCAAATCAGCCTATCAAGTCACTGGTATTGCTCCATAACCACACATTATAAGCATGTTGAGCCTAAGTTGTCTCCCTCTAATTTATTCTCTCTCATTTTGAGCCTTCTCCCTCTCTTCAAAAGGGAAACACTTACACATTTAATAATAATGAACAAGTGAATTCTCTAACACCACTGGCACGTGCGAACCCCAAAAACAATTGTTACACGTGTGGGAGGGTGTTAGAAGATGTACTTGTTTATAATCATAAGTTGCGTAAGGTTTTCTAAAGAGGTATATAATGTCTTGGGCTAACTACTGTAATTATTATGTCAAGATTTTGTATTGAATGCTCAAATTCTTCCTATAATGTTAGAACGAAATTATTAACAAATAGAAAGTAGGGACGAAATTTTTTTCCTTCCCGTCTGGTTATCTAAATTGTTTGATGTTTTCCCAAATTTGCCCATGCTTCCTATAGTCTATCTGTTTTACAAGTATGCGAAATTCAAATCTTACTAGTTAGACTAATTAGAATCCCCGTCGAAAGTCTCATTAAGGGACAAAATGCTTCCTTACAAGAAGTTTAATTTTGTTCTTCGGACTCAATATAGAGACCCTTAATTAACGGGGAAGAGATTTTAACAATCCCACTACACCTTTTAGTTATTCATGTTGCCTATCACAATAAGCTTGAAGCAGGATAGTTTAATATAGATCTCTAGTGAAATTACCTTTGACGACTCGCATTACAATGGAGTGTTGGGTAGAGCATAATTCGCATTGTTCACTAATCTCTTCAACTAATGAAAACAATATCATTTTACGATACGAGTAGAATACGAACGTTAGATCTAGTAAACCGAATCAAGTCATGTCGGTAGGAAAGAAAATATGGGCTTCAATGTTGTGATTAATCTGGAAATTTTATTTTAGATTTAAACCATCGAGGGAATCTGAGTAATCTGATTATTTGGTTACTTAAACATTTACTTTGTTCATGAAGGTTTGATTCTTTATAATGTAATCCATTCCCCCATCTCCCCAATCCCTATGTAAAATAAAAGAATTTCGCAAATAAATAAAGTAGACCACGTCCCCTGTCCTATATTAGATCACGTGTTCGAGCATTGGAATCATTCACTGATATTTGCATCAGGCAAACTATCTACATCACACCCACTTGGGGTGCGGCCCTTCACCGAACCCTACATGAACACGGGATGCTTCGTCCACCGAGCTTTCCTTGTTAACCAAGAAAATTGGAAAGGGAAAAAGGAAAATATAATGACAAATACTGATCACGCTGCCTTATCTTTATGTTTTCTTCTAATAAAGAAGGTCCTATTCCCACCGAAAGAATATCGGTTTATTACTACTGAATTTGCATCCTCATCCATAGAAATATCGCAAAGAATGTTGCCCCTAGAAAATTCAGATCGTTCTTTTCTCCTACTTTCTGCAAATTTATTTAGATCAAGTATCCAACATATTCATATGATGACCCGATAGGTCATCTCATATTTTGAAACCTAATTCTGTGATCCGAAGCATTAAAAATTATGTTTTAGCATTCCTAAATTTACGTGCGCAGTTCGGGCGTCTTTCTAGAAAACTTTTATGCAAAAAACTAATAAAAATAAGAAATTTTGCCTAAAACTTCATTTGACTTGACTTCGGTCAATATTTTAGGTAAACGGGCCCGGATTCGTATTTTGACGGTTCAGCTGGGTCCGTATCGTGATTTGGGACTTGGGCGTATGCCCGAAATTGAAATCGGAAGTCCCTAGCCTGAGAAGCCGGACTTTGTCGAAATTTGAAAGTTAAAGGCTTAATGAATTGGAAATATTTGACCAATGTTTGACATTTTGGATAACGGGTATAGGTCCAATACCACATTGACGACTTGTCTGTGAAATTTTGTGAGAAACAGAGTTGGTTTGACTTGATTCAGACGTCCGGTTGTGAAAATAGAAGTTTCATAGTTTTCTTGAAATTTTCATTTGATTTGGTGTTCAATGCGTAGTTCTAGGTGTTATTTTAGCGATTTGATCGCGCGAGCAAGTTCATATGATGTTTTTAGACTTGTGAATTTTTGGTTTGGAGCCTCGATGGATCGGGTGAGATTCGGATAGGCTACAGAGTGAAATTTAACTTGGAAAATGTTGCTAGTGTTCAGATTTTTGTTGCAGGCCTCAAACCTCGCATTTGCGAGGTCAATCATCCCATTTGCGACCACTGTTGGGTTCGTATTTGCGATCTACTCATCGCATTTGAAAAGAGTAGCTGGGAAGGCTAGAGTTCACATTTACGAACAAAGCTTCGCATTTGCGAAGAGGGACCGGGGGAGGCAGTGATCGCAAATGCAATAAAATGGTCGCATTTGCGATAAAATGGTTGAATGCGGAGATCATTAGTTGCAATTGCGAACCAGTTTTCGCATTTGCGAAGGAAGCAGAAGTGTGGAGAGCTTCGCATTTGCGATGGCTCCTTCGTATTTGCAGGGTCTGCATTTGCGAACTCCAGGTTGCAAATGCGACATCTGCACCTGATCAAATAGGACTTAGACTGGATTTTTGTTTCATTCTTCAAATTTTCAAAACCTAAAACCATAGAGACGGTTTTTCCACGACTCCTTCTTCCCCAAATCGTTGGTAAGTGATTCTAACCTATTTTCTTTCAATCTTTCACTACATTTCACAAGTTTTCAACCTAAAATCTAGAGTTTTCATGGTGAAATTAGGGGTTTTTTGGGTAGAGTTAGGGATTTGGTAAATTGGGGATTTAGACCTAAAATTGAGGTCGGATTCCAAAATCAATTATATACCGGGCTCGGGTGTGAACGGATAATCGGTTTTTGGTCCGAATTTTAGGTTTGGACCAAGCGGGCCAGGCAGACTTTTGTTGACTTTTTCAATAATGGCCTGAATTGAATTCTTTGCAATCGTGGGTAGTTCCCAAGGCTTAATTTGAATTGTTTGATTGGTAATTTGCTAGATTCTATTGGTTCGGAGGCTTGTTTAAAAGGAAAAATGGTGGTTGCGCTTTGAGTTTTGTCGTTGGAGCGAGGTAAGTGTCGTGGTTAACCTTGGCTTGAGGGATTAGGACTTATTTGTCTATTTGCTGTGTTTGAATGTTGGGGTACAACGTATAGGTGAGGTGACAAGCATCTATGTGTTGTGGTCGGCTTATAGCATGCGAGTGGGTCTTATTCTTGTAATTGTTGCTTTCCTTGATCATATTATCCATGCTTAGACTAGTTAATCGTTATGTTGATCGTTCTTATCATGTTTACGGACTTTTGATAATAATTGAGTATTGATTCAAAGTTGAGGTTAGTATTGTGGAACGAAATATTGAAGTAAGACTTGTTCTTGTTATTTCAATCTCTTTGTTGTCATTTGTTAATTACTTTTTGGTAAGGGAGAGTGTTAATGCATGAAGGGTGATGCCGTGCCATATTGTGAGTGTTATTGCATGAAGGGTGATGTCGTTCCATATTGTGAGTGTTAATGCACGAAGGGTGATGCCGTGCCATATTGTGAGTGTTAATGCACGAAGGGTGATGCCGTGCCATGTTATGAGAGTGAATGTACGAAGGGTGATATCGTGCCGTTTCTATTGATTATATGGTGAGGTTGAGAGTAAAAGCACGAAGGGTGATATCGTGCATTTTCCTTTACTATGTTTACCTGTTCTTATTGGTTCAAGGTATACTGGTTGATCAAGTTCTTATTACTGATGTGATTCTTTATCCTGTGATCCCCTCAACATGCCCCCTTCCCGATATTACTCGTCTAGCATTTACTTGACGTTATCTTTGTACATATATTGTTAAATTGCACAGGTTAATTTTGTAGGTGTCTTGTCATATCCTCGTCACTACTTCGCTGAGGTTAGGCTCGACACTTACCAGTACATGGGGTCGGTTGTACTGATACCGCACCCTGCACTTCCTGTGCAGATTTTGGTACTGGCCCGAGCTGATAGTGAGGTTAGTCGCTGGATTGATTGACAAGAGACCCAAGGTAGATCTGCTGGCGCCCGAAGACCCTGGAGTCTCTCTTTAGTCTTAGTATTTTACTATTTCTTTTCCTTCAGAGTAGTGTATTTCCTTTCAGACTCTATTTGTAGTTAATCATAGTAGCACGTGATTTGTGACTTCAGATCCAAAATGTTTCAAATGTTATGGGTTTATGTTATTGCCCAAAGCAGTTTTAATTCATGTTCATCTGAATAATTCTTATTATTGAAATTGGTTAAAGTTGGTATAAAGAATCCTCTAATGTTGGCTTGCCTAGCAAGTAAAATGTTAAGCGCCATCATAGTCCCGACGGTGGGAATTTCG
Source organism: Nicotiana attenuata (assembly GCF_001879085.1). Taxonomy (NCBI): domain Eukaryota; kingdom Viridiplantae; phylum Streptophyta; class Magnoliopsida; order Solanales; family Solanaceae; genus Nicotiana; species Nicotiana attenuata. Next base: position 2,676,069 of record NC_031993.1, read on the forward strand.
GGTCGTGACAAGTTGGTATCGGATCACTAGGTTGCCTAGGTGTCACAATTCATGAGCAGGCTTAGTAGAGTTTGGGGAATCGGTACGGAGACGTCTATACTTATCTTCCAGAGGCTACGAAGTTTAGGAACAATGTCACTTCTATTCTTCTCTGTTGTGCAATTTTGTTCACTCATTGCTAATTGAACTCTTCTACTCTTATTCATTTGCAGATGGCGAGAACACGTAGCACATCCTCAGCTGATCAGCAGCCAGAGCCCCAGTGGCAGGTCCTACGAGGGGCAGAGGTAGAGGTCGAGGCCATGCCAGAGGCCGAGGTAGGGCTCAGCCTAGAGCTCGAGTAGCAGCACCATTAGCGGAGACTCAGTTTGAGCGACAAGAAGGTTCCAACCCATACTATTCCAACAGGACTTGCTCAGATCCCAGAGGGGTTCATCACCACCCTAGTGCTTCAGGACACCTTGGTCCGTTCGGTGGCCCTTATGGACAGTGTGGCCCAGACTAGCACATTTCCCATGGAACCATCCGTCTCTCAGGCTGGAGGAGGAGCACAGACTCCTGCTACTCATACCCCGGAGCAGATGGCTCCCCAATATCAGACTCCAGGAGCTCAGCCAACTGGAATGGCTCAACCGGTTGTTGCGGCACAGGCTAATGGTGGATCAGCTATGCTTTCTAAGAGCTTATTTGTAACGACCCGGCCGGTCGTTTTGAGAAATTAAGCTCTGTTCGGTGGTGTAAGGTCTGGAACAGCTTCATAATATGAGTATCGACTTGTGTGCATGGTTGAATTTAGTTAACGGATGATTCACAGTAAAATTAGAAGAACGAATCTAGTTTTAGAAGTTTAAACGGTGAGAATTTGACTGGAATTGGACTTCTAAGTAAACGGCCTCGAAATGGGTTTTGGGTGATCTCAACAGTTTTGTATGGTGATTTTGGACTTAGGTGTGCGTCCGGATTTGGATTTGGAGGTCCGTAGGGTAATTTTAGGCGTTTCGATGAAAGTTGGAAAAGTTGAAGTTTGGAAAGTGGAGAAGTTTCACCATAGTTGACTTTTGTGATATCGGGATCGGAATGCAATTCCAAGAGTTGGAGTAACTCCGTTATGTCCTTTTGGACTTGTCCCCAAAGTTTGGTGTTGTTCCGGGTTGATTTGATAGGTTTCAGCACAAGTTTTTGAAGTCGGAAGATTTGGAAGTTCATAGTTCGATTCATGGTGTGATTCATGGTTTCGGCGTTGTTTGTTATTATTTGAGACCTCGAGCGAGTTCGTGTTAGGTTATATGACTTGTTTGTGTTTTTAGACGGGGTCCCAGGGGACTTGGGTGTGTATTTTGGGCTACTTTGGATGCTGATTATCTGATATCTAGTGTTGTTCTTCGCGTACGCGAGGAGAGTCTCGCGTTCGCGAAGAAGAATTTGGCTTCTGGAAGTTTTTTCTTTGCGTTCGCGAAGAGTCTCGCGTTCGCGAAGAAGTAAATCTCGTTTGCACAGGGCTGACTTCAGAGGCTCATATCTCACAATCTATAAGGAATTTGGAGATTATCCAAAGACGAATGTTGTAGCTCTTTGTGTCTAGGTTTCAGAAAAGTAAATTAATTGGCATTTAGATTTGTGTACAAAAATTTATGGTAGTTACAATATAGGCTGTTCGGGGAGAGTTCGAAAATCTCTACTGCACACGGTTGACTTTGGAAGCTTATATCACGCAATATATAATGACTCAGGAAATAAGAAACCTATGATACTATAGCTCTTGGTGTCTAGTTTTCAGAACATCAAACCATTTGTCATTTGGAGCTGTGTGAAAAAAGTTATGGCCATTATACTAAAGGATGTCTGGAATGAGTCTAGAAATCGCTGACGAGGAATTTACTCATCGCGAACGCGAAGAACAACCCCTAGGCAGGCGGAATATATTCCCAAATCGAGGGTTAGACCATTGTATTCATATCTTGACTTGTGGAGCTCGGTTTTGAGCGATTCTTTGAGGGTTTTTCACACAAATCAATTGGGTAAGTGTTCTTCATCTAGAATCTAACATATTCCATGATTTTATCTTCATTTTCATCATTATTTTGTGTTTTGGGTTGGAAAAATGTTGGTTTTTGAAGAAAATTCCTAAAATAAAAAATCATGATTTGAGGGACCAAATGATATCGGAATTTGATAAATGTTTTATGGTTGAACTCGTATGGAATGGGTATTCGATTTTTGTAAAATTTATTGGGTTTCGAGGTGCGGGCCCGTGGGGGGGGNNTTGGACCGATTTTTGGATTTTGTTAAAGATTGAGACTTTATGATCCGGAGTAGTTTCTTATGTGTTTTATTTGTGCTTTGAAGTTAATTTGGTTAGATTTGAGTCGTCCGGACGTCTTTTCACCCGAGAAGTCCATTTTAGATTATCGGTTTGTCGTCTTTGAGGTAAGTATCCTGCCTAACCTTGTGTGGGGGACTTCCCCTTAGGATTTGAGTCTGCTATGTTTATTGTAGTTCGTGTACGCGAGGCGATGAGTGCGTGCTCGGACTTATTTGTAGAAAAATTGGCCCTTTAGGGTTCTTAGGTCCTTATATTCACTTTGTATGAATGTGTACTTGATATGCTTGAGTTTTCCATTTACTAGTTTCACCTCTTCTGTTGTCATGCTATCTTTCATAACTACTCGTCTTTATTGGAAATCATTATTATCTCCCCTATAATTGTTTAGTCTTAATTGATGTTATGATTATCTTCCCGCTGCTCATCCTTAATTGAAATTGTTGTATATTCTTCGTAAATTGACCAACCTTAAAAGAAGTTTAGATATCCTATATTTAGATGACATTTGCTTATTTGGAATTATTTGATTCGTGTTAGCTTCCTTGTTGTCGAATAACATATTGTGGGATCGTTGCTTCATATTATTTTCTCCCTTGTTGAGCTGTTCTTATTACTCTTAGTATTCTCTATTGTGGTTATTCGTTGTGAGCTAGCTTTACCGTCTCATTGTGATCAAAAGTTCTTGAGTTGATTTACTTGTCGTGTTCTTGTATATATTTTCATTGTTGCTATTGTACTTGTTGTGGTGGTGCACGAGGTTTCTGCCGTGCGGTTGTTGATATTGTGATGCACGAGGTTTCTGTCGTGCTATTGTTGTTATGGCGTTGCATGAGGTTTCTGCCGTGCTATTGCTACTACTGATATATTGCACATGCGGCGTGACAAGGCGGGGTATGTATATATATGCTTATATGTGGGTTGCGCATGTGGCGAGACAAGGTGGAAACATTATGATGCACGTGTGGCAAAACAAGGCGGGCACTTATCATGTTATTATTTGCACACGTGGCGAGACAAGGTGGACTATGTCAGGGATTGATTGTGATGATTTGTGATGGCCTGGGGGCATTCTTGTTGTTTGATATTGTGTTGTGGTACGCTTACCTGTATGAGCTTTATCTCGTGGAAGTTGTGAGGAAACATCTTACGTGCTGTCCGTTCTTTTCCTTATGCTTATTAGCTAGTAGGAACTATGTTAAAGCACTTGCACAAGTATAGACGTAGTTGAACACTCCTATTGGATGTGAAGTCCTCCTGATTTTGCTGAGTATAGTTGCACACCCTTGTTTACTTGTTATATATGTGAGAGTGGCTCTAGTTAGCAAGTGAGTTGTCAGCATGACCATGAGGTGTGATGGGGGCACAGGATGCCAAGTGTTGGATTTCAGATCCTGGGACTCGTGAGCTGTAATTCGTCTGAGATTCGGTACTTCGTGGAAATTGTTGGATAAGACCTGATGTGAACACTATCGTAGGATTTGAGTTATTACTTACCTTTACTGTATTGTGAATTTAGGATTTGGGTTTGTGTTTTCGCTCGCTCTTCTATGTCATTGTTTTGGTATTTCCGTTGTTACTTGCTGTTTTCTTCCCTTAGTGTGATTGTAGTATTGTTATCCATTTCGTGTAGTCTTCATATATACATCATGTTCCGTTAATATTTGTATAGTTTATTTGACCAGTAGGTGTCTTAACTGTTCCTCGGCACTACTCCACCGAGGTTAGTCTTGATACTTACTGGGCACCGTTGTAGTGTGCTCATGCTACTCTTCTACACATTTTTGTTGTGAAGATCCAGGTATCGATCATTAGTAGCTGTGCGGATTATTACTGAGGAGACTTAAGGTAAACCTGTTGCTGCGTTCGCAGGCTTCGGAGTCATCTTCTTACTTGTATTCAACAAACTATTAAATTTCATTTATTATTGTGGTATTTCAGTATGACTTAGGCTTACCTAGTCCCTAAGACTAAGTGCAATCACGATACCCAAACGGAGGGAAAGTTGGGTCGTGACATTATTGAGGTTGGCAACTTTACCAAGCTCTTTCCAGTTCACTACAGTGGTCTACCTTCTGAGGACCCACAGGATTATCTTGACCGCTGCCATGAGGTGCTGCGGAACATCGGGAAAGTGGAGACCAATGGGTCAATTTTTGCTGTGTTTCAGATGACAGGTTTCGCCAAGAGATGGTGGAGTGATTTTGTATTTACCAGAGCAGCTGGGTCGCCTGATTTTACTTGGGACCGAATCTCTCAGATATTCCTTGAGAAGTTCCTTCCTGTCACACTGAGAGAGGATTATCACAGGCAGTTCGAGTGTATCCAGCAGGGCAGTATGACCGTCACTCAGTATGAGACCTGTTTTGGTAGATCTGGCCCGTCATGCTATTCTTCGGCTTCCTAAAGAGAGAGAGGGCGAGGAGATTTATTGAGGGGCTTGTGCAGCCAATTAGGTTGATGGCTAAGGAGATGGGGAGTGAGATTTCCTTTAAGACGGCTGGCAATGTTGCCAGGCGAGTCGAGATGGTTCAAGCTCAGGGGAGTGGTCAGGGGTCTGACAAGAGGCCTCGTCACTCCGATGGATTCAGTGGAGCCTCATCTGGAGGTCGAAGTACTTTTGGTAGAGGCCGTCCTCCCAGGTCGTTACATTCAGCACTCCAGGCATCCCATGGTGCCTCAGGGGGTCGTGGCTCTCATATGCATTATTCCGACCAGTTAGCCTACAGTGCACCACCAGCTCCTATTAGTGCACCTTTGCTCCAGAGTTTTCAGGGTGGTTACTCAAGTCAACAAGGTTAGTTTCAGGATCAGCAGTCACAACAGCCGAGGTCATGTTATACTTATAGTGATCTGAGGCACAATGCTAGAATTTGCCCTCGTGCATCGAGCAGTTCTCAGCATTAGGGTTCTCGTGCCATGGTCCCGGCACCGAGTGCTTTACCGCCCGCTCAGCCAGCTAGAGATAGGCGTCAGGCAGCCAGAGGTGGTGGTCAGTCCATTAGAGGTGGAGGTCAGGCTACTAAAGGTGGAGGCCAGCCAGCTAGGGCCCGTCCTAGAGATGCAGTCCAGAGTGTTGGGTCCCAGCTTCAATGCTATGCTTTTCCAGCCAGTCCTGAGGCTGACTCTTCTGATGCCGTTATCATAGATACTTTTTCAGTTTGCAGTAGAGATGCTTCAGTTCTATTTGACACGGGTTCTACTTATTTGTATGTGTCATCCTATTTTGCTTCATATTCGGTTGTGCCTTATGATTCTTTGAGTGCCCCGATGTATGTGTCCACACCTGTGGGAAATGCTATTGTAATAGACCACGTTTATCGTTCGTGTGTGGTTACCATTGGGAGTCTTGAGACTAGTGTGGATCTTCTACTTCTCGATATGGTAGACTATGACGTTATATTGGTTGTCACCTTATCACGCTATATTGGATTGTCACGCCAAGACATGACCTTAGCCTTGTCAGGGTTGCCTTGATTTAGTGGAGAGAGACTCTTGGTCATTTTACCAGCAGGTTTATCTCTTATATGAAGGCTCAACGTATGGTCGAGAAGGGGTGTCTATCTTATTTGGCTTATGTCCACGATTCTAGTATGGAGGTTCCTTCCATGGATTCGGTACCCGTTGTCCATAAGTTTCCAGAGGTATTTTCTGCAGAGCTACCGGGGATGCCACCCCACAAGGATATCAAATTCTGTATTGATTTGGTTCTAGGCACTCGGCCCATTTATGCTACTCTTCCTTGGTGGAAGAGTTCTATATAATTTCAACTACTAAATCCTTCCTTATCTTGGATGATGTTCTCTTTGAGTAAGGAGTCCTTCTCCTTATCATTTATGCATTTTTCATATCTATAAAAGTGTTTAAAATCAACAACGCGTAGAAAGCATGCCTATAGGAACTATCAACCCAGTCTGAAACGTTTCCACTCGCTTATGAGTCTAAAACCAGTAATAATGTTTGCAGAACCTGTAACTTTTGCTAAAGTTTGCTTTTCTTTAATAATCTGATAACCCCTCTTAATCAGTATGTATTCAATCTATTTCATTCTTGTTTTTGAAATTTGTAGATATCATGCCCATAGGCTTCGTATATCACTTAGGCAAACTATAGGATAAATTTTTATAAACTGAATCAGATCTTATTAGCAATAACCAACAGGTAGGCCTTCTTCGGGCTTCTTATCTGAACTATGTAATAAATCAGTCTGCCTCAAACCTTCTATGTTTAATTAGACCTTAAACAGTACGTACAAGACATGCTAAACTATGTGCTTTCTTTGGTTTAAAGGAGGTCTGTTTGAGCCTTTTATTTGTTTATATGCTTCCCAAACTTGCTATATGTGTTTTGTTTGTCGCCTTAGTATTTTTATCTTTTGAAAACACAAATAAGCCAAACATCCCCTCCCATTTGGATTAGTAGTCCCAAGTACCTCCGGGACTGATAGGATTGGGTCGGGTAATAGCGTGCAATAAGTAAATGAGACCATTCTACGCTTTAACACCTTAACGGGGTGGGAAAGGGTAGATATGGATATGATGACCACGCGATAACATCACGTGTAGCCCCTCATTGAGGAGTGATTACCGGATGTTGTGTGGGGTGATCCATATTATTAACAAACCTAGGACCCCTTTCCCTTTGTTCTTTGTTTTTTTTAAAACCATTTCATTTAAGAAAATCAACTCTCTTTAACGCTTTCCAACTTTATTTATTTCTAACCTTTACGTGAGAAATCCCCTCTTATTTGAAGTCCTACTTGTCTATATGTTATTTGTACCTTAAGTCACAACTAGCTTGGCCGGGAACCACACTAGTGGATTCTGAGGGGTGCCTAACACCTTCCCCTTGGAATAATTTCAAGCCCTTACCCTATCTCTGGTTATCCAAAATCAAGCTCTTCTAAAGTGTCCTAATGCACTTAAATCATTAGGTGGCGACTCTTCAATTCCATTAAACCCAATTACCAAAAGGGAACGAGTTGTCTTCCCAAATGTCATAAACCCGAATTCGCGAGAAAAAGGGGCGCGATAGTATGACGACTCTGCTGGGGATATCTTTTAGGCTTTTACCATTTCAAGCTATTACTATGACTTTACATTGCTTGTGTGCCTTTATTTGTTTAATCCGTTTAAGTATTTAATTCCTTCTCCTACTGCAAGATTTGACTCGTTTCTTTGTTTCTTTCCTTTATTTCTTAATTGCTTTCCTTTACTGCTTTCCTTTACTACTATTTTAAATTATGAGGAATTGTTGTAATTATTGACTTCGTAACGTGCAAATACATGACAACTTGTTTTAATTATTGCATAAGCATGTTTTCAACATCACATTTCACTCGTGCCAAACAAAATACCATAGCAACGCTTATAATGAGTGGTTGCGCCCTTCCAATATTATCACCCCCTAAATCAGGCAAAGGCATATTTGCGGTAAAATCAGTCGATCAACGGTGTAGTCGACGGTTCTGTGCCTTCCCCTCTTGAGTTGTCCGCTCAAGGGTACCAGTCTAATACCCCATAGAAACCTTACTCTGTTTAATTGTTCATGCATCATGGTCAAACCTAGCCGAGTCAGTTATGTTGTCCGCATAATGACTCTTTAAGATAGCCTTGTCCAAAGTCCACTGGGTTTTCCCAAAACCCAAACGGACACTACCACGTTTTGTGCATTTATTTGGAGAACTAAAATGCTTTTATGCCAATTGTTGATATTAAATAGTCGAGTCTGGTGGGGGTAAGGGCCTAACCTTTTTGTCTTGCTGAAATATGACGCACGAAGTCCCTAGATTCGGCATGGTCACCCACATCCACCCCAAACTGCTAAGCTGGTGGAAGGATCTTCATTCCAGCGATCAGACTCTTGTTCGGAAATACCTCGGAAACCTACCTTCTCTTTTGGAAATTCAACCCAACAACAAAATCATAGAGGCTGCTACCCTATTCTGGGATTGTGATAGGTCTGTGTTCCGCTTCGGAGACATTGAGATGACACCCCTGCTTGAGGAAATAGGAGGACTGGCTGGAATACCGTGGGAAACTCCGAGTTTGTTAATGCCAGAAAACCGCAAAGGTAGAGGTTTTCTCAAAATAATGGGTCTAAAGAAGAATCCAGACTTGACATGTTTGAAAGAGTCGTACATTCCCTTTGACTATTTGTATGAGAGGTACGGCCACAACAAATCTTACCGTACTTATC
>NC_031993.1:2684611-2692837 GCF_001879085.1 Nicotiana attenuata
AGTCGTCTTTTAGACTAGACCGGTTGAGGTTCACCGGTAGTCGACACAGACTATAACATTCCGGCATCCTTCTTCGGTACCGGACACATGTAGGTGACCTGTTTGTGTAACATTTGGCGCTTGGTGTATGGTTATGTAATATGGTACTACCTTGAGAACTTTGGCTTTGACGCTGCTTGGTGACTTCTTCCTTATATTTTCAAAAGTCATGTCTGGCTTTGAACTTTTGAGCTTCGATTTTATTGGCGGACAAGCCTTGATCGGTTGGCAATTTGTTTGAGGTGCGGCAAAATAGAAGTGTATGCGAGCGTTGTCAGACTGGGCAGGTCATGTCTTCGTGACGTTGACCATGGCGAATATGTTCCTCATTATTCTCTTAGGTACTCTGGTGTAATTCTTCCTTTTCTGATGGTTGGGGTGGCAGTAGAGGATGAAGGGGTTGGATGTGTCTGATGTTTCTTTGTAGTGTTGTGCGGTGCATCTCCGGCTGAGTGGTTTACATATCTCGATGTGTCGGTCGAGGTTTGTGTGTATGCTTGATGTCTGTTTCTATCGAGAGGATTATCACCGTCTTTTACAATCTGTTGATTTTGTGTATGTCGCTTTCTTGAGGTCTATTGTCTCGTTGTTGCGTGTTCTCGGGAGTCTAACAGCATTTGCTCATCAAGATAAGTAATCGTAATGCTGTATAAGTAAAGTATATGAGGAAAATAATGATAGAGTAAGATTTATAGGAACCTGAAATCTTGTTGATTAAATTCTATAACCGTTTTTGAACATTGGAGCTCTTTCTTGCCAAAAATATAGAGACAGTGAAGAAAAGTAAACTAGTGGAAATAATAAAAGATTAGTTATGGTGCTTGTTCAGGCTCTTGCTACCCGAGGCTCCGCCGGGCTTTTGGTGGTTTCTGAATAGTCTAGTTATTGAGGGGCATGCTCTCTTTGCTTACATCTTGTTGGAAGGGCCTTCCGCCCCTCCGTCTCGAAAACGACACAACAATCCATATTCGATCCTGTCTTCCAGGACAATTCCTTACTGCTGCAGTGCTTCCTCTTTCCTGACCCGTAAGATGACCTCGGCGCAGCTGGAAAGTCTGCTCCAAAACAGGGTTATTGGCTGCTCCAAAGGATAGTAAGGACCGCTGCGTGTTTTGGCATGGTGTGGCGTACTCAGTCATTTGAAACTCTTTCAGGTATATCTCATACGCCCACAATCCGAAGGTGGTGGCCTTTGGCTCAGGTGATTTTTCTTAGAGTCTTGATGGGCTTAGTGATTATCCTTGGAGATTCTTACCCAAAGTCCCCTTGCCCAGTTCATATCCACTTCCAGTTCAAAATGCTTTCGATTTTGTTTGTCCACCATTTGTCTTATCAACGGTGTTGACTCGCTCGATGTGGTTGGTAAAGTTTTCCGGCCGTCTATCATGTCTTCTTCCTCCAATTGTCAGATGGTCTGGCGACTGTTTATGGGATTGCTTCATCGCCGTGAATGTATCACTTTGGTTGAATTCCACTCAACATCACTTCCCTGGTGTAGTGTTGACGCTAACGGCCCAGCGGCATGAATCCCATGGTTGTACCGCAACAGACAGATTTGTAAATGCTGGCAACGTCTCCATCACTTGAAAATCAACATCAACCAGGTAGGCCCATTTGCAAACCAATGCTAATTTCCCATAGTAGACTTATTGGGATCCGTCGACACAGCTTTGACGATTAATGGCACCCGTTCTTAATCCTTCATGCATGCCCTTTCCTAATGTCCTGAGGTGATCAATAGCGGGCAAATGTTGAGGGGCTTCGGGTATCCTCCCGTCAATCGGTGGAGGTCCCTGGTGATTAAAATCCATCTTGCGACCGTACGGTTGATGGCAATGCCTTGTTCGTGACTTTAACCTTTCCTGCGGCAGCTCATCTTTGTGGAAAATGATCTTTTGACTTTCCCAAATACCTGGCCATCGATACTTGCCATCTCATCCCGCGCACTGATTGTGGTACCTGGGCTTACATAATGCTTCGCCGCAGCACTCTTAACAGGCGAATTTCTTGTGTGCATGGCGAAACTTTGTAGGCAAGGTCGAGGATGAGGAGAATACTGTGCAAGTGTTTTTTTGTTCATCTGATCATAATGAGGACTATAGTATTCCTTGGCTTTTGTATCTTTCTCCAGATATCAATCGGGCCTAAGTTTTCAGTGATTGTTGGTCGACTAGAGGCCTGTTTGCTTGACTAGCCAGATTGTTCCGGGGTGTAACTCTACGCAGTCCTTATCATGCCCTGTGCTGCAATAGCTTCGCTCGAACTTGACCTTCCCTTTCTTCTGGCTCGGCTGTGTAGTCCCATGGTATAGCCTTTTTATGGAACGGTGTTATGGCGACATTGCCATCTGAATTGGTGTGGCTATCTTTACCGCCCGACGGAGCAAGCCCCTTAGGCGTAAACTGCAACTTCGATGTTGTAGTGTCCTTTTGCATGGAGACACAATTCGACCTCAATTGGTGCTTGCGTCTTTGCAGATGATGGTGCTTTCAAGCTCGAGTGGGCATGGAAATATTTACCTCGGTGTCCCAGAAGGCTGAATTTGGGACGACAATCGAATTAAAGGGTGACTATTCTTGGCTTCTTTGGATGGTCGGCCTTCTGTGATTAAAACAATTTGATCCCTTGGGGTCACAGTATCCTCTATCTTGATAATGTAATCACCTCCACCTTTTTGTGGTCTGGAAAGAGGGTTATTGCTTGACATTTTGAACAGGCTCTTTTGCTACAATGATCTTTTGTTGTCAACAGAAGTTAATGCTGTTCTTCGAAAGAGCTGTAGTGCATTTGCAATGGTATGTCCCTTTCATGCCAGATGGCATGCAGCAAAGGATTTTACTGGATTGACCCACTGAGAAGGGTTTTCTGGAGGTTTATAGCAGGGATAGGGGTGACAACTTTGAGTCTTTCGTACAGCTGGTCAATTGGGTTCAGCAATGGCGGTATACTGTTTGGGAGGGTTAGCGGTCGAAATTTGGTCAAGGTCTAGGGAAGCTTTGACGTGGGGAGGTGATTGATAGTGGGATGGCTTGGGTATTGGTAGGCTTGGTAATCATGTGCTGTTTGGGAGTATTTAGGTGAAGTGGGCTGATGTGCCGGAGGTGGAGCTGACTGATAAGTGGGTGGTGGATGTATGGTAAGGGGGTGAGGGTGCTATGGTAAATTTGGAGTAAGGCTGATATGTGATTGGAGGTATTGGGTAGCGTTTGGTATTTGAATAGGGGATTTGGTCGTCTGGTGCAACCATTAAAACTTACATCCCTTTTCTAGACGTACCAACAGATTGTAAAGCCTTATTGGTAACTTTGCAAGGCTTCAAAGTTTGTAACGCATACCACTCCTTGATGCCTTCTTCGATCTTTTCTCCTAGCTGATGATGTCAAAAAAATTGTGAATTCTCGATCAGCATCAGCCTCATCCATAAATACTGTGGGTCTAGGCCCGAACAAAAAATTTGTTCATTTGCTCTTCTCCAAAGGCAGGTCTAACCTAGCAGCTTTTGACCTCCATGCCAATTAGCATACCTCACTGGAAGGTCTCTGTGGGTTTCTTCTTCACAGTTTTGGATATAGAACACATCTGGTGCATTTTCCGTGTTGAACTGAACCTGTCCATAAAATCAGATGCCATGCTTACCCACTTGACCACGTTCTTTGGATCCTGGCTAATTAACCAGATAAGGCGTCTCCACTTTTTTCAGGCTTCTCATGAAAAGCTTCATGCGGATTTTCTCGTCTCTTCCTACTCCGACCAGCTTGTCACAGTATGTTCTCAGTGGCCCCTTGGATCTCCCGTAACATCAACATCTCGGACGTTGGGAAGGTTTGTACCGCTCGGGCAGTTCGAAATCGGGCTGTAAGCAAAGATCTTCATAGTTTACGCCCTTCAAATTCCACTAACTACCTCAACGCCGTTCAATTCTGCTAGTCAATCTTTTTATGCCTCTTGCCAGATTTCTAATGAGGCCAGTCCTTACCTCAGGACTCGGATGTGCTTGAAGATAGGCTGGGTGGAGTGTGGCAACAGTCTCCACTAGATGGGGGTAATTATGCTTGGGTGTGGCAGTGGTCCATTTGTGGAAGTTCTGGAGTTCTGGATGAGCAGCTGAGGTATCAATTTGAGGTTGGCAAGTAATTGGCAGTTGGTGTGAGGAGCGGGATTGGTTTTTTGGCTTTTGGAATGTTTCGGAGGTACAATGATTCCTGTGTTTTTGCGAAAGTAACCTCTGGAGTTGGTGAAGGAAAATGATAGTTCGCCAAAATCCGGACTTGATCAAGTTCTTCCTGAAACTTCAAGCTTTTGTTTCTAGTTGGGATGCATTTTCCCTGGGGACCAGAGTACCCATGAGTGACCTCTACCCGTTCAGCTGAGTTGTTCGAAATCTTTCCATTATTTTCCTTTGTTTTGTGTCTGACAAACTAGGATGAGGAGTAGGTGGAGGGCCCTAGATTCTGCGTCAAATATGATGACGTTGCAGACGTTCCTGAACTAACCTTTGGGGAGGGGAATAAACAAAATAAAATAAAAAGGTATAACAGCAGTAAAAGGATTATAAAAATAATGTGCAATATTTAAATACGTAGTGCTGAAATAAAGGCGCGTCCTAATTCGGGGACCTCGTTGTGCCATTTGAGTAGGCCCTAGCGAAAAGTTTAATTTGAGAACTTAGAATTGCCTAATGCCTTATTTTATTGATAAAAGGTTAGACAAATCCAAAACGACAAGAAATAAAAAGTCCACTAATGGACATGCGCGGCCTTATTACATATCATAAAAGTAAAAAAATGAAAATTCCTCTATTTTTGGTCCGGAGGGACCTCCCCGAGTCGCATTGTTGGCTCCATCGAACAGCTCTCCCAGCTCGCACAGTCCTAGTTGGCAAGGTATAGCTCTGCCAGATGTCCGCATTCATTTCCTTAGCAGTCCGGCCAATCTTCGCTCTCTTCAGAACATTTTTACCTACTCTAGTATACTCGCTCTCAAATAGACAAATCGCGTTGTCTGGCAGCTGACAGCCATATTCCCTTCCATTCTTCAATAGTTTTTGATTGGGCTTCATGTTTTCACGGTGCTCACCTTACATTCCCGAATCCTGCTTGCGCATTGGTTTGTACTTGAACCTGTCTTCGCCTTTTCATCAATGAATCCTGTTGTCCTCGAACAAAGACGGGTTGAGCCAGACCATTGTAGATTGTCCTGCCAGCCAGCTCTGAAGTAGTGTTGGGTAATAACCAGCATGGTAATCAGTTCGGTTTCAATGGTCCTTTCCCAAAACATTTTTTAGTGCACATGTGCTGAGCCTGCCCTGTAGCGGACTTTCGTCAGCCTGGAAAGTCAGCCCGGAAATGACTCAGTCTTGTCGAGCCCTTGGTATAACCTGCGTCTACTAGCCTGTCTCACAATCGGAGGGGAGCTTAAGGGTAGGTTCCGCCTTAAATCGATCAGTATAGCAGAAATGGCGCCATCCCTGGATCGAACGATGAATCTTCAGTAGGGAACCAACTCGAACGATTCCATTGTAAAACCGCGGTCTTCAAGTCAAATTATCAAAGAGTTCGACCCATTCTCTAGCATTCCTCCCTCGTTGGCGAACATGTTGGGCATGTAATTATTTGCCGCTTTGGGTGATGAAAGGCGATATGATCGTGCCCAAGTCCTTTGATGGATTTCCCTATTGGTACTCACCTTATTGGAGATGTTCCATGCCGCCACAGTTGAAGTAGAAGATACAACCCTTCGGAATTTTTGGCTCCCTGTTGACACCCTCTTCTGTGGCTTGGTAATATCTCTTCAATGATCATTGGCACAAGACTGAACGGTTGTCCGTCAATTCCTTCCATTAGAGTTTGGTGACCATAGCTAGCTTGGTGTAGATTCTTGTTTTTCTTCATTGGAAACACTATCATCCGCATGAAGACAAAGACCCTTCAGTGAAATAATGCCCCAAATAATGTAAGGGCGAACTCGTCCACCTTATAGATGGAAAGAGAATGAATGCAGTTTGCCATGGTCAGCTTTATCAGAACAGAATGTCCAGAGCCTTCAACAAGAGAGTCAAGCCGAGACAGTTCACACCGGGACAGCTGGTATTAAAGAAAATCTTCCCGCATCAAGATGAAGCCAAAGGGAAATTCTCTCCTAACTGGAAAGGTCCATGCATGGTTCACCGGGTTCTGACAGGAGCAGCCCTTATACTTGCAGAAATGGACGAAAAAGTTTGGCCAAAACCAATCAATTCAGATGCAGTCAAGCGTTACTATGTGTAATCTTATGCTTTCCTATATCATGTAATTTGAACTACGTTTGACCTGATTCCCATTTAAGAGGGGATACGTAGGCAGCCTTATGGGTTCGTTTACAATTCAATAAAATTTTCATTTCCCCCCGCAATTGGAAACTGGGGCAGAATTTTGGGGAGGACCCTCAAAATTCTGAAGTAACTTCAGCCGACCATCGCAAGTGACCGTTAGAAGCAGCAACCCATTAAACTGGGGCAGAATTTTTAGGAGGACCCTCAAAATTCCGAAGCAAGAGAGGTTGCAATGTCCTGAACCATGTCACAGTCGTCGGTTCATCTAAAAGCTGTTTCTTAAATATATACTTATGTCATATCTTTAACAAACTCGTGCATGTTTATTATCGTAATCGCTTTGTTCAACAACGCTACCCCAATGATACGCACAGTATCACCGAAACAGAGCCAAGCTGGTCAAGCAAAGTGATCGGGGACACGAACTAACCTTTCCCCTTTACAAAACTCACGATTTTTCATTGGATGCAGGCACCCAAGTCGCAAAATCATATATTATACACTCATACTGTTCAAGGATACAACTCTCAGAACCGTCACACCTATTCACAGTTGCTATCCGCACACAATGTCCCCAGTAGCCACCATATCACAATCAGCTATCAGCTATCAACTAAGAAATTTTTTGTTACTATTCTCCTTTTATCGCTTGCATAAGGCCACCATTCTACCTTCCGAGACTAAGCACTGTCTCCATCTGCATTTCCTGCATTGCATAAGGCTACCATTCTGCCTTCCATGGTTAAGCTCTACCTCCATCTACATTTCCTGCATTGCATAAGGCTACCATTTTGCCTTCCGAGACTAAGCACTGTCTCCATCTGCATTTTTGCATTGCATAAGGCTACCATTCTGCCTTCCGTGACTAAGCTCTTTCTCCATCGGCTACCATTCTGCCTTCCGAGGTTAAGCTCTACCTCCATCTGCATGGCTGAAATATCGCCACCTTATTTACATTTTGCATGGCTGAAAGATCGCCACCTTTACATTCTGCATGCCTGAAAGATCGCCACCTTATTTACATTTTGCATAGCTAAAAGATCTCCACCTTACTTACATTTTGCATGGCTGAAAGATCGCCACCTTTATTTATGTCTTGCATCGGCTGAAAGATCGCCACCTACTGCATCTCATGGGCTGAAAGACCGCCACCTATTGTATTTCATGGGCTGAAAGATCGCCACCTATTGCATTTCATGGGCTTAAAGATCTCCACCTACTGCATCTCATAGGCTGAAAGATCGCCAAACTGTCCAAAGGCGTCATTGTTCGGGGGCACCATTTCCATAGCCCGAGAACGTCATGTCATGGCCCGAGGACCTCTTTTAATCTCTTGCATATCATTATTCAAAGGCATCATAGTTCGGAGGCATCATTCGCATAGCCCGAGAGCATCATTTCATAGCCTGCGAATCCTTTATTATACGCTTCATGGCCCAGGACATCATGGTCTAAGGACGTCGTCTTAACCGTCCAAAGACAACATTCATGGTCCAACCGGAACTTGCATCATATTTAAATTTATGCACAATATCGCTTGTATTGTTTATTTGCAGGTAAACTGGCGAGCAACGACCATCTCGGCAGGAGCATCCGCTCCAGTTCCCACAGCCCTACTAAACCTTGACCATTCATCCCAACCTGAATATTGCATCCTTTCTTGAAAGGTCTCCATTGGCATACTTTGCCGACGGATCCTGAACTACATACGGCCTGATTCTTGTAAGACCAGGGATATGTAGGCAGCTTAGAAGCAAGAGCACGGCCAGATTTTCTTCAAAATATTTTGTTCGGTCAAAATTGGTCATCATGTCTTTACCCGACAACTCTTTCATCCTTCCCGGGTAAAGAGGGGCAGCTGTTGATACCCAATTTTT
>NC_031993.1:2692843-2695571 GCF_001879085.1 Nicotiana attenuata
CATTTTACATGGCTGAAAGATCGCCACCTTATTTACATTTTGCATGGCTGAAAGATCTCCACCTTTACATTTTGCATGGCTGAAAGATCGCCACCTTATTTACCTTCTGCATGGCTGAAAGATTGCCGCCCTTACATCTTGCATCGGCTGAAAGATCGCCACCTACTGCATCTCATGGGCTGAAAGATCGCCAAACTGTCCAAAGGCGTCATTGTTCGGAGGCACCATTTCCATAGCCATCTCGGCAGGAGCATTCTGCTCCAGTTCCCGCGGCCCTACTAAACCTTGACCATTCATCCCAACCTGAATATTGCGTCCGTTCTTGAAAGGTCTCCATCGGCATACTTCGCCGATGGATCCTGAACTACATACGGCCTGATTCCTGTAAGAACAGGGATATGTAGGCAGCTCAGAAGCCGGAGCACGGCCAGATTTTCTTCAAAATATTTCGTTCGGTAAAAATTGGTCATCATGTCTTTACCCGACAACTCTTTCAACCTTCACGGGTAAAGATGGGCAGCTGTTGATACCCAATTTTTTCCTGTATATTTTTATATGCAAAATACTTTCAAAATAACATATGTCTGCATATATAAGTGTGTCCAAATATTTTAGTATTTTTTTCCTAATTTTTAAAAGATTTTTAAATCAATTTATTGCCCTATTTTAGCTATACAAAAACCAATAATTATTCCTGAAATTATCATTTTGGTGATTAATTTATTTTATTCTTATATTTATCCCAAAATATAGGTAAGGTAATTTTTGCACATTTTTACAAATTTATTTAGTATTTTTAAAGCAAAATTGCATATAATTACAATATTAGCCTATTTTAAGAATTAATTGCGCTTATAATTACAAATTTGATTCCAGTATTTTTAACTTAATATTTATATATTATTAATAAATTTAGTACCTTTAATTTGTTTTCAGAAATTATTTTACTATTTTATAAAATAAAAAGGGAAAAGTAGCTATTTAAAATCTAGCCATGTTTATTTCAATTTTAGCTCAAATCGACCACCCCAATTAACCCAATTTCAATCTCAATTGGACCGGCCCGATTCCTAAACTACCCGCCCATGACCCGATTTAATCCAACCCGCCCGGCTCCCCAATAAATCCAGGCCGTTGATCAAAATGATCAACGACCACGATCCCTCCATTCCTTTTTAATTTACCAAACCCCCTCAACCCTAAATCATTTCACCTAACACGCCGCCTTTGAATCCCTTCACCCCCTCAAACTCTCTCGAACCTTCTCTGAACCCTAATCGTCTCCTACCATCTCCCACCGTGAAACCCATCGAAATCCATGGCTTCTCAGGCTGTGGGAGTCCTATACTCACCTCCTATTGCTCCTATGTGCTTGATACCTGAAGATTCGAGGCCTGACTTCGAAGGTTTTCACCCAGACCTCTATCGATTTAAGGTTCTCTGGTCATCTCCGGCCTTGCTCCGGCGTACTATAGTTGTTTGAGTCTGATTCCGACCTCTCCGACTCAGATCGATGGCATGTCAAAGCCTTTCTCATTTCTAGGGTTCTTCTGAAACCCTAACCCTTTGAGGTTTTCTATGATTTCTTTAGATCTGTGGGGTATCTGTGCTCTCTTTGAGTTTTCAAATGATTTCCCTAACTTTTCTTTTGAAAATTACTTTTAAATCTTTCTTTCCGATCTAGGGTTTTCTGAAAAAANTTATGGTTTGCTTGAACTAGGGTTTAATTTCAAAACCCCTGACTCTGTCAGACTAACTTTGAGTCTCTGAACTCAGTTTACACCTTTGTTTTCATACAATGTTGAACCTTTTGCTAAACTCTTCTACATTGGATTCTTTCTACTGATTTTTACAAGAGCGTGACAAAGCTTCCTTCATGTTTAACGTGTCTGTATGCTTTTATATGTGTTGAATCTTTCTTCAAAAAAGGTTTTCAAACTTGTGATTGATTCAAAATTCCTTTTAAATAGGTCTAATTGATTTGTTTGCTGATTTTCCTTAAGTTAAAATCTTTCCCATCTTTCTGACTTGGTTCATTTGTACAAAATCTCTGGCCTCAGATTTGTTGGCTGTTAATTGATTTTCTTTCCTTAAATTGTACAACCGTGTATTCCAAAGACCTTGTCCTTAAATAGCCTTTATGTATTTGCCCCTAATTTACTACTTTGCACAAAATGTATGATTAATTTCTTTCCTTAATTGGCTTTACCCGTTTGAATCTGAATCCCTTAATTAAGGGAAGCCTTGTGTAATTGATTGACAATCAGTTTTCAAACTATTTTCTTACCTTATTTCTGCCTGTTTTCTACACTATAAATATACTACTTTTCTTTCACACTGGACACGATTAACAATCCTCCACTACTACTTTACAATCTCTTCTGAACTCTTACTAGAACTCTCTCTTCTTGTTTGCATTCTGACTTTCACAAAGACTACTACTTTTTCCTATTTGTTTCCTTGAAATTGGAATGTCCTAATTTTAATTTTAAGCATCACCACAATGTGTTTACTTACAGCTTTCTACATCTATGTCTACTTTACTACTTCTGCAAAGTTAACTACTTAAACTAGCATGTTATTTTCTTTTGCTTGTTTCTGTTATGAACCCCTCCTCCCTATTCCCTTTGTATGATTTGAGTTGTAGTTTAAAAACCATGGTAATATGCAAGATATTGTATGTGGATTAAACTTGATCCCTTAGGGGATCCTGACCTCTAACAATGTG
>NC_031993.1:2696081-2721585 GCF_001879085.1 Nicotiana attenuata
CAATTTTTCTATGTATTTTCTTGGACTGTATAACTTTGAATAACTTCGGGGATGGTTAAGAAAGGAGGGGTACCATGCATGTAAAAGGGTAGATAACTTGCCTATAGGAATCTCTAGACTTCTGCATTTTCATATAGCTACCATGCCTATAAGATTTCTGCATTTTCATATAGCTACCATGCCTATAAGATTTCTGTATTTTTCATGCCTATAAGCATTTCTACATTCTCATTTAGTTGCCATGTCTATGGGGACTTCTGCATTCTCATTTAATTGCCATGTCTATAAGAACTTCAGCATTCTCATTTAGATGCCATGACTATAGGGATCCTGCACTTTCATGTAGATATTATGTCTATAGTTTCTGCACATGCATGTAGAAAATATGCCTATAGGTCCCTTCTGATTCTTGCATACCCGCTTTTCACTAGGCAAACTTGTCTATAGGTCCTAATAACAAAAATATAATCAGATGTCACGTTCGTAATAAGATGTTACACTTAGATATCGTGTTGTAGGTTTTCTCCATTTTTCATGTCTACAAAAGTGTTTAAAATCAACAACGCGAAGAAAGCATGCCTATAGGCTATCAACCAAGTCTGAAACGTTTCCACTCGCTTATGAGTCTAAAACCAGTAATAATGTTTGTAGAACCTGTAACTTTTGCTAAAGTTTGCTTTTCTTTAATAATCTGATAACCCCTCTTAGTCAGTATGTATTCAATCTATTTCATTCTTGTTTCTGAAATTTATAGATATCATGCCCATAGGCTTCGTCTATCCCTTAGGCAAACTGTAGGATAAATTTTAATAAACTGAATCAGATCTTATTAGCTACAACCAACAGGTAGGCCTGCTTCAGGCTTCTTATCTGAACTATGTAATAAATCAGTCTGCCTCAAACCTTCTAAGTTTAACTAGACCTTAAACAGTACGTGCAAGACATGCTAAACTATGTGCTTTCTTTGGTTTAAAGGAAGTCTGTGTGAGCCTTTTATTTGTTTATATGCTTCCCCAAACTTGATATATGTGCTTTGTTTGTCGCCATAGTAGTTTTACCTTTTGAAACCACAAATAAGCCAAACATCCCCTCCCTTTAGGATTAGTAGTCCCAAGTACCTCCGGGACTGATAGGACTGGGGCGGGTAATAGCATGCAATAAGTAAATGAGACCATTCCGCGCTTTAACACCTTAACGGGGTGGGAAAGGGTAGATATGGATATGATGACCACGCGATAACATCACGTGTAGCCCCTCATTAAGGAGTTATTAACGGATGTTGTGTGGGGTGATCCATATTATTAACAAACCTAGGACCCCTTTTCCCTTTGTTCTTTGTTTTTTTTAAACCATTTCTTTTAAGAAAATCAACTCTCTTTAATGCTTTCCAACTTTATTTATTTCTAACCTTTATGTGATAAATCCCCTCTTATTTGAAGTCCTATTTGTCTATATGTTATTTGTGCATTAAGTCACAACAATAGCTTGGCCGGGAACCACACTAGTGGATTCTGAGGGGTGCCTAACACCTTCCCCTTGGAATAATTTCAAGCCCTTACCCTATCTCTGGTTATCCAAAATCAAGCTCTTCTAAAGTGTCCTAATGCACTTAAATCATTAGGTGGCGACTCTTCAATTGCATTAAACCCAATTCCCAAAAGGGAATGAGTTGTATTCCCAAATGTCATAAACCCGATTTCGCGACAAAAAGGGAGCGTGACAGATGGCACAATAGATAGTGATGTCAACTCAAGGTGTATACTTCTTCCCAATGAGAAGTGACTACTGTAAAGTCTGCACAGCCACTTCTAGGCAGTTATGTTCCAGCTGGATAGTGGGCTTTGTACTTCCTGTCAGGACACACTAACAGACCAGGTCCTATTTGTGTTCCTCTTCGGTAATAGTTGCCAAATAATCTCTTTCTTCTGTTACGTTCCAGCTGTGTACTTGACTTGTACTTTTTGTAGAGAACCCTAAGACAGTAGGTCCCTATTGTGTTCCTCTTTATCTTGATTGTATACAGTCATTGACTTGCTTTTGTCGGAGAACCCTAAGGGACCAGATCATCAGGTCCCTGTTGTGTTCCTCCCTTTGCTGATTTTCAGGCTTCGATTAGTTCACATGAAATGTACGTCCTGTGCGCCAGGTGCTCTATCTGGTTCTTCATGATAGGTTTGTTTCATCATCAAAACATAAAATATTGAAAACCCATCAATTTCCTCCTTTTTGATAATGATAAACTTAGGCATGGACAGTATTTGTTTAGAGCAGAAATAACAAGATGAGATGCTAGAAGGTCCCCCTTAGTCTAAGATCTCCATCATTCAGATGTTCCCCCTTAATCTAAGATCTCCATTATTCTCACACGTAAGTTCCCCCTTAATCTAAGATCTCCCTCATTCTCACACTTCTTTTTTCCCCCATTTGGCATCATTAAAAAGGACAGGAACTAAAAAGAGCACCAGCAGGTAATAAGCATAAAGAAGTCTAGCACAGCTAGCTCATGCCACATATGTGCACACAACATGACAGAAAAGAGAAGCCAGAGGAACATAGGCTTGTACAAGTAACAAAAAAGGAAGTTGTTTCATTAATGTTTACATTGGACTGAGTAATTCAGGAGCAGTAATGGTTAAGTACAACATGCCATCAGAACAAAACATGCAAATAAAAGTAAAACAACAGCCACATGAGGTTGGAGCAAAAATAGCTTGACACAAGGAGGATCCTAGGGGATACTAAAGGAAGGAGGTTTGGAAGAAGAGACAACCACGATTTTGAGAACTAGGTCCAGTCTAGCATTTGCGGACAATTGTTCTTCAAGTAATTGAGCCCGAAGTGTCTCATGTTCCTTTGTCAGTCGTGTAATCTCCTCGTGTAGAGAATCAGTTCATTTTGAGCCCTCACCCTTCTTATTTCCTCAGACACTACATTTTGAGCGTTGATCAGCTGAGAGATGGTCGAGATGCTTCCACCAACCTTTTCAATACATTCACATTCTTCTAGAGTGGTCTTATAGAAGGTTTGCTTGTGTGTGCCCACTCTGGGATTCCCCAGGGGAACCTTATAGAATCTGAACACCTGAGTGAGGGAGAAAGCCATAAGGTAACCCATGGTTTCCACCCTTGATATTTTCCACCTTCTGCATATGGTCTATCATGATTGCAGGCAGATTGATTGGGACAAACTCATCGAGCGCTTCCATTAGGACCATGTCCGATCTTGTAGCAATAGAGCGCCTCCCAGAGCGGGGTAACAGCACTTTATTGACCAGTTCAAAGAGAAGCTGGTACTCAGGAAGCAAACCTTCTTATACACTTGTTCTCCTTGTTGAATACCTTGTTCTTTCATGATGGCTCTACAAAAGTTTACTCCACAGACACCCTTAACTGAGAACATACCTTCACACGGAATTCTGAGAATCTTTCCCAACGTCGAAGCGTCGAGTACAATGTCTACTCCTTTTACAAGCGCACAAATGTGATCCCCCTCAACAGCGAAAAGAGATGCGTAAAAAGTTTGTACTGCATCTTCCTACACCAGAGGCGTTCTCTCTTCAAACAAGTGTTCCCATTGTTGAAATTCCACAATCTCCAAAATTTGTCTCATGCCTGTCATCTCCAAAATTGCTGGATCAAATGTACGTCCCCACAACACTTTCTGAGTTCTTAATCTCTGTTGCCAAAGACCACTATCACGGGTCATAGACTTTATTGTATCAGGTTCCTTAACAGTTTCCTTTTTTTGTTTGCTAGACCCTTCGGCAGACTTTCCTTTCCAGCTGTCCATCCCCACAGTATTGTCCTCAGACACGACTAGCTCAGTTAAACTCCATTTAGACTTGCTACTGTACCTCACAGATGACCCTTTTCTATTTCTCAACAGTTTCATCGATGGCCTTTTTCATAGACTGTTGAATTGTCATAGATTGTTGTACTGAGGAACCAGGTTCCTTGGTAGCATCTTGGTCTATGTTGTCTACTTACAATCTCTTGATGAAGTCCTTTGGATTCATTTTCCTCTTTTTCCTTGTCTTGACACTCCTCTTACTTTTCTGAAATAAGGACTCAGAACTCTCTTGTTGTAGTGACCTGATAGTGAGTGATTTGGAGGAAGACTCTAAGAGCTTGGAGTGAACGGGAGGTGCGGGAGTGAGTTTGCATGGAAGAGAATCAGGTCCATCAGAAGGCTTTTCTGAGAGTATCTCATGACCCAAGGACTCGAGGAGTGTTGTGGTTCTTACATCTCCTAGGAATGGAATTTCTTCCCCCTGGTACTCAGACGAGAGATATGCTCCTTCATTCATCACACTCTCAGCAGCAATAGCCATGATGTTATGAGCTGCTTCCTTTTCTGGTGACTCCTTTAGAGTCACTGAGTCCAACATGGAGGTGTTCAGATACTGGTCAGGATCATCTTAGGGGCTTCTGACACTTGAGGGGTAAAACCTCCTGTGTGATCTTTGATGAGATAGTAGGATTGACTAGACATAGGATTCTCAAAATACTGGTAAACAGGGTTTATCAGAAATGGAAAAACTGTAGGAGTGGAGGAGGAACCAGGAGTTGGTAAGGTGGTAGATGGTGTGAAAGAATGACACTCTGGGGATGATTTCAAGGATAATGATGAAGTGGGAGTGCTGACAATGGTGGGAGAATGAGACGATTGTTCAATCGCCATTAGATGAATACTTGGTAGACGAGTAGAGAGAGAAGAAGAGAAGATCCCAGCTGTACAGAATAGATGAAGGTTCATGACTTGCCTTGAGAGAGAAAAAGAAGGTTTTATTGGAAGAAGGGCTAATGATGAGTGGAGAGCGAAACAGGTTCTGAATAGTTCTAAAAACGGTGGTAGGTTTGTGGGAAAGTGTTACCGTGCAGAGGGGATGAAAGGATTTTAAAGACAAGACATGACGCGCAGACGCTGAAAAGTCGGATGATGTGGCATTTGAATTAATTTTGTCAAACACACATTTTTTTTTTGTTTTAAGAGGGCATGTAGAATAAGCACATTACTACTAACCTGAAATACAAGAACCTGATGTTAGAGCAGTCTTTTGAACAAAGTTTTAGCATCTCCCTTCTCGCAGTTCGTAGCCATACCTTTTGCTTCTATGATCGTCATGCGTGTTTAACTACAACGGTATTGATGTGAGTTAGGCTTGGTCAGAAAACACTTTAGCTACCTTTACCTGATGATATCTTACACAACCAGCAGATTGAAGATCAGGTTCTTGATTAGATTCTTGTGACTCCATCTTCACCTTGATTTATCCGGAATATTCTCTTCTTGAGGCTCTGATGCCGATATCTAGAGTTTGGTCTTTGGTTCTGCAATGCTTTCCACCGATCAGTCCTTCCTTCATATTGATCCTCTGAGGAGGATCTCACCCTTCAATGTGCTTGCATTTTTTTTTGGTTGTTGATGAGGTCATTTTATTTTGCTTCCTTGTCTCCCAGAAGATGACACATGAATCATGACAGGTGCACCGGGTTCTTTGTGAGACGCGGTGGATGAAATTGAGTTGTCTTTTGCTAGTTTCCTTCATCTTGCTCACCTTATCATCCTCAATATTTGATACCTCAGATATTTCCCAGAGACAGGATTGGTTCATCATATTGATTTTCACTGTTTCTTTCTTGGCAAGTGAGAGTGTTTTGTTGAATACCCCATGAGCGTCTCCTGCCATTTAATGCTCCCTTTGTTGGAGACCTTGTGGCCTTGTTTTGTGGCTTTTGACCCGGAAAAGTTTCTTCGCTCGTCCTTTTGCATTGAGCTTCCCAAGCTGGTCCCTCCTATTGTCAAGAACACGGCATTTTCTTCCATTTGGCAGCTCCTGGTGGATTTTGACTCATGAGGGAATTGACCCGGTAATTGTTCTCAAGGTAGAGAGCAGCATTCCTTTTTGCCCAGGTCTGCTTGGCGATTCCATAGGCGATAAACACTGTCCATGCAGTATTTTCATGTTCCGTTCTTTCTTTTAGCTATACCATTTTGCTGTGTGAAGTCCTTGGTATTGAGAAATTGTGAGTGACCCCTTCTCCCCCACCTCCATCATCTGGTGAACTCAAGTCCAGGTGACACTTTGAGTTTGGCAGACCAAGGATCAGGTCCTGCATCATCTTGAGGAGATTTATAATTGGTGGGAGTGGATGTTCTTGTTTCCTTTATCCGCTGAGACCACTTGGCAAGTTATCAAATTGGTAACTACATTTTTTAGGCCATTCACACAGTGCTCGCTCCCACTTGAGTGCCGAAAGAACCTTTCTACCTTTTCATTCACTGAGAATATACCCTTTACTTCCTTCTCAAGGATACATTCCCTTCCTGCAGGGCTTTCAGTGAGAAGAAATTTATGATGTTTTCAGCTGTGTGCTTTTGAGCATCCACAGTCCCTAATCCATCGCAGTCTGCTTCCTCTCACTATTCCCTGCTTATGCACATCAAAGGTTAGATTTAGGAACCCAAACTAGTTTGGGTCCCTTGTTATTATAAAAGGGATGAATGAGAGATTTCCTAGTCCATGCAGGCAACATCCTCTTTTTGCGAGTGGTACCTGGTCCCTTGTTAGTAGTCACTCTATCAGAAAACACTTTGTTCTTCTGAGCTGATTGAACCCTGGCCTGGCAATTTTCTTTAAAATGTCCATTGTTCCCGAAGTGGGTACATATCCAGTTATCAGGTACAGTGACATACTTGTTGTGCGGGTTGTAGGGAGTTTTCTCCCTTTGGAACCCGATGCCTTGCTTGTTCCCACTATTGTTGAGATACATAGCAGTGACAGTATCTGAGGACCATGTCCACTTTAGGGATTTTTCAAGATCATTTCTTACTTTCTTCAACTCAGCTTGGAGTTGCTGATTCCTCTCGATTTCACTGCAAAGACTGGTTTTTACAACATTTAACTCTTTTTCAAGCATGATGTACGCCTCACTGGCTACTTCCTTCCCTTTCCCAAGACATCCATTCCTATGCTCTCTATTGCGTCCCTCAATTGTTTCCTCTAGATCAGCACATATTGCTAACAGGTCATCCTTTTCCTCTTCAGTAGATGCAACTTTTTCTTCTAAGGTGTGTTTCTCATTGTTAAGGCCTTCTATTGTTTCTTGTAGATCAACAACTACTACATCAGGTCGCCTCTCTCATTTTCCACACTAATTATTCTTTCATTCAAGGCCTCCTTTCTATTTCAAGATTAGCTATGGTCTCATCTCGGTCTACTACACAGACCACTAGATCATCTCTAGATTGCTCTACCTCTCCTAATTCTATTGTGAGGGTCTCCTTATCATTTATAAGGCTATAATAGGCATCAATTTAGACATTTGAAAAGGACCTTAGCTTCTTAGAGGAATAGGATTTCAGATTTCTCTGAACATCCCGGAAACTTACCCCATCATCTTCATCTTCTTCATCATCATCATATGACTGAGCCATCAGCGCGAAAAGTGAATCGTACTTCGTTGCTTTAGTTTCCACTTCCATCAAGGAACTGTCTTCTGCGTCTGATCCCCTTTCGGATTCACTTGAGGAGTCTCCCCAGGCACCAAGAGCCTGCTTAACGATATTGTTTGCAGCACTTTTTTGATTGAATCTTTTATCTGGAACCAGGTTCTTTTTTCCTGCTATGTCACAATTTTGCTTCTACTGCTCCTGTTTTACGAGTGGGCAGTCTTTGATGAAATGCCCTGACTTTCCACATCTGTGACAGAGATCATTGTTCCTTGCTTTACTTGAACTGCACCACTTTGGTATACCACCATTTCTTCGAACTATCTTTTGAAATCTCTTAGAAAGATAGGCCATGTCACTATCCTCATCACTTGAATCACTGCTTTCAGCCTTGAGCACCAGGTTCTTTTCCTTCTTAGGCTCTCTTCTTTCACTGTCTATCTTTCTTTTCATCTCATATGTCTTTAGATTACCAATCAACTCATCCATGGTCAGAGACTGTAGATCTTTTGCTTCAGTGATAACATTTACCTTACTTTCCCAAGACCCAGGTAGGACTCTGAGGATTTTCCTTACGAGCTTATTTCTAGGAATGACATCTCCAAGTGAATGAAGCTATTTATGATGGAGGTGAATCTAGTGTGCATATATTGTATAGATTCATCATCCTTCATCCTAAAGAGCTCATATTCTGTGGTGAGCATGTCAATCTTGGATTGTTTGACCTGAGTGGTTCCTTCATGAGCGGTTTGCAACGCCTCCCATATTTCTTTGGCAGTACCACAAGCTGAGACTTTGTTGTACTTATCAAGTCCTACGCCACACATCAAGATTTTCTTGGCACGATAGTTCTTTTCTACAGCTTTTTTGTCAATGTCGTTGCACTCCTTTCGGCACCATTTGCCCAGTTTCTTCATTCTTCTCCATGGGAACATGTGGACCATAACATATAATGTCCCACAGTTCTAAATCTTCTGCCATCATAAAATCGTGCATGCGGGTCTTCCACCAGCCATAGTATTGACCATTGAATCTGGGAGGTCTATAGGTTGATTGTCCTTCTTCAAAGTTTGATGGAGCAGCCATTTGAGGATCCTTCCTAGGTGTTAGCTTGATAGGAAAAACCCGCTCTGATACCAATTGTTGGCTTATATGAGTCCACCGAACTATAGAGTACCTGGTCCTCTATGAGAAGATGCCTAGAATGCAGTAAAGAGTGAGGGTTAAGAAGGCAGGAGATTTTTTACGTGGAAAAATCCCACACAAGGGGATCAAAAAACCACGGCCTACTCTCGTAGGCTTTTAACTCAACTAACTTGTAATCTACCTATTACAAGCCACTTTGCAAAAATCTTATTGCAAAGACTTTAAACTAACTTGTGATACAACCACCACAAGCCATTTTGCAAAGAAACCTATTGCAAAGACTTTAAACTAACTTGTGATGCAACCACCACAAGCCAATCTTTAACTATCCTAGTTACAAAGGCTTTAAACTTATGACTATTCCTAGTCACAACGTAAACTCAGAAGTTTACGAATTTTGGTTTGTTCCTAAGACAACGCTTCTATGAAAGAAAACTAGGAAATACAATGAAGAGCAAAACGACAAGATTACAACTCAACTATGGATGTACATGAACTTATTAAGACAATGATCCTTAGTGGAGTTGTCTTCTTGTTCTTGACACACCAGTGACTTCAATGCTAGATGAACTTTGTTATGCTTGAGAGAATATCACTGAATGCACGAAGAGTAGTGTGTCTTGCACCAGGTTGTTTTATCACAAAAGATGGCACAATAGATAGTGATGTCAACTCAAGGTGTATATTTCTTCCCAATGAGAAGTGACTGCTGTACAGTCTGCACAGCCACTTCTGGGCAGTTGCGTTCCAGTTGGATAGTGGGCTTTGTACTTCCTGTCAGGACACACCAATAGACCAGGTCCTAGTTGTGTTCCTTTTCTGTAACAGTTGCCAGATGATCTCTTTCTTCTGTCATGTTCCAGCTCTGTACTTGACTTGTTCTCTTTTGTCAGAGAACCCTAAGACAGCAGGTCCCTGTTCTGTTCCTCTTTATCTTGATTGCGTACAGTCATTGACTTGCTTGTTTCGGTGAACCCTAAGGGACCAGATCATCAGGTCCCAATTGTGTTCCTCCCTTTGCTGATTTTCAGGCTTCGATTAGTTCACATGAAATGTATGTCCTGTGCGCCAGGTGCTCTATACGGTTCTTCATGACAAGTTTGTTAGATCATCAAAACATAAAATATTGAAAACCCATCATCTTGGCTTTCTTGGGCTTAGGGTTCTAAACCTCCACCTCAATAGTTACCTGTTCACCTTGATGGACCGGGTCCATATCATCTACTTCATATGCCTCAACACGCTCAACCACTTTTTCTTTCCCTTCTCCACTTTTTTCTTCTTATTCTCCGCTAAAACTCTCTGCAGCTCCTCCTCACTTTGCTTTAACTTGCTCCGTGTAGTTCTTCCTCTTAGGAGAGAAATTTCAGAAGTTTCAGAAAGAGCTGCCTTCCTTTTCTTGTTTGCTCTAGCTGTGCCAGGGGTCGTTGCTTTAGGGGTTCTTGTCTTCTTGGGTTTGTAATGTCACCTATCTTTTTTAATAGATCAGCTGGTGTTTCCTCAACAGATGAACGAGGTTCATCTGCTTGATTTCCAAGATTCACTAGCCCTTCAGCGGCTTCTCCTGATCAACTTTCGCCTGTGTTCTTGCTACTTTCTTCCACCTTTTCTGGTTCAGCTCCACAGATAGCCTTTCTAACAGTTTTAGAGGTGGGTGAAGAATCAACCACTTCTTTCCCTATTCCCCTCTCATCACTTTGCACACCCTCACTCTCATTTTCTTTTTCTCTTTTATTTTTACCTCCTCTCCTTCTTGACTCAGGCATTTCCACATCCACCACAGACCCAACCAATACTAATCTATTTTCCAAATTTTCGAGATGACCTCAGTAGAAGGATTTTGCACAGATGTTACGTTCTAAGAATTGGAAGACCCAGTTCCTTCCCCTTCAGTCCCTATCTTGAAAGATTCATCAGAATTTTGGGAGTCTTGGGCATGACTAGCCTGTAACTGTGCGTTTAATTTCCTTGAAAGCGCATCTGTAGCCACAGTTTTTCGAGCAAGCATTTTTACTTGCCTTCTCATAGGTTGAGGGGTAGTGCTAGGTTGAGGAGTAGTGGAGGAATCGGAGGGGGTAGTGGAGAAGGTGTACCAGTATTATCTTTAGGGTTAGCCGTTTCTCTTGATTCTGTGAGGAAGAAGATGGATGGGTTGAATTTTGGAAGAAAAGAGAAGAGAGAAATTTTGACGGTTTTTGGGAATTCTGAGAGAGTAGCAGGGATGATGATGAGGGATTTAAAGGAAGAGGGTAGCTAAAACACAACGGTAGCTTTTAGCAGTCAAATAGAAGTCTAATCATTCTGAAATTTTAGTTTGAATAGTCACTTTGGCTTCCCTAGAATGTAGGTATTTTAACACGGTGAAGATTCTTGTTGAAAACGAAAGTGGTTCAAACTTAATTGGATAGGCATTTGAAGATTTTGGAATTGGGTAGGACTCTGCTCATGATTTAAATATTAGTATTTGAAGTTGTGCAGAGTGCAGAAAACATACCTCGCTATTCAGATAAACCATCACTGATGAACCAGGTTCTTCACTAAGAATCCTCTTGATCATGTCTCAATTTGCCTAAATAGAGAAAATTTCATTAGAGACCAGTGAGTCATATTAACACATGGCACATGAGTATACTTTTTACTGTATGAGACTGAGCAAAAATTAATCTAGTTATTTACACAAGTTCTAGATTTTCTAACAAAATTTTTTTTCAATTTTCATTTTTCCTTTTTTTTTAAATTGTGCATTTTGAAATGGTTCCATTAGGTGATCTTAATCATCTCTAATTCTAACATTTTCCTTTCAAAGTGCTCTCTACTCAGTGCTTTTGTATAGATGTCAGCAATCTGCTTATCAGTAGCACAAAACTCTACAGTGATCAAGCCTTTCTCATAGTTGTCCCTCAAAAAATGGTGCCTAACATCTATGTGCTTAGTTCTCTTACGATGAATCGGGTTCTTTGTCATACTAATGGCACTAGTATTATCACAAAAATAGGGATGCAACCAACATCAATTCCAAAATCCATCAATTGCTGTTTGATCCACAGCAATTGAGCACAACATGAAGCAGCAGCAACATACTCAGCTTCAGCAGTAGATAAGGCCACTGAATTTTGCTTTTTAGTAGCCCATAACACAAGACATGAACCAAGAAAGTGTGCCATACCTGAGGTGCTTTTCCTGTCTACAAGGAAACATGCATAATCAGTGTCAGCATCATCCCACTAGGTTAAAATTACTACCTTTTGGATAACAAAGGCAAAGGTCAGTGGTGCCTTCTAAGTATCTCAATATTCTCTTGACAGCAGTCAAGTGGGATTCATTTGCATTTGCTTGAAATCGAGTACAAAGCCCTACACTAAAAACAATGTCAGGTCTGCTAGCAGTAATATACAAAAGTGAACCAATCATTCCCCTATACAACTTCTGATCAACGAATGAACCAGGTTCATCTATATCTAATTTCGTGGTTGTTGCAATGGGAGTATCGATTTCCTTTGATTCTTCCATTTTAAACTTTTTAAGCAACTCTTTTACATATTTTTGCTGATGGATCATAGTTCCATTTGAGTTTTGTTTTATTTGTAAGCCTAAAAATAAATTAAGCTCACCCATCATACTCATTTCAAATTCACTCCCCATTAGCTTAGCAAATTCCTTACTTACTTTT
Organism: Nicotiana attenuata; assembly: GCF_001879085.1. NCBI lineage: Eukaryota > Viridiplantae > Streptophyta > Magnoliopsida > Solanales > Solanaceae > Nicotiana > Nicotiana attenuata. The sequence continues at coordinate 2,708,350 of NC_031993.1, forward strand.
TTAGTAGTTGCTCGAAAAATTATGTCATCAATATATATATTTATACTACTAGAAGATCTTTACCTTTTTCCTTCAAGAAAAGAGTATTATCAATTTTACCTCTCTTTTAACCATGTTCAAGAAAATTTTTTGATAATATTTCATACCATGCTCTAGGAGCATGCTTGAGTCCATAGAGTGCCTTGTTAAGTCTGTATACATGATCAGGACACTCCTTGCTTTCAAACCCTAGAGGTTGCTTGACAAACACTCTTCCTTTAAATAGCAATTGAGGACGGCACTTTTGACGTCCATCTGGTGAATGTAAATTTCATGTAAGCAGCAAAGGCTATGAGGAGTCTTAGTGCTTCCAACCTTGCAACTGGAGCAAAGGTCTCATCATAGTATATGCCCTCCTCTTGGCTATATCCTTGAACCACCAATCTTGCCCTGTTCCTTGTAGCAGTTACATCTTCATCAAGTTTGTTTCTAAAGACCCATTTTGTGCCAATTACTAATCTATCGTTGGGTCTTGGAACCAGATGCCAAACTTGACTCCTTTCAAAGAGGGTGAGTTCATCTTGCATTGCATTTACCCAGTTTGTATCCTGCAAAGCCTCAAAAACATTTTATGTTCAATAAGAGATAAGAAAGCATTAAAAGCACAAAGATTCTTTAATGAAGATCTAGTTTTAATTCCAGAGGTTGGATTAGTAATTATGTTCTCAATGGGATGAGAACTTTGGTACTTGTAAGGTTTCACAACCAACTGGTTTCCTCTTGACGTTTCTCCATTGTTTTGTTGTTCAGGAACAGGCTCATGGACAGCTTCCATTTGGGTATTAGATTTAGTTCCTCTTTGTTCAGTTCCCCCTGTCAGGTTGCCCTGGATAGAAGAACCTGTTCCATCAACTGTTCCTTCTTCTGGTGCAGCTTCAGCCTGGGCTATGATTTCATTTAAACTTCTTACCAGCCCAATAGCTTCATCTTCATGTTCTTGTCTCTCAAAAAGAATGTTAGTTTCATCAAAAACCACATGTACACTTTCTTCTACACACATAGTTCTTTTGTTGTACACTTTATAAGCTTTGCCATGTGAAGAATATCCCAAGAATACTCCCTCATCACTTCTGGGATCAAACTTACCTAGGGAGTCTTTTTCATTATTGTGCACAAAGCACTTGCATCCAAATGCCCTAAGATGGGATATATTTGGTTTTCTCCCTTTAAGTAACTCATAGGGAGTCTTCTCTACAAGAGGTCTAGTTATGCACCTATTGATGATGTAGCATGCAGTATTTACAACTTCTGCACAGAAACTATGGGGCAATTTACTAGAAAGAAGCATAGTCCTAGCCATATCTTCATGTGTCCTATTCTTTCTTTCAACTACTCCATTTTGTTGTGGGATATTAGGAGCAGAAAAATTATGATCTATGCCATGCACGTCACAAAATTCAGCAAACTTAGCATTTTCAAATTCAGTTCCATGATCAGACCTAACTGATGCAAGTTGATTACCTAGTTGTTTCTGAGTTTTTCTAACAAAAGAAGTAAATATTGTTGACTCCCAATTTTTTCCTATATATTTTCAACATGCAAATAACTTGAAAATGGTATATGTATGCATATATATAAGTATATCCAAGTGTTTCATTACTTTTCCCTAATTTTTAAAGGATTTTTAAATCTATTTATTCCCCTATTTTATCCATAAAAATCCAATAATTGTTTCAAAAAATTATCATTTTGGTGATTCACTTGTTGAACTTTTATATCTATGCTAAAATATAGCTAACGCAATTTTTGCATATTTTTACAAATTTATTTAGTATTTTTAAAGCTAAATTGCATATAATTACAATATTAGCCTCTTTTAAGATTTAACTGCGTTTATATTCATAAAATTAAGTTTTGTATTTTTAAATTGTTAACTATATGTTAACAATTTATTTCCATGCCATTTTAGTACCTTTAATTTATTCCCTGAAATTAATTTATTATTTTTTATAAATTAAATAGGGAAAATTAGCTATTTAGATAATAGCCCAATTACATTTCAATTATAGCCTAAATTTGACCCCAATTTGAATCCCAATTACCCCGGCCCTAACCCGGCCCCTAACCCATCTAAATGACCCAAACCCGGACCGCTACCTACCCTTTTTAATCCAGGCCGTTGATCAAAATGATCAACAACCACCATTCACCCTTCCATAATTAAACCCAAAAGACCCCTAAACCTAATTTATTTTTCCACCACCCGCCGCCCTTGAATCCTCTCTTCTCTCAATTCTCTCTGAAACCTCACCTGAACCCTAGCCGCCGCCACCCTAATCCACCCCAATCCATGGCCTTCCGGGGCCATCTAAGGCCTATACCAGCCTTTGATGGCTTCTATGTGTTTGGTTCTGTGGTCTCATGGCCAGACTTTGAAGGGATTTGGTCCAGTCCTTGCTCGATGACCTTTCTCCGGTCAACCCTGACCTTTCTCCGGCCAGCCATAGCCATTCGAGTCAAACCGTTGACTCTCCTTGTTAGATTGGTAACTTTCAAGGCCTTTCTCATTGCTCTTGGGTTTTCTGAAACCCTAAGGTTTTTTTTCGATTCTTTCAGATCTACCTTAGATCTATGCTTGCCATGAACTTTTAAGCATCTTCTCGAAGCTTCTTCAACTTTGCTTTCAAAATAACTCTTCATCTTTTCCGATTAGGGCTTTTCTTTAAATTATTTCGAAAACTCTTCTCTGATTTAAACGTGTTTCAGATTTTGATATCATTTGCTCATGTCGTTCTTCTATATGAGTTGGTATGTTGAAAACCGTAATTTCTTTTGGGGCTCATTCGAGTTCTGAAGTTGTTTGTTAGATAAGTGCTTGTTTGGTTAAGTTCTTGTTCGATTTGCTTGTTTATCATCTTTTAAGCTCGACTATTTTTGAAAAACCTATGTCTTTGGGTTTGAAACTGTTTGTTAGAATACCTGACTCGATTTGAAGTTCCTTGTTTCAAAATCTCTTTTCTTTATATGATTCCTCTGATTCTGGGTTTTTACTATCTTTAAAACTCGACTATGCTTAAAACCCTAACTTTTCAAAAGGTTTTCTCATCTGCTACTGTGAGACCCTTTGCTTTCTTCTGATACTCTATTTTTCTTCACTATTGATTCAATGTGACTTGACCTACTGGATTATTATGCTTCGAATGTTTGCTATCTACTGAACCTTGTGCTACTATTGTATATTGTTTCTTTTGCCAATAGGTTTGGCCTCGTATGTCTAGTGTTTGTTCGCTCTATTTATATGTTGAGGTTCCTTCTTTGATTGATCTTCAATCTTGGGACTGATTTCAAAACTTTTCTTTTATGAACCATGAATTTACTCGTCGGTTTAGAATTGATTGATTCCTTTCCGTTTATTATAATATTTACCTTGCTGAATCTATTTCCAAAATAAGTATATTTCTGTACTTAGACTCGATTGCTTACTTAATGTTTTTACTAATTCTTTTATGGTAATAATCAGGCTGTCTCTAAATTGATTTCCTTCCTTATTTTTGAATCCGTTAAATAGTGATTCCTTAATTAAAGGGAATCACTTGTATAATTGATTCTGACTGATTGTCTCCATATTTGCACTAAAATTTTACTTATTACCTTTCCTTCACTAGTTTTCAAAAGGCTATAAATCCCTGCACCCCTCTTCACACGAACACACGAACACAAGGAATAAAAAAACTTGAGTTCAGAACACACACTCCACCAAAACTCTCTCTCTTTTCTCTGTTGCTACTTGTGTTGCTGCATTACCTAGCCGGCTGAAAGCCAAGGCTAGGCTGTGGGAAGCTTGCTTACTTTTCTCTGTGCATTTGCAACTTTACTGGTATGTCCTAACTAATTTTCAGCATCAACAACAACATGTTTCTTTACTATTTCCTTCACCCTTGTTTGTTTCCTGCTTGTTTTTAATCAAGTTCCATTATTAAACATGCTGTAATCTGCCATTTCCTCTTCTGAATTAATATTTTCTTATGTATGAAATCTGTCAGTCACTTATGAATCCTAAAACCCCATATCCCCTATGTGTTTAATATCTTTTAGTTGGTTTGGGGCATGTCAGCATTAGACATTGCTGTGGATGACCCAAACCTGACCCCTCTGGAGTCATAACCTCCATATCCCCTCTATGTGTTGTGTTCTCTACCTGGCTTGTGGGCATGCCAGCACCATCAATTGTTGTGCATGCCCAAACCTGATCCCTGCCTAAGGACATATGCTCCTTGCAATGTATTCCCAAACCCCTGACCCCTTTGTTTGAAAATACTGATTCTATGCTTTACTACTACTATTTTCCATCACCCCTACCCCTCTTTATTCTCCACTCAGTTTTAAATCCATATTCCTGCACTTCCACCATATTCTTAGACTTAGGTTTTGCCCCTCTTGTGTGAGCCTTGCCTTGGGACCCATGAGCTCCCTCTAAACTTGGACACATAAGGGCTGGCCCTCCCACACTGCACTCATCTCTATCTGATTCTGCAAACATGGGTGTGAGCACTGCCCGGGGTCCCTTGAGACCCTTGGGGAACTTTGACACACCCAGGTCTGAGAAAAGCTTTGGAAGCAAAAAATGGCATTCTGAGGTGGTTTTCCCTAACTCAGAGAGGAAGTCAAGAATCAGGCTTCCTCTGGTTGTAACTTCTTATTTTACATTTTTGATGTCATTTAGCAACTGGTCTGTAATAATTTGTAATAAACACTCGGGGTTGGCTAGTGAAAAAAGGACGGGTAATTATGCATGTTTCAGCTATTTAAAGGGTAGAGAACATGCCTATAGGATTTGTCCTTTAATAAATTCTCCATGTTTGACTCCACATTTAGAAAACGTGCCTATAGGACTGGTTTAAATTCTGCATGATAAATTCTGCATTTAGACACCATGTCTATAGGACTTACTTTAAATTCTGCATGTTCAACTTTACATTTAGACACCATGCCTATAAGATCTGTCCTCTAACAAATTCTGCATGTTTGACTCTACATCTAGATAACCTGCCTATAGGACTTGTTTAAAATTCTGCATATTTGTTACCACACTTAGACACCATGCTTTTTAGGATCTAAACGGCTATAAGCAGATATCATGTTCATAATGTTAAAATCAGTATTCTCATAGAAAACATGCCTATAGGAATTCCCAAGCAAATCCTACCTGTTTCCATTTCACGTTCAACTAGATATCATGTCTATAGGGATTAAAATCAGCAATAATAGATGCCAACGTCTATATAATGTGAAACTAGTCTAGTCTAAAATCAGCCTATCTCCTAATGTTCTGAGCTAGTCTTTTAAATAACCCACTCTCTTCTTATTAACACGGTTTAGCCATCATGTTTATAAGATCTCACCCAAACACCTAGCCAAACCTTAGGTAATAACAACAAATAAAACTGAGCCCGCTTCTGTTAACTAGTAATTGCTACAACCAGCAGGCAGGCCTGATTCGGACTGCTTATCTGAGTTACGTAATAAATTTTCTGATCCAACAACTTAAACTCCCCCCTTTTCCTTAGTATTTTCAGATTCAGACCTTGATTGTTGTTTGAGTCATGCTATTTGGTTGCTTTGCTTGAGGAGGTATACATGAGCCTTCAGTGTTTACGTGTTTCCCCTTTTAATGTGCAATCTTATCTGTTTTGTATGTCGCCTTAGATTTTTCACCTTTGAAACCTCAAGGTCAGCCTAATATCCCTCCCCTTTAGGACTAGTAGTCCTAAGTGCCTCCGGGACTGATAGGAATGGGACGGGTAATAGCATGCAATAGTGGTCGAGACCAATCCCCGTTTTAGTACCTTAATGGGTAGGAGGGTAGATATGGATATGATGACCGGTGCGCTAATATCACGTGTAGCCCCTCTTTTGAGGAGTGATTACCGGGTATTGCATTGATGTTATCCATATTACAAATAAACCTAGGGCCTCCCCCTCCTCTTTCTTTTCCTTTAAAGCATTATGACTTCTTTTCAAAAATCAACTTCTTTTAATGATTATTCTATTTTTCTTTTATCACCTTCAAACATTTGTGTATTGAAACCCCCTCATATTTGAGCCTTATTTGTTTACATGTTAATTGCAACAAATTCACAAAGAACTATCTGGCCGGGAACCACACTAGTGGATCATGAGGGGTGCCTAACACCTTCCCCTTGGGATAATTTCAAGCCCTTACCCTATCTCTGGTTATCAAAAAATGTAGTTGTAGTTGAACCTTATAGGTGTCCTAATGCACCATAAATCATTAGGTGGCGACTCTTCAAAAATACAAAACCCAGTTCCCAAAAGGAATGAGTTGTCCCATACCCAAATGTCATAAACCCAATCTCCCGATGCAAAGAGGGAAAAAGGGGGCGCGACAGCATGGTGACTCTGTTGGGGATTTTTTAGGCTTTTACCATTTCAGATTGTTCTTGTGAATTTGTACCTCTCCCTATGTGCAATTATTTATTTAATTCCTTTGAGCATTTGATTTCTTCTTTAGAAGCAAAACTGACATATTTTCCTTGTTTTCTTTCCTTTATTGCTTTAAATTATGAAATTGTTGTATTTATCACTTTCTTAATGTGCAAATACATGTCAACGTTCTTTTAATTATTGCATAATCATGCTCAACATCATACTCCACTCGTGCTAAAACAAATACTATAGCAACGCTTATAATGAATGGTTGCGCTCTTCCTATATCATTACCCCCTAAATTCGGAAAGGCATATTTGCGGTAAAACTAGTCGATCAGCGGTGGAGTCGACAGTTCCGAGCCTTCCCCCTTGAGTTGTCCGCTCAAGGGTACCAGTCTAAAACTCCATAGAAACCTTACTCTATTTAAATTGTGCATGCATCATGGTCAAACCTAGCCGGGTCAGTTATGTTGTCCACATAATGATCGTTTAAGATAGCCCTGTCCAAAGTCCACTGGGTTTCCCTAAACCCAAACGGACATCATCACGTTCTGTGCATTTATTTGGAGAACTAAATGCTTAATGTTAATTGTTGATGTTAAATAGTCGAGTCTGGTGGGGGTAGGGTCTAACCCTTTTGTTTTGCAGAAAATGAGGCACGAGGTCCCCAGTTTCGGTATGATTTTCACACCCCCACTCTTGCTAGACTGGTGAGGAGTCTTCCATCAAACGACCAAATCAATGAGTGGAAAGAGAGAGCCGCCAAAGCTAGCGAAAAGTTGGAATATCTGGAATACAGTCTGCTGGAATTGGAAGGAAAAGTGAGGAAGAGAGTCACCGACTGCCAGAGCTCTGAGAGAAACGAAGGAGAACACCTGGCAAGGCATTTTTACTGGTGAACCTATGCGAGCTGGAGGATTTGATCAACGAGAGCATTCAACCTAGGGAAAGTCGTTCTGGGACCAAGTAGATAGGAGTTTATTTTTTGCTTTATGAACGTAATAAGGCCAATGGCCATTAGTGATTTTATTTCTTGCTTATTTAGTGTAATTTTGGGATTCGTCTATTTTTTGATCAATAAAGCATTTAGCATTCCAAGTTCTCCAAATCAATTTGTCGCTAGGCCTACCTCGGGCACAAAGAGGATCCCAAATTAGGACACGTTTTACATTCCTACACTATGTGTTTAAATATTGCAATACTTTTTATGATCCTCACTAACTAGGTTACCTTTTTGGTTTTTTTACTTTTTGTTTTTATTCCCCTCTCCAAAGGTTAGTTCGTGCACTCTGGCAACATCATCCTATTCCACGAGATCCAGGGGCCCTCCACCCACTCCTCCTCTTAGTCCTAACAAAAACAAGAACAAAGGCAAGATGGAAGAATTGAACAACGTCAGAAAGGAGAATTCAACTGAACGGGTAGAGGTCACTAATGGTCATGGTACTCAGGTTCCTAAGGAAAATGTACCCCAACTTGAACAGAAATTGCTGAAATTCTAGGAAGAGCTCGACCAGGTTCGGAATCTGGCAAGCTTGTCATTTTCTCTCAGCACCCCAGATATCACCTTTCCTAATACTCAAAACCCTACACCACCTCAAAACATCCCGAAGCAGCAGAATCATCCCGCTCCTCATACTGTTCAACCAAAGACCCAATGCAACACCTGCCATACCTCGAACAACACCCCGCTACTCCTCCTAGAACTCTAAATCTCCACAAATGACAACTTCCACACCCACCATAACACCCCTATCTATGTTGAGACCATACCACTCTCCACCCAACCCATCTCAGGCACACCCGAGTCTGAGGATAAAAACTTGCTCATCAGGAACCTGGCTGAGGAACTTAAGAAATTTACTAGGCGGATTCAGGGCGTTGAAGGAAATAAGGGAATTGAGGGGCTGAATTATGAAGATCTGTGCATACAGCACGATGTCGAACTGCCCGAGGGGTACAAACCTCCGAAGTTCGAGATGTTTGACGGTATAAGCGATCCAAGGGTCCATTTGAGGACGTATTGTAACAAGCTGGTTAGGGTAGGGAAAGATGAGAGAATCCGCATTAAGCTATTCATGAGGAGTCTAAAAGGAGATGCGCTGTCTTGGTACATCAGCCAAGATCCAAAGAAGTGGTCAAGCTGTGTAGGCATGGCGTCCGACTTTATGGACAGGTTCAGGTTTAACACAGAGAATGCACCGGATGTGTTCTATATTCAGAATCTAAAGAACAAGCCTACAGAAACATTCCGCGAGTATGCTACTCGCTGGAGGTCCGAAGCTACTAAGGTCAGACCTGCCTTAGAGGAGGAACAGATGAACAAATTCTTTGTCCGGGCCCAAGACCCGCAATACTATGAACGACTAATGTTGATCGAGAGCCACAAATTTTCCGACATTATCAAACTAGGGGAACGAATTGAAGTGGGCATTAAGAGCGGTATAGTTACAAACTTCGAGGCCTTGCAAGCTACAAATAAAGCCTTGCAGTCCGGTGGTGTGTCCAAGAAGAGGGACGTAGGAGCCATGATGGTTGCACAAAGGACCAAATCTCCTATCAAATACCAAACCTACCCAACACCTCCACTCACATATCAGCCCACTCCGAACTACCAAGCACCCTCACCACCTGCCTATGAACCATCTCCGCCTCCCATATATCAGCCTGCTTCGCCCAGATATTCCCAACCCGCACATGTCTGCCAAACTTACAATGCTCAACCATCCCACTATCAGTCACCTCCTGCCCGTCAAAACTTCCCTAGACCCCGACCAAATTTTGACCGCAGGCCTCCCAAACAATATATAGCCATTGTTGAACCCATTGACCAGCTATATGAGAGACTCGTAGCCGCCGGTTATGTCACCCCCATCCCTGCTAAAACCCCTGAGAACCCTTCTCAGTGTGTTAACCCAAACAAATCCTGTGCATACTACTCCGGCATGAAAGGGCACACCATAGAGGAATATCGTTCTTTGAAAGACAAGATCCAGTCTCTGATCAAAAATAAGATTATTGTGGCAAAGGAACCCGCCCCAAATGTCCGCAACAACCCTCTACCGGACCATAAGGGCGGGGGTATTCACATGATTGAAGTGGAGGATGATTGGGATCCCGAGGGATCCATCGGGTTGATCGCAGAAGGCGATAATCCAAAAAAGCCAGCAGTTACCCTCAACCCCATCATAGTCCAGATCCAACCATCTGAGTTCACTGAGGTAGATGTGTCTATCCCTCTTGAGTTCGAAGCAGCGTCATCTGCAAAGGCACCAGCACCATTTGAAGTTGCAGTTTTGCCACCCAAAGAACATGTCCCATTCGAAGTAAAGGTGGTCGCACCGATCCTAGTGGCGATGTCCATCATGCCGTCATTTTATACAAAAGCTATACCCTGGGATTACACAGCCGAGGCTAGGAGGAAAGGCAAGGTCAGGTTCGAAGAGACTATCGCAGCAGAGAGAATGACATGAACGGGGAGAGTCTATACTCCTGAATACCTAGCTGAGTCCTCAAGCAGGCCTCCAACCGGCCACCCCTTATTGAGACAGGTCCAGACGACCTTTGGAGAAAAATACAGGCCAAAGAGTTTTCGGTCATCGACCAGTTAAACTAAACACCAGCACATATATCCATCCTCTCACTGCTGCAGAATTCCAAGAGACACAAAAATGCTCTGTTGAAGGTGCTGAGTGAAGCCTACGTGCCAAGCAACATCACTGGCGGGGAAATGGCCAATATGGTGGGACAAGTATTAGAAAGCCATAAAATCACCTTCTATGAGGACGAACTGCCACCCGAAGGGTTGGGTCACAACAGAGTCCTGCACATCACCGTGCGATGCGAAGACTATTTAATCACCAGGATCCTGGTCGACAGATGTTCCAGCCTTAACATCTGTCCTCTGGTAACACTCAAGAAGTTGGGCAAAGAGCTGCATGAGATAAAAGAAGGAGCAATCAATGTGAAAGCCTTTGATGGGTCTCAGAGGTCCACCATCAGTGAGATTAGCCTGTGTCTGCAGATGGCACCAACTTGGTTCGATGTTGATTTTCAAGTAACAGATGTGCCCGCATCCTACAACTTGCTGCTAGAACGGCCATGGATTCACGCTGCTGGGGCCGTAGCATCAACATTGCACTAGGCGGTAAAGTTCGAATGTAATCACCAGGAGGTGATCATTCATGGTGACGACAGCAATCCTATATACAGTCGTCAGACCATTCCGGCGATAGGGGGAAGAAGAAAGCTAGGTGGAGAGACCTACCACCACATCGAGCAAGTCAATGCTGTAGACAAAGATAAATGGTGGGACAACAAGATCGAGAGTATATTGAATTGGAGTGGGTACGAACCTGGCAAGGGGCTCGGCAAGAACCTCCAAGGAATAGCTAAACCCATAACACTCAAGAAGCATGGCACCACTTTCGGCTTGGGATACGAATACACTTGGGAAGAGTTCAACAACTGGTTGCCGCCATGGCGTGGTCCTTACCACCCACTGGAGCAGCCGACACCGCACTTAGAGCAGACCTTCCAACAGGCTGACTCGTCTATGGGACGGACGAAGAAGAGGTGCTCGCAGCAGTGAAAAACTTGTTTTTAGAGGACAATGATATGGATTGTTGTGTTACCCTTGAGGAGGAGGGGGAGGAAGGACCTTCCATACAGGCTGTAAGCAGAGGAGCACGCGTCAATAACTGGACTATCAGGACAACTAAATCCCGGCGAGCCTCGGGGTAGCAAGGCTAAAACGAGCATCATGCACTATTTTTATTTACTAGATGATTTTCTTTTTGCATTTTAATTCCTGGAATAAGTTCTTCAATGTTCAAAACAGCTATGAAATTTATCAAAGCATTTCGACCTTTTCCTATGATTCAACACTCATTATTATTTTTTCTCTCATTACTTTACTTACACAGGATTGCTATTACTTATCTTGATTAACCAATGACTGTGACATGCAATGAGACTATGCAATAAATGGACATTGATTCAGAAGAATATGACATACCCGAGGAGATTATCAAAGAAGTGGAGAACATTGAGAACAAACCTAAGTCCAACCTGGACGAGACAGAAATTGTCAACCTGGGAGATGTAGAAAACGTCAAGGAAACACGAATCAGCGTTCACTTATCGCCTTCAGAAAAGAAGGAATACATAGAATTTCTAAGGGAATATGAGGACATATTCGCCTGGTCGTATGACGACATGACTGGTCTGAGTACGTCCATTGTGGCTCACAAACTGCCAACCGATCCGACATGTCCATCGGTAAAGCAAAAGCTCAGAAAATTCAAGCCTGATATGAGTTTGAAAATCAAGGAAGAAGTCACTAAGCAAGTCAAAGCTAAGGTTCTCAGGGTAGTAGAATACCCGACATGGTTAGCCAACATAGTGCTAGTGCCGAAGAAGGACGGGAAGGTCAGAGTCTGTGTCGACTACCGGGATCTCAACCGGGCCAGTCCGAAAGACGACTTCCCTTTGCCGAACATACACATCCTGATTGACAATTGCGCCAAGCATGAACTGCAGTAATTCGTGGATTGTTTTGCTGGTTACCATCAGATCTGGATGGATAAAGAAGATGCTGAGGAAACGGCTTTCATTACGCCGTGGGGAATGTATTGTTACAAGGTGATGCCATTCAGCCTGAAGAATGCAGGGGCCACCTACATGAGGGCCATGACTACCATTTTTCATGATATGATACACAAAGAGATAGAGGTATATGTGGATGACGTTATCATCAAATCCAAGAAAGCCGCTGACCACATAAGAGATCTGAGGAAGTTTTTCAACAGATTACGGAGGTACAACCTGAAACTAAACCCCACAATACGTGCATTTAGGGTTCCTGCCGGGAAGTTGCTTGTTATTGTGAGCCGCCGAGGAATAGAACTGGATCCATCAAAAGTCAAAGCCATTCAAGAACTACCGCCATCAAAGAACAAGGAGGACATGATGAGTTTCTTGGGAATACTCAACTACATCAGCCGGTTCATAGCACAGTCCACAGTCATCTATGAGCCAATTTTTAAGATGTTGAAGAAGGACCCCGCTACCAAATGGACCGTCAACTTTCAAAAGGCCTTCGACAGAATCAAGGAGTACCTGTCAACACCACCAGTCATGGTCCCGCCTGAGCCAGGTAGACCCCGATTACTCTACCTTGCGGTGTTGGACGGAGCTTTCGGTTGTGTTCTAGGACAACATGATGAAACAGGAAGAAAGGAACAAGCCATCTATTATCTCAGCAAGAAGTTCACTCCGTACAAGCCCAGTATTCTCTTTTGGAGCGCACCTGCTGTGCTTTGACTTGGGTGGCTCAAAATCTAAGGCATTACTTCTGTGCCTATACTACATATCTCATATCAAGGATGGATCCTTTAAAGTACATCTTTCAGAAGCCCATGCCAACTGGCAAGCTAGCCAAGTGGCAAACCCTATTGAGTGAGTTCGACATTGTCTACGTAACTCAGAAAGCGGTCAAAGGGACAAGCACTGGCAGATCGCCTCGCTGAGAATCCCGTGGATGGAGAATACGAATCCTTGAAAACGTATTTTCCTGATGAAGAGGTATCATTCGTAGGAGAAGATATTGCAGAGTCCTATGATAGTTGGAGAATGTTCTTCGATAGAGCAGCACACTTCAAAGGAGTTGGCATAGGAGTAGTCTTGGTATCGGAAATCGATCAGCATTATCCAATGTCCGCCAAGCTTAGGTTTCCCTGCACCAACAACATGGCTGAATACGAAGCTTGCATCTTAGGGCTTAAAATGGCCATTGACATGAACATTC
>NC_031993.1:2721685-2757364 GCF_001879085.1 Nicotiana attenuata
GTAGATGAGATTCAGAGAGATGGTGTTTTGCCAAAGTACTGCCACGCGGCCGCGCGCCCTTTTTACGCGGTCCGCGCCCGTCCTGAAACGCGGCCGCGCTCTATTTCTGTGCGGTCCGCGGTCCCAACTTCAGAGAACAGAGTTCAAAGAGTCCAAGAGCCAACGCGGTCGCGCTCCCTTTTTGCGCGGTCCGCGCCTACCCCGCAGGGGCATTTTTGTCCAGATTTTCTAGCTCGGTATAAATAGATCTTTTTGACATTTTTAGGTCAGATTTTAACTACTAAACGAGAGTTGCGCTCGTGAGAAGTACTTTGTAGCCTAATTTGGCAATTTTACTCTTGAATATCATAGATTTTAAGTAGTAATCAATTATTATGTTCATGTCATCATCTATTTCTACTGTTTCTTCTTTAATTATGTCTAGCTAAACCCATTAGCTAGGGTTGTGGATCAACCCTAGTGTGGGTAGTTAATGGGTGTTGCATTCTAGGGTGAGATTGAGATTGGGTATTTGTTATTTGGGTTGATTTTGTGTTTCAATCTAGAATTTGTGGTTGCAAACATGAATTCAAGCTTAGCGGGTCTAACTCTTCTTGAGAGAGAGAGTCATATGACCCTAAAAGTTAACCCAACAAGGAATTGGGATGGACCCATGAGAATGGTAGTTCCAATTAACGGGTTAAACCTCGAAAGAGTAATTACCCTACTTGAGCCCTAGTTGCCCGGTCTAATTGGCCTACCTAATCGGTCTCGAGAGAGTCAATTGGGCAAAATCGTTCTCTCTACCGAGAGGTGTGAGAATGAGTGCACTTTTGTAACGGCTATAGCACTAAACCCAGATTTATCAATCTCCCCTTAGTAGCTTCTACCCGTTAGCTAGCCACCTAGGTAGTGTCACAACCCTAGTGCCTTTTTCCCATATCAAGCACAACTTAGCAATATTTCCTCAGCATAATTTAGCTTTAATTCTTAGGTTACAAAAGTAGTTTTAAATATAAATACCCTCAAAAATGTTAGGAGTGCAATTGGAAGTACAAACGCAATTCTAAACTAAACCGGCAATACAACTCCATTCCAAGCTCCCTGTGGAAATTCGACCCCGATCCACTATTCGGGTATTAGTTATTGCTACCCACTCTTACTACCATTGTGTAGTGTTGAGACGGTCGCGATCACTGCTCAAGTCCCCTTGTAACTCCAATATATTCTATTCTAACCGTAAAACTAAGTAATTCTGTGCTGGAGTACTCCGACCATCCGAAGTTTCAACATTCTCTGCATTTGTAGTGTTGTCTTTCCTGATACTACTCATATCGTCCATTTTAGGTTTTCCCTTTCTTTTAGGATCACTTGGAGGAGGAGGAGGAGGTGGAGGACCTCTAGATCTGGTGTGGTATGCCGATGATGCCAGTATGCATGAACCAACATTAGGGGATGGGAATAAACAAACAAAGAAAAGAAGAAAACAGAAGGTAAACAAATCAGTAAGGAGTATTAAAAGGATGTTTGCGGTATTTAAACACATATTGTGGAATTATAAATTCGTGTCCTAATTTGGGGACCTCATTGTGCCCGAGGTAGGCCTAAGCGACATATAGATTTGGAGAAAATCGATGCCAATAACTACGTCATTTCATTAATATGATAAATGAACCAAATCTCAACTAAAATGACAATAATCATAAAGAGTCACTAATGGCATTTGCCTTATTACAACCGAAGTCTAAAACGAATCTAGAAAGCAAGTAAAGACATCATTCCTAATCTATTTGGTCCCAGAGGGACCTTCTCCATGCTTGGCCTTCTTTGCTCCATCGATCAGATTTCCCTGGTCGCGCATGTCCAACAACAGATATGCCCTTGCTAGGAAACATCCTTCATTGCCATCCATGTTTTGACAGCGTGAAACCCTCTTTCTCATTTTCCCTTCAAGCTCTCTCAACCCCTGCTCTAAATATTCCAACCTCTCTGTTGATTTAGTAGTGATTTCTTTCCACTCGTTGATTGCTTCCATGTCCACTTTATGTTGTTCCAAATGCCTAGCTTCAGACTCGAAAACCCTTTTGCGCAACATCTTGTATTTGACTTGTGTTTCAGCGACATCGTCTATAACCCTATTTTTTAGATTAATCCCTGGCTTGACATCCCCCACTATATCGTCTACCAACCATGATGGATAGAAGTGCACATGACCGGCATGATATCGATCTGGCTCGATGGTATCTTTCTCCAATATGATCTTTTGATGCCACATGTGTTGTGCCTCGAACTTGAATGGAATGGCGTTCCCTTGAAAGTGTGCTTTGTATTGAACCATTTTGGAAACTCGTGGTATAACCTGCTTTCTCCCAGCTTGCCTCATAACCCTGATAGGAGCATAAGGATAGATCCCCCTCAATCCGATTAGCACTAGATGAGGAGTATCTCTCAGCCTGATGATGAATTAACTGCTAAGGAACCACTCGAACATCCAATGTACCTTGTCATCAGTTAGATTGCTGAAGAAATGTGCCCAGCTCACAACGTTTTCTGGTTGCGCGAATCTATTTGGGATAAAAGTCATTATCTTTGGATGATGATAGGCTATGTGGTCATTCTATGGTCGTCGTGGAAGTTCTTGACGGTATTCTCCCCTCTGAAGGTGTTCCAACAATCATACTTGCAGCAACTGATTGCAGCCCTCGAAGTGCCTATACCCCTTTTTACAATGGTCTAAAGCCCGGTACATATTAGCCAGAATCATAGGGACAATAGTGTAAGTTTTCCCCTCAATCTCTTCCATTAAAGTCTTAGTGACCATAGCTAGGCGAGTGTGGATCCGTTCTCCTTGTATTGGAAATACCAGCATCCCCAGAAAACAGACAATGAATACAAAAACTCAGTGGTGAGTCCAACCCAAAGAAGTGATGGCAAACTAATCATGGCAAAGGCGGTATGACTTGTTGTGCCCATAACGCTCATAAAGGAAATCGAATGGTATGTAAGACTTCTTCAGATAGACTAAATCATCATTTTTTCTGAAACCCATCATTTTCAAGAAACCTCGAGAAGTGTGGTTCTCTGATACCAACAAACCAGGGCTTTCCAATGGGAGCCCAGCAAAACCTCTTATTTCTTGTAAAAGGGGAGTCATTTCTCTGTCACTAAAATGGAAAACGACTATCTTCTCATCGCAGAACATGGTGGTGGCCTCAATTAACGCATTGTTTGGATAAATGTCTAACATAGAGGGTAAATTCCCGAGGACTCTCTTCACATGGTTTTTGTCACTTGGCAGGAGATTTTCCCACCAATCTAGCAGCAAAGGTGAGATATATCGAACCATGCCGAACTTGGGGACTCCGTGCCTCATTTCTACAAAACAAATAAAGTTAGCCCTTTCCCCCTCAGGATTTGGCTATTTATACGTTAATGATCAACATATTGGCATATTTTCTCCAAATAATGCACAGATCGTGATTGTGTCCATTGGGATCATGGAAATCCCGGTGGACTTTGGACCAGGCTTGACTTAGCGAGTTATTACGCGGACTGCATTCTAACCCGTACTAGGTTTGGACATGATGCATGCACAATTAATATTAGAGTGGGGTTTCTAGAAGTGTCTAGACCGGTACCCTCAAGCGGACAACTTGAGAGGGAAAGGAACGGAACCGCCGACTGCACTGCTGATCGACTAGTTTTACCGCAAATAAGCCGTTTCTAAATTTAAAGGGTGATTTAGGAAGAGCGCAGACACTCATTAAGCACCGCTATGGTATTAGTTATGCACGAGTGGAATATGATATGGAACATGCTTTATGCAAAGATAAAATAACACGTTGTCAAAAAATTTGCATGATAAAAACAGTAAATGCAGTATTGAATGAAACATAAAGACATAAAAAGAAAGGAAAACAAGGAAGAAGTTAGTTCGTGCAATGTGGAAATTGTAATAAAGTAAAAAAAGGGAGTGAGGGTGGGGAGAGACATGATGTAGCAATTCTAAAAAAATGTTTCAAGGAAAACGCATGTTATGACCAAATTGAGCAAAGATATTAATACGAATTCAAATAAAGGTAAAATGGGGAAAAGGGTGTACAGGTAGCAATAAAAGAGAAATGGGAGCAGGATATTCATGTAACAGCAGAATAATAAAGACACGCTTTATTAGAGAAGACTAATTCATATAGACCAAGTTCGCTTATGGTAAGAGCCTAAAAAATCTCCAGCAGAGTCACCATGCTGTCGCGCCCCTTTTTCTCGCGAAATCAGGTTTCGACATATGACAACTCTTTTAAAGGAAGGTGTTAAAAGAGGAGAGCCGCCACCTAACGGGTTTAAGGTACGTTAGAGCACCTATTTGCAAATAACTCTGTTTGATTAGTTTACGCCACCAAAGGTCGAGTAAGGGCTCAAATTACCTCGAAGAGAAAGTGTTCGGAACTCTTCGAGGTCCATAGCTGTGGGTCCCAACCGAACTAGAATTATATGAATTAGTCTATGTGATCAAATAAACGAAGAGAGAGAGCACAAAATTTTAAGAAGTTTATTATGAAGAGATTTTGGACAAAGGGTACAACTATTTTCGATTCTAGTAGGAAAAGAAAGAAAATAGGGGGGTCCTAAATTTTTTAGCCTAAAGGATCACCCCGTGCAACATAAATAATACTTCGTAACTCCCTCGAGATGGGGTTTTACTCGTATTATTCAGCGGGCACAGACTATCATCTCCTGCTACCCGATCACTATCTTTAAGTTGTTACCTAAAGCGTACTAGTTCAATTATAACTCGTACCCTATGCGTACACTACCCGTCCCATGCCTACGGTCCAGGAGGCTTTGGACCTCTATTTGGGTAGTTCTAGACTTTACTTAGGCTGCTAAAAAATGATAAAACTAGGCGACATACAAAAACAAGTTAAACTTCAGGTAAAGGCAATTAAGGGCTCAAGTTAGCCTCCACAAATAAACAAATGCACACGGGAAGTTTAAGCAATACATAGTTTCAGAATTTGAGACTTAGAGTCCTATATGCATGGATTTTAGGTGATGCTGAATTCAATATCGTATATGTGGTGTTGTTGTCCCAAGTTAACTGATCTGTAGATTATGGGGGGAGGGTTATGAAACCTATAGACATGATTTCCAAGCGACTATATAGTTTAGGAGTATTTGGTATTACACGCTGATTATTGAGACTACAGGTTATAAGTTATTAAACCTATTGACATGATCTCTAAGTGATTTAAGCAGTAGGGACAATAAAACTTCTTGGAAATGCTCAAAATTACTTATGCTTCCTAATAATTGTGTGGATAACAGCGTTTGAAGAGCGAGTAGTGATGTCTTACAGGCATGATTTCTAGAGACTGGCAATTGGGACTGGTCCTCATATATTTAGGTCCTATAGGCATGCTTTCTAAAGGTTGATAGTTCGAGCTGATTTTATACATATTTAGCTCCTATAGGCATGCTTTCTAGATGGACAGTATGATGCAATAACGAATTTAAGTAATTAAAATCCTATATGCATGATTTCTATTGAGCGTGGGCCAGATTAAAAGGGTTATTATTAGCATTCATTCCCTAAAGGCATGATATCTAATAATCGGACAGAAGTAGACATAAAACCAGGTAAAATATTTAGTCAAACGATCATGCTTTTTAATAATGTGCAGGTATTAGGCAAGTTAGTGAAGTGTGTGATTTCCTATTGGCACAGTTTCTAAGTTGACAAAGTAGATATTATACATCCGATAGGCATACTTTCTAGTGAATAACTGAGAAGTCATGCAACATGCTCACTTCATGTGGATATGCTGTCCGTAATCACGCAACAGTAGACATAGCGTCTGAATAGTAAACAAGTAGGGTCTGTGTGCTTCTCCTAATATCATGATTTCTATAGGGATCATGCAATCGAACAACACATATAGCAAACACATTGTCAAGTCCTATAAGCATGTTATCTACCCATGGTATGTAGATATAGAATTCTACCCATTCCCTTTTTACTAACACGCCAATTGTTTATACAAAGTATTATTACAGGCCCAGATTAATAAAATAGTAATATTACATGGCAATAGACAGGCCTATAGCAGGCCTAAAACAAATAAATACCCAGCCTTGATGGGCCTTCAACATTTTCGGCCTAGAATACCACACGATCCCAGGTCCATAGGGGAGTTCAGACCCCCCTTTAGTGAGCCACAGTACCAAATATTGCATCACTTGGAATCAACACAACACATGATAGGGAGGTGGGGTATTAGGGACAATTCTTTTAGAAGCTGGAGGATGAGTAGACCCTAACCGTAGTGTGTCAGAGTTCACAAGGGCCTCAATTGGACTCCGAGCAGTGCTCACACTAGGGAGGCCAACAACAGAACCAAGATAGCCTTGGCTTTCAGTCGGCTAAGAATAGGAACTTAGAATGTCTAAGTAACAAGTAAGGAGGGTAGATAGAGATCACTGAACTGAACATGCAGGACAAATAGTCAAGAAAGCCAGTAGGTTCAGCAAGGTGCAGATAGCAAAGTTTCATATAAACAAACATCATAGGAACTAGGAGAACAGACAGGTTTGGAAGCATACATAGGTTGCTCTAATGGACATCTAAGGGTCTAAATTAAACTTAGTCTAACCTAATGCCACCTTAATCAACACTTGAACACAATAGAGGGATTCGCGTGTTGATAAGCACAGAAAGGAGAGAACAGCAGACAGACCAAGGCATACTAGGAAACATGTTATCACAAAAGTCATAGAAAATAGAGTTGGAAATCCAGGACAGCATGAAATGAGTTTGAATAGGTCTTAAAACACTCCAATATGCACAGGATCAATTGAAAGTTCATTCAAGTAAAAGGCTTCTCATAGAGCTACGGCATTATCTAAGCATAACATGCCAAATAGCATACAACCACAATACTGAAGTCCAAATTAACATGTTAAGATGCTACATGAGTATAGAACTAATCCTAGGAGATAAGAGATCACGGGGTTCAGATTATGGTGAAACATGACATGAACGGTAGATTATTCTCATGTATCAATTAACACAGAATGATATCAAAGATGAGCACCATCACAGTTGAACCAAAGTTCAGATACATGTGCAGAAAGAAGGAAAGAAATTAAACATTATGAAGGTTTAAACACTAACTAGTAGCAGAATTAAAAGAGTGCAAAGTGTAGTAGCAAAACAAAATCCCCGATGCTTCAGAGTTCACAAGAGCCTGGAGAATGGGCTCCGAGTAGTGCTTGCACCGGAGGAGGTCGTTCAACAATTTAGAGAGCCTTTGAGTGTACCAGTGAGTGAGTAAGAGAAAAGAGTAGTGAGAAAAAAGTATGGATTTAGAGGTTCTAATCCCTTGTTGAGGGGTTTTATGAGAGGGGTTTATATAGTAGCATATTTCATACATAAACAGGAAACACGGTAAATATTAAACACAGAATCAATTAGAATCGATTTTTTAGGGCAAGTAATACATAAATCAAGGGAGTCCAGTAAATTAACAGAGAAAAAGAGAACATAATCATGCAAATAACACTTAAAATAAGGGGATACAATAGAGAATAAGGAAAATATCATACAAAGATCAATTAGAGTCAAATTTAGGGCAAAATAAAGTAATAATAAATGGGAACACGGTGGGTTAAACATAAATAAGGAAACTATCGGTCAAACACAAGAAAGGGAAGAGTATCAATAAGAAATCAGTAAAGAATAAGAAAAATCTCAAACCCTACTTGAGACTGACTCCTTGAATCGGACCAAAAATACAAGGATCGTTCAATATAACATGTATAGAGACGGAAGTTCGTCAAGATCTTCATAGAATCAAAGTGAATCGGCCCGTTCTTGCCAAAAAATAGGGCAAGAACTAAGTGATGCCAGAAACATGCGTATAATGATAGATTATTACAAAATAGGTAAGTAGATCATGGATTGATTCCGTGTTTGATCCGGAATCAGAGAGGATTAGGGGTTACGGTGGCTAGGGTTTGACAGAGAGAGTAGGGGAGATTGAGAGAGTTCAAGGGCGGCGGGTGTAGGGGCAAATGGGTTAGGGTTTTGGGTGAAAGGGGGGTAATTAAAAGGGATTAGTTTGTTAGGGGCCGTTGATCTCTTGAGATCAACGGCCAAGATGATAGGAAGGAGCTGGGCGGGTCATGTAAATGGGTTACCGGTTGGGTTATAAATGAAGGGGATTTGTTTTGGGATTGGGTAGTTGGGCACTAGTATGGGGTAATTGGGCAGAAGTTGGTAGTTTTATGTCCGTAAATAGGTTAAAATTAGGCTATTATTTAAATACCCAGTATTTTTATCGATAAATAATTTATAAAAATAATTAGTAAATAAAAAAAATTATTATTTGTGCACTAAAATGATTGAAAATAATAACTTGAAATTGTAAAAATATAAAAAGCTACTTTGGCATAAATAATGTAGTTATACATGAATATAGGATATTGTTGCAAAAAATATGCAATTAGCCTAAAAATACAAATGTAATTATAAGAAATGTAGTAAAATATTTGAAAACATACATGTTGGTGTAAATGATGAGTTTGGATGATTAAATCATCATAAAAATAATTTGAAGGATGATTATTTGATATTTATACAATAAAAATGCAGAAAGAAATTAACTTAAAGCCTTTAAAAATTATGGAAAATGCTTGTATATGTTCATAATAGATGATGATGCAAATATACTATTTTGAAGGTATATATATATATATATTTAGAAATATGAGCGAAAAATTGGGTATCAACATCGTATAGTAGCAAATTTTCTTTGAGAACAAAGTGTTTGATATAGAAAGAGTGTTTCATTGAATAATTCATACATGCTTACATGTTTTGCCATCGGGGCTCGGTTCATTCGACTGTTTGGCCCACTACAAAGTTTCCCTATCGAGACCCTTTGACATGAAGTATTTTTCTTGAAAATATAACACCCGATGTGATGCCCGCAGTATTCGAGGTTGATTGTAAAGAATCCTTGGATACTGTTGAAATTTCCTCAGGTAGCACCTAATTGTTGCCTCATTAAAAACCTCGCCGGAAAAATCCGTTTGGGATAAAAATCGATCTAAAGAAAAAAAGAATGCAACGCGTGCTTTAAAACCTAAGGTCTTCGTGTTGAAGGGTTTTCTCGACGTCTTCGATCGAACACCTGCAATAAGTCAGTATCAAATATAAATGGAAAAGAGAGAGAGTCATACCTCAGCAATAACATCGTTTGAGTTGTGATACATTCCAATTGTTTGGCAATTGTTCACCCTCCATTGTGACAAGTTTGTAAGATCCCTTTCCGATGATACCGAGAACCCGATATGGTCCTTCCCAATTTGGGCCTAGTTTCTCTTTGTTTGGGTCTCGAGTATTGAGGGTGACTTTCCTTAGAACTAAGTCCCCGATCCCGAAGTGGCGAAGGTTGGCTCTTCTATTATAATATCTCTCGATTCTTTGCTTCTGTGCAGCCATCTGAACAAGCGCAGCTTCTCGTTTTTCATCCAATAGTTCGAGTCTAGTATTCATAGCCTAGTGATTTGATTCCTCCGTTGCATGTCAAAATATTGCACTAGGTTCCCCAACCTCGACTGGAATTAAGGCCTTGGAGCCGTATACTAAGGAGAATGGGGTTGCCCCCGTGTTGTACTTCGATGTCGTTCGATACGCCCAAAGGACTTCGGGTAGAACTTCTCTCCATTTCCCCTTAGCGTCGTTCAACCTTTTCTTTAAGTTTTAAATGATATTCTTGTTCGTCCGTTCGGCCTGTCCGTTTCTGCTTGGGTGATACGGCGTCGATAAGATCCTTTTTATTCTGTGTTCTTCGAGGAACTTCGTTACCTTTCTGCCGATGAATTGCTTTCTATTGTTGCATACGATTTCGGCAGGTATCCCAAATCGACACACGATGTGATCCTAGATGAAGTCTATAACTTCTTTTTCTCTGACCTTCTCGAAGGCCTGTGCTTCCACCCATTTAGAAAAGTAGTCAGTCATAAACAAAATGAATTTAGCTTTACCTGGGGTCGTTGGCAGAGGGCCGACGATATCCATCCCCCATTTCATGAATGGCCATGGGGATAGGGCTGAATAAAGTCGCTCTTCGGGCTGATGGATCATCGGATCAAACCTTTGACATTTATCACATTTTCAAACAAACTCCTTAGTGTTTTTTCATGCTATCCCAATAGTACCCTGCTCTAATGACTTTGTGAATCAAAGAATCGGCGTCGGAGTTGTTCACACAAGTGCCTTCATGGACCTCTCATAAAACATAATTGGTGTCCCCAGGCCCTAAACATACCGCCAATGGTCCATCGAACGTCCTTCTGTATAATGTTCCATCTTCATCCCAAATTTGCAAGTGCATCGGTCTCACTGTTTTGTTCTCAAGGTACGTGGTCTAAAGTCCACTCCTTGAAGCGGTGAAAAGTTACCTGCAACTTGTCCAAATACCTTTGCATTCTATCCTCTCGAACTTCAAAACTTTTGTTTACTTGGTTCACCACCAATAAAGAGTCACACTTGGCTTCAATGACTTATGCTCCCAAGATTTTATCTAGTTCGAGACCTACAATCATGGCCTCGTACTCGGCCTCATTGTTAGTCAACCTAGAAGTTTTGATAGACTGCCTAATAGTGCTACTTGTGGGAGGCTTCAAAATAATGCCTAGCTCGAATCCCTTCACATTGGAAGCACCGTCTGTGAAAAGGGTCCATAACCCCTGATGACGTGCCCGTTTTTAACAAGAGTTCCTTTTCAACTTCGGGTACGAGGGTTGGTATGAAATCGGCCACGAAGTCTGCTAAAATTTGAGACTTGATGGTCGTGCGGGGTTGATATTTGATATCGTACACGCTGAGCTCAACGTCCCATTTGGCCAGTTGGACCGATAGCTCGAGCTAGTGAAAAATATTACAAAGTGGGTAAGTGGTTATCACACATATGGGTGACATTTAAAGTATGGTTTTAACTTTCTAGAAGCGTTTATCAGTGCAAGTGCCAATTTTTCTAAGTGTGGATATCTAGTTTCTGCCTCTTCTAGGTTCGACTTACATAATAAACGGGAAATTACGTACCTTGATCTTCTCGAACTAGGACACCAGTTATCGCAATTTCTGATACCGCCAAGTACAAGTAAAGTTTCTCATCTACCTTTGGAGTGTGAAGCAGTGGTGGGCTCGATAGGTATTGCTTTAATTCCTCTAATACTTGTTGGCACTCCGTGGTCCAGGTGAAATCGTTCTTCTTTTTGAGTAAAGAGAAAAATCTGTGGCTTCGATTCGATGACCTCGAGATAAATCGGCCTAAAGCAGCTATCCGTCCAGCTAGCCTCAGCACGACTTTTACATTGTCCACGACTGTGATATCTTCGATGGCCTTGATTTTATCAAGATTGATCTCGATCCCCCGATTCGACACCATGAAGCCCAGGAATTTGCCCGAACTGACCCTGAAAGCACATTTCTTGGGGTTGAGTTTCATGTTATATTTCCTTAAAATCTCGAACATTTCCTGCAAATGAGCCAAATGGTCCTCTCCGCAGGGACTTAACTAGCATGTCATCAATATAAACTTCCATTTACTTACCTATTTGTTCTTCAAACATCTTATTTACTAGGCGATGGTAAGTAGCTCCTACATTTTTTTAGCCCGAAGGGCATTACATTATAACAATACGTCCCATACTTGGTGATAAATAAGGTCTTTTCCTGATCTTTCGGGTTCATCTGAATTTGGTTGTACCCGGAATAGGCATCGAGAAAGGTAAGGATCTCGTTGCCAGCTATCATGCGATCGATGTTAGGCATTGGAAAAGAATCTTTAGGGCATTCCTTGTTCAAATCCTTGTAATCTAGACACATTCTAAGTTTGTTTCCTTTTTAGGGACTACGACTACATTGGCTAACCATTCGGGGTATTTCACCTCCCGAATGGACCCTATTTTGAGAAGTTTAGTTACCTCGTCCTTTATGAATGCGTGCTTTACTTCGGACTAGGGCCTTATCTTTTGTTTCACTGGTTTGAACCTGGGGTCAAGGCAGCCGATGTGTTGTTATCTCTTGTGGAATCCCCGTCATGTCTAAATGGGACCAAGCAAAACAATCCATGTTATTAATAAGAAATTGAATAAGCTTTTTCACGATTTTGGGGGTTAACCCCATTCCCAGGTATACCTTTCGCTTGGCAGGTACTTGATCAATATAACATGTTCCAGTTCTTCGACCGTTGATTTGGTGGCGTCGGAGTCTTCGGGAACAATAAAGGTTCGAGGGGTTAGAAAATCCTCTATCTCCTTCTTTCCCAATCCGGTCGAGGCTGGTGGTTGTGATTGCTATTTGGTTTCCTATTTACCTTTGATGCCCAACCTTTCGGTCGCTACCGGTACTACTTCGTCGACCGCAAACAATTCCTTTGCAGCATATTGCTCCCCATACATTATTTTTACACCGTCCAACGTCGGGAATTTCATCATTTTGTGGAGAGTCGAAGGGACTGCCCTCATATTGTGAATCCAACGCCTTTCGAGTAGGGCGTTGTATCTCATGTGGCCCTCGATCACGTGGAACTTGGTATCTTGAATGGTTCCATCCACGTTCACTGATAGAGTAATCTCCCTATTAGTCGTTTCACTAGCCATGTTGAAGCCGTTTAAGACTCGAACTGCGGGCACAATTTGATTTTGTAGGCCGAGTTGCTCCACGACCCTCGATTGGATGATATTCGCCGAGCTACCTGGATCCACTAAAACACGCTTAACTTGAACTTTATTTAATAAGATAGAAATTACCAAATTGTCGTTGTGTGGTTGAGAAAAGCCTTCTGCTTCTTCGTCGTTAAATGGTAAGGAGCCCTCGAGCACATAATCCCGGATCCGCTTCTCCCTAGTAATAGATACCTTAGTGCATTTGAGTACGGGCCCTTGTGGAATATCGACCCCGCCGACGATCATATGAATGAATGTTGTGGCTCCTCCTGTTCATTTTTCCTGTTGGCGTCTCTATCTCTGAAATGATTCTTGGCTCGCTCGCTAAGGAACTCTTGAAGGTAGCCCTCGTTGAATAGATGGGCTACCTCCTCCCTTAATTGCCTGCAATCCTCGGTCTTGTGACCATGCGTGCCATGATACTTGCACATCAAATTTGGGTTTCTTTGGGAAGGATCGCTTTGTATGGGTCTGGGCCATCTAGTATCTTTGATCCTTCTGACTGACGATACAATGCCTGATACATCGACGCTAAAGTTATATTTCGATAATCGAGGTGCCTCTACGGGATCGGCATGCTTATGAAAACCACTTTAACTCATAAGTCCCCGAGAATTTTATCCTCGATCCTTTCTTCGATCATTTCGGGAGGGATTGCATCCCGAGTCATTGTTCCTTTAATCTGCGATATATGGTTGATATCGTTTCCTGTTTGACCTTGGTTCCCTGTCAATGTCCCTCGGGGTTTTAACTGCCAACCTGTTTGGATGTACTGAACCGGAAGGGGCTCCTAATTGGTCGTCCTCAACCCTGATCTTCGATTAATATCGATTGTGCACATTTTCCCAAGTTACAGCTGGATACTCGACCAAATTTTGTTTCAACTGTCGTGATGCTATCAAAATCTGCTCGTTCAACCCTCGGGTGAAAGCTTGAATGGCCCAAACATCTGTGACCGATGGAAACTCCATGCGTTCCATTTGAAATCGGGATACAAACTCCCTCAGCATTTCTTATCTTGAAAATGTCCGATTTTCTAATTGCGACCTTTATTTCCCCAGCGTGTGGCTTCATGAAGGAGTCTGCGAACATGGCAAATGAGTCGATGGAATTTGGTGGCAGGTTGTGATACCAAATCATTGCTCCCTTTGAAAAAGTCTCCCCAAATCTTTTCAGCAACACGGACTCGATATCATCATCATCTAAATCATTTCCTTTAATTCCACATGTGTACGAAGTGATGTTTTCATTAGAATCAGTGGTCCCGTTGTATTTAGGTATATCCGGCATATGGAACTTCTTAGGAATGGGCTCCGGAGCCACACTCTGAGGAAAAGGTTTTTGCACAAACTTTTTTGAATCCAATCCCTTCAAGATCGGGGGTGCCCCGGTATCTGATCAACTTGGGGGTTATACGTTTCCACTTTTTTATCATTATCTTCGATTTTCTTCTCTCTTGACTCAATTCTTTTGGTGAGCTTCTCGATCATTTTCATAATTGTAGGATCAGACCCTGATCCGTTACCATTCGACCTTTCCGGCAATGGCTCAGAACAGCGAGTGATTTCCGGCTCGACCACACTCCAAGTTCTATGTTGACTTTGAAGGTGAGCAATAGCGGCCTGCTGAGCCTATAGCATCTCGAATATTACCTGGAGACTAACTCCCCTGTCTCATACGCCATGTGTTCCTTGACCACCAGATCGGCCTTCCCTGCACACACTCCCTTCAGGGTCCGCCCCTAAATCCGCATTCAAAGCAATATGCAAAATGATATCGACTGGATCGACGACCGGTACTCCCCCCGAGATTAGCAGTGGCACCCCGGCTCCTGGAGAAATTACGTTGTCATTTTCCCCGTGAAATCCAAGACCATCATCACCATGTACGGGTGCGTTTTGTGAGTTTGACATGCTTTAACCTGAGAGCAAAAATTCTTGACAAGAACAAGTGTGAAAATAACGTGTGTTATCAAAATCAGCACTGAAACAATCACAATTATCCTTAGTCCCACGGTTGGCGCCAAACTGTTTACCCTAAATTTGAGTAACAATTAAACATGTATTGTGGTTTTAAGGATATGTGATTTAATTCAACGTCAATTGATAAACAAGGGATTAAATAGACAAATTAAAGAGTAAAGTAGATCAAACCAGTGTGTAGGCTAAATCTCGACCTCAACCTGTGAGGAAATCATATTTGACAGTTGTCTAACCGCCAAAGACCAATCCATTCCGAAATTTACGCCGCGATCTCTGGCCCGTTGCGGGTATGCGCTCTTTCCGTTATTGAATTATAACGGTATCATCTCGAAGCATGCCTTCTTCTGACCTCGCTAAATGATATCGACCTCGAAATTGAGAATGAGCTTCGACCTCGAGCTCGACGTCCTGGCCTCCCGATGTGGTATCACTTTTTCCATCAAAGAACAAAATGGTGTAGCCCCGATTTCCACCATATACAACTACCTAGTTTGTTATTTTCTTTCGAATTAATAGTGTTTTTCATATAGGTAACTTGTAAGCGTATATGCTCCTACCAATATTATTGCCTTTATATACTTATATTTTATATTGATTAAAATCTGTAATACGTATTACTTTATATTTTTTATTCTAATTACATAAAAATAAAAAATTAGTTAAATTATTTTATAATAAAAATTTAAGATTTCTCTTTCTAAATAATACTAATTGTAAACAAACTTTTTGATCAGGCACAATTTTCTTGTCAAATTAAAAAGTACTTCTCAAACAAATTGGGCAAAAACAAACTGCTAATTTTCAAAAGTATTTTTTCGAAATGCACTTTTGAACAAAAGTATTTTTTGAAAAGCACTATTGAACAAATGTACTTTTAAAATAAGTAGTTTTTGGCTGCTTGGCCAAACGGACTCTAAATTGTCATATTTTGTGCCGACTATAAAGGTCTGTCATAGAAATTACTACTTTATTGAACTACCCGTCACAAAAACTCTTACTATCGTGGCGACTAAAGAAGTCGCCAGGAAAAATTAATATATTGCTTATCTTAATCTGATTACACTAGGTATGTATGCATAACAAATATGCTTTTCACTTTTCATTTATGGGATAACACTGGATGTATTGTTATTGTTTTTGTTGCTTATCTCAATCTGTTTGGCTGACCTGGGCTAGCATATAACAATATTTGTGAAGCTTCAACCAAAATTATGTTTCAGGGTTTAATGAAAGTTTAAAAATAACTTGTTACGGAATATGAAAATTAAAGATTTTTTTTTCTTGTAATAAATTAAAAAGGAAATAGTATTGCATAAAATAAAATTGTCACGACCCAAAACCAACCGTTGTGATGGCGCCTATCGTGGAAGTGGGCAAGACACTACTCAACAATTTCAACACAGTAAAAGCTTTGAAAATATAAACGAAAGCAATTAATATTTAAGAAAAACCTTTTTAAAACAGAATAAATCCGCAACACGATACAAATCTCTCCTAAAATCGGGGTGTCACCGTGTACATGAGCATCTATATTGAAATACAGTCTACTACAATGTATAATGATTAATAATTGAAATAAAGATAAAGATAATGAAGGAGAGCTAAGGCATGTGAACGCCATGCAGCTATCTCGATAGTCTCCCGAGATCCTGACTCCTCAATCAGCAGCCGCCGTAACCGGAAGCACCTGGATCTGCACACGAGGTGCAGGGTGTAGCGTGAGTACAACCAACTCAATAAGTAACAAATCTAAGCTTTGGACTGAAAGGTAGTGACGAACTCAACCGGCACAGTTCAATATATAAACAACGGTACAGAAACGTAAGCATGCTTTCAAATTTAATAGATAACTCAAAATAGTAAAGTAGATCAAATCTGAATGATATGGAGAAGAAAACTCCTCTACTTCTACATGCCAATGCACATGTTGTATCTGATGCACCATGCTGACAGCCCCATGTGCTCACACTCTCAAATGCTCAATCACTCAGTACTGTATATGGCCCATACGGCCCAGGGAAGATCCATCCCGAAATATATACATCATTGACCATCAGTCACCTAGTACCGAGTAGGGCCAATCTAGCCCATGAAGAAGATCCATCTCTAGGTATATAATGTTTTGGACAAGATCCATGTCCAGGGAAGATCCATCCCTCAATATAATCGACCACGCTCACTGGGGTTGTTTGCAGACTCCAGAGGGGCTCCTTCAGCCCAAGCGCTAACATAAATCAGTATAACCATTGCGGCATGCAGCCCGATCACATAAATGTCACTCATAATCAGGCTTTCGGCCTCACTCAGTCATCAATCTCTCCAGTCTCATTCACGGGCTCACAATGTCATAAAACTAGCCGGAACATGATGATATGATGTATCAATAAATAACAACAAAGACAAAGATATGATATGGAATGAATGAATGTGACTGAGTACGAAATATCAATGAGATCAATAAGTCAACAGCAAGAAATGACCACCACGGTCCCAACAGTACCAGCATAAAGCCTAAACATGATCTCTAGCATGATTAACAGCTTAATTACTTTATCACATAATGAAAACTTGGATATCAACAAGTTAGAACCACTTTATAGTGCCATGGAATCGACCAGGTCACAATTCTCACGGTACACGCCCGCACGCCCATCACTTGTCATGTGCATCACCTCAATAGTAATCACATAACACATAATTCGGGGATTCGAACCCTTAGAACCAAGTTGGAAAGTGTTACTTACCTCAATCCGAGCAAAACCTCTACTCCAACACGCCTTTGCCTCTCAAATCAGCATCCAAACGTCCTGAATCTAGCCACAAGCAGTACAATACAATCAATACGAGCTAAAGGAATTAATTCTACAAGAAATTACGAAGTTATAACTCAAAATCCAAAATCGGCTCAAACCCGGCCTCCAAACCCATGTCTCGAAATCCAACAAAAGTCACAAAACCCGAAATCTCGTTCGACCATGAATCTAACCGTACCAAATTTATCAAAATCCGACATCAAATCGCCACTCAAATCCCCAAAATAAATTCTCCAAATTTCTAGCCTCAAATCCCCAAGTTTCACCTCAAAAACACACCAACTAGGTGAAAAATCAGTGGGGAAACATAATTATTTAAGAAAAATGAACACAAGGAACTTACCTCAAGAATCCCCTAGAAAATCCTCCCAAAAATCTCCAAAACGAGCTCAAAATGTTAGAAATGGTGAAAATTTCGGAACCTTAGCTTTTATAGGTTCTGCCCAGACAAATCGCTTACGCGGCTCACTAGCCGCTTCTACGGCCTCCCAGGAGCGCCTCATAGCCCGCTTCTGCGGCTACCCATGCGCATGCGCCAAAACTTCCGCTCCTGCGGACTCGCTTTTACGAGGAAGATCTCTACTTCTGTGGAGCCCAGCTCCACAAGCCAACCCCGCTTCTGCGGTCCTTCTGCCGCATCTGCGGTCACGCAGGTGCAGGAAAATCATCGCACATGCGACCACCTGCTGCCTCACCTCAAACTCCGCATCTGCGCTGCCCTCTCCGCATCTGCGAGCTTGCACCTGCGGTTCTCCATCCGCAGGTGCGATTACACCAGCAGAAACCAAACTTCAGTTACTTCTCGAATTCAATTCCAAGTCCGTTAACACCCGAAATCAAGCCGAGGCCCTCAGGACCTCAACCAAACATACCAACAAGTCCTAAAACACGATATGAACTTAGTCGTGCCTTCAAATAACCTCGAACAACATCAAAAACACGAATCACACCCCAATTTAGCCTAATGAACTTTGAAATTTCCAAATTGTACAAACAACACCGAAACCTATCAAATCACGTCCGATTGCCTCAAATGTTTCACACAAGTCACAACACCACGAACCTACTCCAACTTCCGAAAATCCAATCCGACCTCGATATCAAAAAGTCCACTCCCGGTCAAACTTCCCAAAGATTCCAACTTTCGCCATTTCAAGCCTAATTCTACTACGGACCTCCAAATCACAATCTGGAGACGATCCGAGGTCGTTTACACATAAGTTAACATCCGGTCAACTTTTACAACTTAAGCTTTCCATTATGAGACTAAGTGTTTCAATTCTCCGAACCCGAACCAACTAACCCGGTAAGTCATATAACAGCTGTAGAGCGCAAAAGGAGCAGTAAATGGGGGAATAGGGCTACAACTCTCAAAACGACCGGACGGATCGTTACATCTTCCCCCTCTTAAATAAATGTTCGTCCTCGAACAGGTCTAGAAACATACCTGAAGTCATAAATAGGTGTAGATATCTGCTCCGCATCTCCTGCTTGGTCTCCCAAGTAACCTTCTTAACGGGCTGACCTCTCCACTACACCTTCACTGAAGCTATATCCTTTGACCTCAACTTTCGAACCTACCGATCCAAAATGTTCACCGGCTCCAAATCATAAGTCAAATCACCATCCAACTGAAACGTGGTGAAATCTAAAACATGAGACGGGCATAATTCCGGAGCACAGAAACATGAAATATCGGATGCACACTTGACAAACTAGCTGGCAAAGCAAGCTTGTATGCCACCTCCTCAATCCTCTGAAGTACCTCAAAAGGCCCAATGAACCGAGGGCTCAACTTGCCCTTCTTCCCGAACCTCATAACACCCTTCATGGGTGAGACCTTCAGCAGAACCTTCTCCCCAACCATGTAATCAACATCGCGGACCTTCCTTTCGGCATAACTCTTCTATCTAGATTGCACCGTGCGAAGCCACTCCTGAGTTAATTTAACCTTGTCCAAAGCATCCTGAACCAAGTTACTACCCGATAGCCTAGCCTCACCCGGCTCAAACCAACCCACCGAAAATCTACACAGCCTCCCATACATAGCCTCATATGGAGCCATCTGAATGCTCGACTGATAACTGTTGTTACAGGCAAACTCCGCGAGCGGCAGAAACTGGTCCCATGAACCCCCAAAATCAATGACACAAGCGCGTAGCATGTCCTCCAATATCTGAATAGTGCGCTTGGATTGTCCAGCCGTTTGAGGATGAAATGTTGTACTTAACTCAACCTGAGTGCCCAACTCTCACTGCACGGCTCTCCAAAACTGCAATGTAAACGGTGTGCCTCGATCTGAAATGATGGACACTGGCACAACGTGAATGCGAACAATCTCTCAAATGTAAATCTCAGCAAACCGATCTGAAGAATAAATAGTACCAACTAGAATGAAGTGCATGGACTTGGTCAGCCGATCCATAATCACCTAAATAGCATCAAACTTCCTCGAAGTCCGTGGGAGACCAACTACGAAATCCATGGTGATCCGTTCCCACTTCCACTCTGGGATCTCCATCCTCTGGAGTAATCCTCCCAGTCTCTGATGCTTATATTTTACTTGCTAACAGTTAAGACACCGAGCTACAAACCCAAATATATCCTTCTTCATTCTCCTCCACCAATAGTGTTGCCTCAGGTTCTAGTACATCTTTGCGGTGCCCGGATGAATAGAATACCGCAAATTGTGGGCCTCCTCAAGAATCAACTCACGTAGCCCATCCACATTGGGCACACATATTCGGCCCTGCATCCTCAACACCCCATCATCTCCAATAGTAACATCACTGGCATCATCGTGCTGAACATTGTCCTTGAGGAAAAGCAAGTGAGGATCATCATATTGGTGCTCTCTGATGCAATCAAATAAGGAATACCGAGAAACCGCACAGGATATAACCCAACTGGGCTTCGAAACATCTAACCTCACGAACTGGTTGGCCAAGGCCTGAACATCAACTGCAAGAGGTCTCTCACCAACAAGAATGAATGCAAGACTACCCATACTCGCTGCCTTCCTACTCAAGGCATCGGCCACCACAATGGCCTTCCCTGGATGATACAAAATAGTAATATCATAGTCCTTTAGCAGCTCCAACAATATTCGCTGCCTCAAGTTTAGATCCTTCTATTTGAACAAGTGCTGGAGGCTCTGACGATCCGTAAATACCTCACAAGACACACTATAGAGATAGTGTCACCAAATATTCAGTGCATAAACAATGGCAGCCAACTCCAAATCATTAATAGGGTAGTTTTTCTCATGAGGATCCAATTGGCGTGAAGCATAAGCTATCACTCTACCCTCCTGCATTAAAACACATACGATATCGATCCGAGAAGCATTATAATATAGTATATAAGAACCAGAAGCCAAAGGTAGAACTAGAACTGGAGATGCGGTCAAGGCAGTCTTGAGCTTCTGAAAGCTCTCCTCACACTCATCTGACCACCTGAAAGGAGCACCCTTTTGAGTCAATTTGTTCAAGGGTGATGCAATAGACGAGAAACCCTGCACAAAGCGACGATAATAACCAGCCAAACCAGGAAAGCTCCGAATCTCCGTAGATGAGGACGGTCTGGGCCAACTCTAAACTGCCTCTATCTTCTTCGGATCCACCTGAATACCTGCACTAGACACCACATGCCCCAAGAACTCCATTGAACTAAGCCAAAACTCACACTTGAGAGCTTGGCATAAAGTTTCTCCTCCCTCAACCGCTGCAACACAACCCTCAAATGTTGGGTATGTTCCTCCTGGCTACGAGAGTACACCAGGATCAATGAACACAATAGCAAACGAGTCAATTTAAGACTGAAACACAGTGTTCATCATATGAATGAACGCTGCTAGGGCATTGGGCAGCCTAAAAGACATCACAAGGAACTCATAATGACCATAACGGGTCTTGAAAACTGTCTTCAGAATATCCGAGTCCCGAATCTTCAACTGGTGAAACCCTGACCTCAAATCAATCTTGGAGAACACCATCTCCCCCTGAAGCTGGTCAAATAGATCATCAATATGCGCCAAAGGATACTTGTTCTTGATTGTGACTTTGTTCAACTGCCTGTAATCAATGCACATTCTCATAGTACCATCCTTCTTCTTCACAAACAGAATTGGTGCACCCCAAGGCGACACACTAGGCCTAATAAACCCCTTATCAAGGAGTTCCTGAAACTGCTCCTCCCCTCCTTCAACTCACCCGATGCCATACGGTATGGAGGAATAGAAATGGGTTGAGCGCCCGATACCAAGTCAATATCCCTGTCGGGCGGCATGCCTGGCAGGTCTGCAGGAAATATATTCGGAAAATCTTGCACAACCGAAATAAAATCAATAGTAGGGGTATCAGCACCAACCCACAAAGGCCAAATATGATATTAAAAAACCCTTCCCAACCATCCGGTGGGCCTTCAAATATTAAATCACTTTACTAGGAACATAGTCTAGAGAACCTCGCCACTCAATAACCCTGGCATCACAACGTCACGGTCTTAGCGTGACAATCCAAAATAGCATGACATGGAGACAACCAATCCATACCCAAGATCACGTCAAAATCGACCATACTAAGAAGCAAGAGATCAACTATAGTCTCTAATCCCCCAATAGTCAATACACAAGACCAGTACGGTCCACAATATTATTATTGCCCACCGGCGTAGATGTATGAACAGATGAAGCTAAAGACTCACGGGGCATATCCAGATAATGAGCAAAATACGATGATACATATGAATAGGTGGAACCAGGGTCAAATAATACAGAAGCATCTCGGTGACATACTGAGACAATACCTGTGATTACTGTGTATGAAGCAATAGCATCTGGTTTGGCAGAGAGTGCATAGAATCAGGCCTGGATGCCACTTGATCGGCGTCCCCCTCTAGAGCGACCCCTGATGTGGTAGAACTGACCTCCAGAAGGAACACCACTAAAACCACCTAATCCACGAGGCCTCTTGGCCTCCCTCTCAACCCGCTTCTGGCTGCGGGCCATTTCTATCTGCTGAGCAATATCAACAACCTCATCAAAAGTAGCACCAAACACCCTCTCCGTAGTCATAAGCTATCGCAGCTGATACGTGAGGCTATCAATGAACCTCTTGATCCTCTCCCTATCAGTGGAACCATCCAAACAGCATGATGGGACAACTCAGAAAACCTCATCTCGTACTGCATCACGGACATATCTTCCTGACGTAACTGCTCAAACTATCTACGTAACTCCTCTCTGCGAGACTGCGGCACGAACTTCTCCAAGAAGAGAAAGGAGAACTCCTTCCAAATAAGTGGTGCTGCACCAACCCGCTTGCACCTCTCATAAGCCTCCCACCACTCAAGGCAGCCCCAGAAATCTGAAAAGTAGTGAGCAAGATCCTACTAGTCTTCAGAATACCTATCGTACGGAGAATCCTCTAACACTTGTCCAAGAAACCCTGAGCATCCTCCACCACTGTCCCACTGAAAGATGGAGGCTAGAGTCTACCAAACATCTCTAGTCTCCACTGCTCATCATCAGTCATAGCAGGAAGCTCATGAGTCTGAGCAGCTGCCACCGGCTGGGCTGGTAGTGCCCTCGGTGTCTGAAGTCCCTGCATCACCTGCTCTAGTGTGCAGGCGGAGGGAGTTTGGGTACCTTCCCCGGCTTGAGAAGTGGCTGTAGTGGTTGGAATAGAGACCGCCTAAGCAAGACTGGTGCACACGGTCAGAATCTCAGCCAAGGCCTCCTGAAGGCCTGGAATCACGATGGGCACAATTGGTGCCTGAGCTGGCCCCACTGGCTCAACTGTATCTGGTACCTGCTTCTGAGCTGGAGTGATTGGTGGGTCTGCAGGTGTACGAGTTGTGCATCTACCCCTACTGCGGCCTCTACCGCGACCTAGGCCTCTCGCGGCCCTAGATGGTGGTACTGGAGATTGTCCATCCTACCCGGTAGTACGTGTCCTTACCATCGATGAGAAAATAGAATAACAGAAGTATAGTTACCAGAATCAACAGATTTGCATGACAAGAATTCAAGAATGTAAAGTTTCCTAATGGTTTGACAGCCTCACGAAGATAAATACAGACGTCTTCGTACCGATCTGCACGACTCTACTAAACCTACTCATGACTCATGAGACCTATGTAACCTAAGCTCTGATACTAATTTGTCATGACCCAAAACTAACCGCCGTGATAGCGCCTATCGTGGAACTAGACAAGCCACTACTCAACTATATCAACACAGTAACAGCTTTGAAAATATATATGAAAGCAATTAATATTTAAGAAAAACCTTTTTAAACAAAATAAATAACGCAATACAAATCTCTCCCAAAATCGGGGATTTCACCGAGTACATGAGCATCTATACCGGAATACAGTCTACTACAATGTCTAAGAAATAAGAACTGAAATATAGATAAAGATAATGAAGGAGAGTCAAGGCATGCAAACGTCATGCAGCTACCTCGATAGTGCAGCCGCTGTGACCGGATGCACCTGGATCTGCACACGAGGTGCAGGTGTGATAACTAGGGATTCTAGTTCATTTTATACTCCTTTTAACTTGAGGTTTGATTAAAAATTAATACAAATAGTCCCAAAAGGCTTACATATTGTACTTGTTTGCAGGGTTTGTTCAAGAAAGTTACAAGAGTCAAAAATCAGCTCAAAAAGGAGTGAAACATATACAAGTACCAAGACAAGTCAAAGCACAGCTGCAACAGACCCACTGCGGCCGCAATCCATTTAGTGCGGTCCGCGGTGAGGAGATACAGAGAAGTGCAATTTTGGAAGCTCAAGCACTGCGGCCGCAAACCATTTTGTGTGGACCGTAGTAGCCTCACCGCGGCCGCAATCGATTTTATGCGGTCCGCGGAGCAGAGATTCAGAGAGCTGGGATTTCAACAGTTGGAAGCCACTGCGGCCGCAAACCATTTCATGCGGACCGCAGTGAAGCCAACACGGCTGCGGTACATTTTGTGCGGACCGCGGTGGACAGATTCAGAGACCCAAATAGTCAAGCCAAAAGCCTCACCGCGGCCGCGGTGCATTTTTCGTGGTACGCAGTACCTCCGCAAGGGTATTTTTGTCCAAAAAATTTGGCCTAGT
The DNA here is from genome assembly GCF_001879085.1 of Nicotiana attenuata. Classification (NCBI taxonomy): domain Eukaryota; kingdom Viridiplantae; phylum Streptophyta; class Magnoliopsida; order Solanales; family Solanaceae; genus Nicotiana; species Nicotiana attenuata. Next base: position 2,746,302 of record NC_031993.1, read on the forward strand.
ATAAATACTTTCTTTTCACATTTTTAGGGTATCTTTTGTAATCTAACTTTGAGCTGAGCACGTGAACGGCTGTTTTTGACTATTTTGAGTAATTTCATAGTTGGTTTATCATTGAATCTTCAATTATTAGCTTGTAAACATATTATATGGGTTATTCTTCATCTAATTCTCTGTTTTCTTCCATTATTATGAGTAGCTAGACCCATTAGCTAGGGTTGTGGCTCAACCCTAGTGTGGGTATTTGATGGGTCTTGTGTTTTAATGCTTAGATGTTTATGGGTGGTTGATATTTGGACTGATTTGTGTTTTTTATGTTGGATTAGTGGTTGCAAACACTAATTTGTGCCTATTTGACTTGGGCTCTTCTTGAGAAAGAGAGCTTAAGTATAGGAAATCAGTCCAACAAGGAATTGGGGCGTACTCAAGAGATTGATAGCCTCAATTAAAGGGTTAAATCTAGAGATGGTGATACCCGACTTGAGCCTACATTGCTTGCATAATTTCGACACCCAATTGGTCTTGAGAAAGTCAATTTGGGCAAAGTCACTCGAGTTACCGAGAGGTATAGAATGAGTAGTGTCGTGTATTGGCTATATCGCGATACCAAACATAACATCTTTGCCTTAGACTTTAGAAACCGTCAAGCATTCACCTAAGGGAAAGTCACTTCCCTAATGCCTCGTTACTTATTAGAAAATCCTTCTAACAATTATTCTTAGTTTAATTTAGCATCTCATTAGGATAAAAGTAGAAGTAATCAAAAGAACAACTATGATTGGAAGCATAATTAAGAGCATTATGCATTTCTAGTTTAGATAGGAATCCAATTCCCAAATCTAGCTCCCTCTGGATTCGATCCCGACCTATTCGGGTAAAAGCTGCATCGACCGCTCTCGCCGCTCTATAGTGGTGCAGGGTTGGCTCCGATCAGGGTGTAGCATGAGTATAACCAACTCAATAAGTAATAAATCCAACCTTTGGACTAAAAGGTAATGACAAACTCAACCGGCACATTTCAATATAGAAATAACAGTACAAAAACGTAGGCATGCTTTCAGGTTCAATAGATAACTCAAAACAGTAAAGTAGATCAAATCTGAATGATATGAGGAATATAACTCCTCTACTTCTACATGCTAATGCACATGTTGTATGTGATGCACCATGCTGACAGCCTCATGTGCTCACACTCTCAAATGCTTAATCACTCGGTACTGTATATGGCCCATACGGCCTAGGGAAGATCCATCCCAAAATATGTACATCACTTACCATCAGTCACCCAGTACCGAGTAGGGCCAATCCAGACTGTGGAGAAGATCTATCTCTAGGTATATAATGCTTCGCACAAGATCCATGTCCAGGGAAGATCCATCCCTCAATATAATCAACCGCGCTCACTGGGGTGTGTGCAGACTCCGGAGGGACACCTTCAGCCCAAGCACTATCATAAATCAGTATAACCGCTGCGGCGTGCAGCCCGATCCCATAAATGTCACTCATAATCAGGCTCTCGGCCTCACTCAGTCATCAATATCTCCAGTCTCGCTCACGGGCTAACAATGTCATGAAACTAGCCCGAACATGATGATATGATGTATCAATAAATAATAATAGAGACTGAGATACGATATGGAACGAATAAATGTGACTGAGTACGAAATATCAATGACATCAATAAGTCAACGGCAAGAAACAACCACTACGGTCTCAACAGTACCAGCATAAAGCCTAAACATGATCTCTAGCATGATTGGCAGCTCAATTACTTTACCACATGATGAAAACACGGATATCAACAAGTTAGAACCACTTTACAGTACCATGGAATCGACCAGGTCACAATTCTCATGGTGCACGCCCACACGTCCGTCACTTGGCATGTGCGTCACCTCAATACTAACAACATAATACATAATTGGGGGTATCGAACCCTCAAAACCAAGTTTGAAAGTGTTACTTACATCAATCCGAGCAAAAACTCTACTCCAACACGCTTTTGACTCTCAAATCAGCCTCCAAATGTCCCGAATCTAGCCACAAGCAGTACAATACAATTAATACGAGCTAAAGGAATCAATTCTACAAGAAATTACGAAGTTATAACTCAAAAATCCAAAATCGGCTCAAACCCGGCCCCGGAGCCCACGTCTCGAAATCCAACAAAAGTCACAAAACCCGAAAGCCCATTTGACCACGAGTCTAACCATACCAAATTTATCAAAATACGACATCAAATCGCCACTCAAATCCCCAAAAACAACTCTCCAAATCCCTAGCCTCAAATCCCCAAGTTTCACCTCAAAAACATACCAACTAGGTGGAAAATCAGTAGGGAAACATAATTATTGAAGAACAATGAACACAAGGAACTTACCTCAAGAATCCCCTTGAAAATGCTCTCAAAAATCTCCAAAATCCGAGCTCAAAATGTTAGAAATGGTGAAAAATTTGGAACATTCGCTTTTATAGGTACTACCCAGACAAACCGCTTGTACAGCTCACTTAGCCGCTTCTGCGGCCTCGCAGGAGCGCCTCAGAGCCCGTTTCTGCGGCTACCCACGTACCTGCGCCCAAACTTCCGCTCCTGCGGACTCGTTTCTACGAGGAAGATCTCCACTTCTACGGAGCCCAACTCCACAATCCAACCCCGTTTCTGCGGTCCTTCTGCTGCATTTGCGGTCAAGCAGGTGCGGAAAACCATCGCACCTACGAACACCTAATACCTCGCCTCAAACTCCGCATCCGTGTTTCCCTCTTCACATCTGCGAGCTCGCACCTGCGGTTCCCCATCCCCAGGTGCAATTATACTAGCAGAAACCAAACTTCAGCTACTTCTCAAATCCAATTCCAAGTCTGTTAACCACCCGAAATCAAGCAGAGGCCCCCGAGACCTCAACCAAACATACCAACAAGTCCTAAACACGATATGAACTTAGTCGAGCCTCCAAATCCCTCAAACATCAAAAACACGAATCGCGCCCCAATTCAAGCCTAATGAACTTTGAAATTTCCAAATTCTACAAACGATGCCGAAACCTATCAAATTACGTCCGATTGACCTCAAATTTTGCACACAATTCACAAATGACACCACGAACCTAGTCCAACTTCCGAAAATCCAATCCGACCCCGATATCAAAAAGTCCACTCCCGGTCAAACTTTCCAAAAATTCCAACTTTTGCCATTTTAAGTCTAATTCTACTACGGACCTCCAAATCACAATTCGGCCACGTTCCTAAGTCCAGAATCACCCAATGAGCTAACAGAACTATCAAAACTAAAATCCGAGGTCGTTTACACATAAGTTAACATTCGGTCAACTTATCCAACTTAAGTTTTCCATTATGAGACTAAGCGTCTCAATTCACTCTGAAATCTCTCCGGACCCGAACCAACTAACCCAGTAAGTCATATAATAGTTGTAGAGCACAAAAGGGGCAGCAAATGTGGGAACGGGGCTACAACTCTCAAAACGATAGGCTGGGTCGTTACAAAAATAAAGGTGGTAAATCATATTCAAGGATTGGCAGAGTAATTACAAACTAATGGCCTGTTTAGCCAAACTTCTTTTTGGCCAAAAGTGCTTTTTTTTTTTTTTTGCCAAAAGTATTTTTTTTCTCAAAGTTAAGGTGGTTTGGCCAAGTTTTTAGAAGGAAAAAAGTCTTTTGAGTAGAAGCATATGTTGTTTTTGAAAAGCAGAAAAAATAGTTTTTCCCAAAAAGTATTTTTTTAAACTACTTTTGAGAAAAATATACTTAAAAGTATTGTACTAAAAGCTTGGTCAAACACTAATTACTACTCCCTCCGTTTTAAAAAAGATCGTCTTAGTTTGACTTGCCACAAACTTTAATAAAGAAGGGAAAACTTTTCAGATAACTGATCTTAAATAAGTCATAACATTTGTGTGACCGTAAAACTTTTAAAACTTGTGGTGTGAAACATGTCATAACATCCGTGTGGCTACAAATGCTTCCTATTAACGAAATATTGAATGATGCCAATCTATTTTCAGTAATTAGCCAAACATACACTATTGAAGTATTTTTTTTTTTTACAAATTTTCCCCGTGTTTCATAGCTTTTCTTGATCGTATCTAGAGATACTAGCATTAATTGCAAGAATAGCCTTGAATAGTACTTAGTAAATGAAAGTTTCGATATCCCACAAGCTCAAGCATGAGGATTGATCAAGAATGCAAAATCAAAATGGATCCTGGGGTTCATGAAATTAGTTCATGCAGATTCCCGAATCCATGCTGAACTGTTAGCCATACACCAAGGATTGAGCTACGCAACAACAAATAATCTAGAACTAATAGAAGTGGAAACTGATTCCACTGATGTTATACACTACCTTGACAAAGGATCCATAACTTACAATAATGTCATTTTTGATTGCAGATGGTTAATGAACAAGCTGGCCAAGTAACCCTCAGGCATAGCTGCAAAAGAGGCAACTAAGCTCACATTATGGCAAAAGAAGGATCAAGGCAGCCTATCATGAATAATCTAGTATGCAATCATAAACCACTCATCTTTGTCGAGTCCAGGATGTTGGGGGACGAAAAGGGTGTTGTAATAGTTTGTAATATGTCTCTTGTTGTTTGTAACAAACTAGCAGCCCTAGGTAATATTGATGCTATGATAAGCATCACTGAAAATGCCACTATGACTTGTAATGACTTTATCCGTCCTTAGTATTTAATAAATTCTCCTGTCTTTCAAAAAAAATTGTTGCAGGGTCCACCCTTGAATTATCACCTCAACTGCAGTTAGTGAAGTAATTCAAAACAGAGAGCTAAGCAACAGGATTGAAAATAAATAGATGATCAGTGGACTCCACTGTACGAGGGTACTTAAATGTTTGATTCAGTGTGGGTCATCGTGGATAGATTGACCAAGTCGGCTCATTTCATCCCCGTGGCGACTACTTATACAGCGGAGAGGTATGCTCAGATCTATATTCGGGAGATAGTCCGGTTGCATGGCGTGCCCGTGTCCATCATATCAGACAGAGGCCCTCAGTTCACTTCCCATTTCTGGAGAGCCGTGCAGAGTGAGTTGGGGACTCGTGTAGAGCTTAGCACAGCGTTCCATCCTCAGACCGACGGACCGTCGGAGCGGATGGTGCAGATTTTGGAGGACATGCTTAGAGCATGCACGATTGATTTTGGAGGGCAGTGGGATCAGTTCTTGCCCTTAGCGGAGTTTGCATACAATAACAGCTACCAGTCCAGCATAGAGATGGCCCCGTACGAGGTTTTATATGGTAGGCGTTGTCGCTCTCCTATCGGGTGGTTTGAGCCTGGTGAGGCTAAGATACTTGGCACAGATTTAGTACAGGATGCCTTGGATAAGGTAAAGATGATCCAGGAGAGGCTTCGCACAGCCCAGTCCAGGCAAAAGAGCTACGCGGATCAGAAGGCACGGGATGTATCATTTATGGTGGGCGAGAAGGTTCTCTTGAAAGTCTCACCCATGAAGGGCATTATGAGGTTCGGGAAGAAGGGCAAGTTGAGCCCAAGGTTTATTGGCCCCTTTGAGGTGTTGAGCGGAGTTGGGGAGGTTGCTTATGAGCTTGCTTTGCCCCCTAGTTTATCAGGAGTTCACCCAGTTTTTCATGTTTCGATGCTTCGGAAGTATCATGCCGACCTATCCCACGTGTTGGACTTCAGCACCGTTCAGCTAGATGAGAGCTTGGGCTATGAGGAGGAGCCAGTTGCTATTATTGATAGCGCCAGCTGAGGTCCAAGAAGATTTCTGCGGTGAAAGTCCGGTGGAAGGGCCAGCCAGTCGAGGAGGCGACCTAGGAGTCCGAGGAGGACATGCGGAGCAGATATCCCCACTTATTCAGCAGTCCAGGTACTTTTCTATGCCCGTTCGAGGACGAACGTTTGTCTAAGAGGTGGAGAATGTAACGACCCGACCGGTCGTTCAGCCTTTTTGAACCCCGTCCCCCTATATAAAGCCTCCCGTACTTGCTTTAACTAGTTTACGACTTGCGGGGGCGATTGGTTCGAGGATTGGTAGAGTTTTGAGTAAAAATATGCCCATTTGCTTCTTTAGGATTTCTTAAAAAGACCAAGTTTGACTTCGGTCAACATTTTGGGAAAACGGGCCCGGATCCGTGATTGACAATTTCTGAGTGTCCGTGGGAAAATATGGGACCTGGGCGTATGTACGGAATCGAATTCCGAGGTCCCTAGCCCGAGTAATGAATTTTTATCTAAAATTGTTTAATGGAAGCTTTAAAGAATTCAAGAAACTAAGAAATCATTGATTCCCTAGGTATCGGGCTCGGATTTTGGTTCCGAAGCTTGGTAAAGGTCCCCAATGTCATTTAAGACTTGCCCGTAAAATTTGGTGTCAATCCGAGTAGTTTAAGGGCGTTTTGACCCGTTAGAGGAGAATTAAGAACTTAAGGATTCAATAGTTTAATTCATTTGGTTTTAGGGGGTGATTATAAGATTTAGCGTTGTTTTGGGAGTTCCGAGGGTTCAAGTAGGTCCGCCTCGTGATTTCGGACTTGTCGGTATGTTCGGGCGGGGCTCGGGAGCCCCGAGCGTCAAATGACCGAGGCTCGAGTGAAGTTAGAAAGTTGAGAAAAGGCTGAAGGTTGCTGCTTCTGTCATAACTGCATCTGCGGTTCAAGGACCGCAGAAGCGGGACCGCAGATGCGGTCAAATGATCGCAGAAGCGGCCCAAGGNCCTGGAACCCAATTGTTACATATACTTTGTACAATTAAATAATTAAAAATTTAGAATTTAAATTATAAAACAAACACACGCAAAATTATCAAAAAATTGAATTTGACACACATAAATATTCATGATAATTTGGTGCTACTGGCCTCAAATATTGAGCCTGGAACCCAATTGTTACATATACTTTGTACAATTAAATAATAAAAAATTTAGAATTTAAATTATAAAACAAACACAAACAGACAAAATTATCAAAAAATTGAATTTGACACACATAATATTCATGATAATTTGATGTTATTGGGCCTCAAATATCGAGCCTGGAACCCAATTGTTATATATACTTTGTAAAATTAAATAATTAAAAATTTAGAATTTAAATTATAAAACAAACACAGACAGACAAAATTATCAAAAAATTGAATTTGACACACATAAATATTCATGAAAATTGGTGCTACTAGGCCTCAAATATTGAGCCTGGAACCCAAATTTTTATATATACTTTGTAATATTAAATAATTAAAAATTTAGAATTTAAATTATAAAACAAACACAGACAGACAAAATTATCAAAAAATTTAATTTGACACAGATAAATATTAAAGATAGTTTGGTGCTACTGGGCCTCAAATATCGAGCCTGGAACCCAATTGTTACATATACTTTGTACAATTAAATAATTAAAAATTTAGAATTTAAATTATAAAACAAACACACACAAAATTATCAAAAAATTGAATTTGACACACATAAATATTCATGAAAATTTGGCGCTACTGGGCCTCAAATATCGAGCTTGGAACCCAAATTGTTATATATACTTTGTAAAATTAAATAATTAACATACAATTAATGTTGTTTAATTTACAGTTGATGACATGGACACGCCGCCTCCTTACTCTCGTGAGCTATTAGTGCTTCAGGGCGATCATAGGTCCGCCAATATATGGGAGGGAGAGTTACTTTCCCAGACTGTCCGCGCTAGGAGAGTGGACGACCTGTGGGATTTTCTTCATGACAGAGTTCTCCACGAGCGTATAGTCCATCGCCTCCAGGCCACGGGATTCTATAGGATTATTGAGATCGGCCGGATACAGATTGACTTGGCGTTGATCACGGCGTTGATTGAGCGGTGGCGACCGGAGACACATACTTTTCATTTGCCCATTGGCGAGGCTACCATCACGCTGCAGGACGTTGAGGTTTTATATGGCCTGCCCGCTGATGGCATGGCCGTTTCACTGCCTATTGCTATGAGATATATGTCGCGTGATCGTTATTTGGACATGCTGCAGCAGCTCACGGGTTTCAGGCCACAGGACGAGGCTGCATCGTCGGGTGCTAGTCGGTTGACTTTGACCCCTATTAGACAGCACCTGGAGCTACTCCACCCTGATATCACCGACGATACAGAGGAGGAGCATATCACCCAGTATACGAGGTTGTTGTTGCTTCTTCTATTTGGAGGGGTCTTGTTCCCGAACACTTCGGGAAACCTAGTCAGCCTTAGATTTTTGCATCATCTTCAGCTACTAGATGAGTTACCCTATTACAGCTGGGGTGGTGCTGTTCTCGGCTACATGTATAGGCAGATGTGTCGGGCGAGCATGGGCACTCAGAGAGATGTTTGTGGTTTTATGCCGCTTCTACAGGTGACAACATATTCAAATAAAGTGTTCATCAGTTCCAACTCTACCTACTTAGACTTTATCGTAAACATTACGTCAACTTTGTATGTTAGGTTTGGGCATGGGAGCGGTTCTTGCAGTTTCAGCCACCGCGACCACAATTACCTCCTACTGTAGCACCTCCGTTTCTCCCTCTAGCCATGAGGTGGGTTCTCTGACGTAGACTTTCACGAGAGTATGATGCTCATCATAATCTCCCCCTCTGCAGGGATGTGTTGGATCTGCTGGAGGGCGCACAGGTAAATATGTACCTAAAATTACCTTGTGTAGATTAACTTAGTGTTGCGCATACTCACGTTTCATGTTCTTACTTGATAGTTCATCTGGACGCCATACAGCGAGGATTTGATAGCTTCCCTGCCACCTTATTGCTCGGCCGGCCGAGCACTTCTGCCCCACTCATATGCCTCGATATTGTGGAGCATCATGCCTCGGAGCGGGTACTTCGGCAGTTTGGCCGCCCGCAGTATATACCGAAGGGGCCTATATGGGAGCCTACGCATTATCAGAGGGATGATCGTAGCCGGGCGGACGACGCATTTATGGCATGGTTAGCCGGGCAGATCCAGAGTTGGGACGTTCGAGAGCAGATGATTCCACCCCCACCTACTTGGGACCAGGAGGTGGATATTCAGAGGTATATGTCCTGGTACCGGCACGTCACCCAAATTTTTATCGGGAACCCTGTTCATCAGGCTGGCGGTCGGTACGTTCCACACGACGGGCGACACGAGGCCCTGGTATGTTTTCTATTATTATTCATTATATAACAGTATTTTAGTGCAATATACGTAGTTTATATTTTGTACGTTGTGCGGGCTATTGGACTACACACAGTCTACCAGATGGCACTGCAGATGCCGGATTATGTCGATGATCCTGCAGATGCCTTGCCGGATTATAGCCGTCTACTATTGCTGAGGAGCGACCGACCCGAGATTTACATAGTGGGCGCCGGCTGAGTTATGGATCATCATCACGTTCGCAGGTATGGTTTTCATAGTATTGAATTAGAATTTGTCTTTATTTTCCATAATTTTGTTAATTTCCTTTTTAAGGCTGAACGCGATGTTGACATGGCTGCGACTGATGATTACATTCAGGAGCCCAACGAGATAGTGGTACGACAATTCAAATTGTTGTGACTTATTATATACTTTGCTATTCTGAGCTTTTTACTCTTATGTAGGTTTCTACTGGACTGACGGCCCCTTCTACTGATCCTGTTAGCACCACTGATGATCATGCAGCGGCGCATCCGGCTATAAGGAGGCGACTTGATGATGACGATCCTGATAGCGTCCCCAGGCAGGATGCGATGCGCCTCAGGCCAGCGGCTGCATTGAGGCACACTGGATGCGGGACACACTGATTATTCATCATTTTTTTGCATTATATGTAAATAATATTTTTGTATATACATTAACAACAACTTTTATATAATATGTGCATTACTTTTTGATTTCTCCGTTAATTAGCTAGTTTCGTACTGCAATAAAAACACAAGTCGTAAAGAAGTAAAATTCCATTACAATGACTGAAAATAAAGTTCATATAACAACACAAGCACTTAAACTTAACTTCCACTTAAATTAAAATAAAAAGTACAACAAACAAGGAAAACACTACTACATCACAAACACAAACATAGCAGGCCAACATAATAAAAATACATGAAATATGAAAAATACACTAAACACATACATGCCAATGTTTAGCCCCGGTTGCCATTTATTCTCCGCTCTAACCACTTAAATTGTTCTTCCAGTTGTTCTTTTTCTTCTTCTACCTCTTTCAGTTTCGCCTTCACCTCCGCAAGTTCCCATTTATATTTTTTTACGTTCCTTTTGTGCTTCACAATTCCATTGTGTTTTCCATTTTTCTTCTCCCACCTCCTTCAGATTCGCCCTCAAGTCTGCAATAATTCTATTGCTTTCTTTTTCATGTTCCCGTATGACTTAAACACGCATTATGAAGATACTACAGTTGTTCTCTGTAGCATTCCTGATAACATGGTTCATCAACCCATTCCTCAAAATCACAAATAGGTTCGCCGGGAACCTTGTAAAACTGGTTCATACAGTGCCAGTAGTGGCGTCCAACTTCACCACCGTCCCAACAATTTTGCATCAAGCATGCTTTTCCACACTTGCACTTTGGTGGATGAAGAGGTTGAGCCATTTGTGAAATATTTGTTTTTAGTAAAAATACCTTACTTTTAATGAAATGAAATATTTGCTTTTAGTAAATTTTGAGCACACAAAATAACTACAATGAGCCCGTTATTTATAGGCGAGACAATACACACATAACATAGTATTTGACCGCACTATGCCTTGCGTGTTAAATGTGATGATGGATACGAATCAACTTTATGTCACTTTGGCAGCCTTTTCAGTTCGACAAGACAACACACGGTCATAGCGTACTATTTAACCGCGCTATATATACGCATAACGTAGTATTTGACCGCGCTATGCCTTGTGTGTTAAATGTCTTGATGGATACGAATCAACTTTATGTCACTTTGGCAGCCTTTTCAGTTCTGATCAACTGACAAAACAGCTTTATGTCAGTTGGGCAGCTTTATGTCATATCGACAAGACAAAACACAGTCATAAATTAATCAGATTTATGAAAGTTCAATGTTGTTTCTAGTTCTTC
>NC_031993.1:2758700-2875312 GCF_001879085.1 Nicotiana attenuata
GTGGAAATTTTAAAAAATACTTTTCCAAAAATAGACCGTATCACTTCACTTACAAGTCGTAATGTGATGAAATTCCATGATGGACATTTTCATGTAGGTGATGGCTCCCGGATGGACCACCATGATCCAACACACCAAAACTATGCTCGGGTTCATAATTTGTAAAATTCATATCCGGCCTGTACCCCCTGTTAAATATATGAGCGTTTATACAAATTGAATACAACAAAAATGTACATCGTAACACAAAAGAAAATTGAAGCTTACCACTCCTCTTGTGAATTATGTAAAGCAGGCGGGGATAAGTTTAAATCAAGGAAAACTCTTTCATCCGGAACCTGTCCAGCCACCTCATTGTTTGGAACGTCTTCGACCTTAACATACATATCCAACATATTGTATTCATCCGGAGTCCTCAAAAAATCCCTCAAAGTTTCATCATCGTAGATGTTTAACTCCGAGTAAAAAGAAGCCCTTTGCGGAGTGACGGAATACGGATATCTTCCGGTTACTTTAAGTCTCACTGAACGTTTCCTCACACCCATTCTTTTACGTAACAACGATACCAATTTATCGTACTCCATTGTAAGCGGTAATTTAACATGATCCTGTGGAGGTAAACTATACCTCACAGAGTTATTCTCCGTCACAACCTCACCCCCCAGTATAATGAAACTCTTATTCTACGCTCTTCAGACATCACGAAAAAAATGCTTCAGAATTTAACAACAAGAATTGTATGTGAACGAATTTTCCTAAGGTTCTAACTGCTTTATATAGGAAATGGCTAGCCCGGGATATTGAATTTTTTTGCCGTATAGCGTCTTCTAAACACACGCTATATATTTAAATTATTGTGTCTGTCGGTTCACTTATTGGTGGGTCCATATTTAGTGCATATCGTTTTTTTTGCGCGCTATATATATCGTATGAATAAAACACGCCATACTTAACGGCAGACGTTACCGTTAAAGTATAGCGTGTTCTATTTGCACGCTATATATAGAAATGTCTTTTTTTTTTAAAAAAAACCTATTAAGGTGTTTTGAGTCCAAATAAACAATATATAGGTTCCGGACTCCAATATCTGGCCATGCATTAATCTCAAGAGTAATTAATAACAAGGACAATAACAAAAAATTCAGTATAATTCTATAACTAGAGTTTGGGAAGGATTGTATTATTTCCAATAGACTCTTGGCTCAAGAAAATCGCAAAATTGGTCGTGAGCTAGAATCCTGAAGAGGCCTTTTGAAATAGTTGTCCAAAACGCAATATAATGTCCTTTGTCTGTATGCTTTCAGTGTAGAGACTCAGCTTAATACTGAGTTGTCTAGTAAATATCTCAACCATATATTCAAGGGATCTTTACACAAATAGTCAGCCATAATTATTAATTTTTTTAGTCATATACATAGATTTTATATATATATATATATATGTAATGCATAAGTTAGGCATATATTATACATTGACCGACTATTTTTAATTTAAGCGGTTGGGTGGTTGGCTGTATGGGTTAATTCTTCTATATTCAATGCAACAAATTGTGTGTATATGTAAAGTATAGTATCGGACATACTAAATCTTTTTTATGGTTTCTTAATAATTGCCGTTGTAGCATGTGTTTGTGGATTCAGAATATAGAAGACCATGTTTATTGCTACGGACTTTGTCTCTGGATTGTCGAAGACTGCAAGGCAACATGATGCCATTTGGGTGATTATTGATCGGCTGACCAAGTCAGCTCACTTCCTGCCGATCAGTATGATTTACTCTACAGGCAAGCTAGCCCAAATATATATATATTTATGAGATGGTGCGCCTACACGGGATACCATCATTCATAGTATGAAACAGAGATCTACGGTTCACTTCAGCCTTGTGGCAGAGCCTAGAGATAATCCGTATTAAAAAAGTGTCAAGGGAACTTCTCTTTTTATTCGAATAAAAAATTACCATATTTTCTATTTCAAATTATTCCAAATTCTCTTTGATTCTTTTACATTATTTTGTTGTTTTATTATCTGGAAAGTATATATAGTGACAAAATAAAATACAGCTTCCAAAACCCACGTCTTCGTGTAAAAAGCAGAAATTTTTGTGTTGGTTATGGGCTGCTCTTTTCGTGTAAACACAAGAAGTCCAATTACAATTTGGTTCCAGCAAAACTTATGTAACACAAAATACAAAAGAAAGAACTGGTTTTGGGTTAGCCGAACAGGATAGACCTTTTTAAAACCACAATTTATATTTGAACAATTAACCCAAATAGCCGCCCACTCAATTGGCAATTACTTAAACTAATAGTTGATAGAGGTATAATAGATGCATAATTTATGAATTATACATGTATAAATTATATATATAATTAGAAAAAATAAATAATGAATATGGTCGAATATTTGTGTAAAGATCACTTTATATTTTGCCCGTACTAAGAAAACTTTTGAAAAATAGTCTCGCGTCAAAATGTTAAAGAATGATGGTCTGAATTTTGAAGCACCAGAATTTTCAGCCACATTCATAATTTTGTGACTAATTGCACAAAAAGATGACCATCGTCGGAATGTTGTGACGATTACGATAACTAATAAAATTATGGCAACCATCAGAACTCTAACGAATCACCATAAGACTTGCCCAAAAAATTCTGACTAAGAGCCCGTTTGGATTGGCTTAAAAAAAGTGGTTTTTAAGTACAAGTGCTTAAAAGTAACTTTTAAGTGCTGGAGCTTATTTTATAAATAAGCAGTTACATCTTTGGATAAAAGTGCTGAAGCTTAAAAAAAGCTGTTGAAGTGTTTGGCAAACAAGTGGTGGTAAGCACTTTTTCTTNATTCCTATTGTATTCTTCAATTGAATTGACTAACTAATTTATCTAGTTTATTAGTTAACAGGGTTAATATTGCTCATAAGAATCTGTCGAGTTCTTACTCGCCTATTCAAGCTAACCTAACGCCTATATGTCTATGGAGTTAGAATCAACAAGAACGCATTTGTAATTCCTTTAAATCAACCAAGCAAGGTAATTAGGTATATGTCTATCCTAACCGCTAATCCGTTCCCCGATGCCCAGGTTCAAGAACTTGCTCTACTCAATCCTATATGCAATCTAGAATTCCCACTTTCGAGTTCAATTCTAGATTCGTAGATAGAATACAATTGGTGATCAAGCAATCAAATAATTAAGTGCAGGATTGAATAAATAAACCAATATGATAAACTAAGAAATCAAAATCAATATCCGAATAACAATAGTCATGAAAGAACCACAACCCTAGAACGTGAAGTTTAGATCCACATAGACATGGTACCAAAAAAACAAATCATACAAAGAAACATAAAATGACTAAGTTGGTGGAAGAAAAGATGAATCCCGGCCTCCACGGCGGCTCTTTGCTTGTGTTTTCCTCTCAAAAACGTCCTCCTCCTTCAAAATACCGTTTTTTCATGTATATATACCAAGTAGGGTTGGGCCCAAACAATTATACCTTCTCCAATGTGAAAAAGGATATTTTTCCCGGGTTTGACTAGCCCGGTCGTGCATCTGGGCGTGCTAATGGCCGCGCTAGCTGGACAACTTTCTGTCCTGGGCGCGCTAAAACTAGCGCGATCGCGCATCTGGGCGCGCACTTTTCACCATGTTCCCTTTGGAATTTGAAAAAACGTAAAACTTAAAAGTTGTAGCCTTTGAGTTAGCTTTCCAACCATATATTGCGGAGCCAAAATGGAGTTCTGATCAAAAAGTTATATCTATTTTACTAGACAGTGCACAATATGCCTACTCGACTCTTCGTTCGCTCTAACTATCATCCGTTGATCCCCAAACACGATCCCGGCTTAATTCCTTGAACTTTTACTCAAACTTTAAAGCTCCAAATCACTTGAATTCATTCCATAACATCTATATAGCTCGGAATCACTCCTACAAGGCATAAAACACACAATTAGTGCAAAACACTAGCGATTAAAGCTCAAACTCAATTAAAGTGCAGTAAATTAGAGTGTAATAAGCGACTAAAATACGTAATTATAGCCTATCATCAACACCCCACACTTAAACGTTGCTCGTCCTCGAGTCAACCAAAAATTTACTCTATCTATGAGCACTTAACATATTTGAAGCACACTATACCAATGATTATGGTTGATAGCAACAATTAAACTCTAGCATATGCAATCATCATACACTTCCCTTTACTTATGTCATTCTTCAAAACTATTGAAACAAAGACAATATGCTCACAACAATCCTAGCCTCAAAAACCGACTCAATGTCACAATGAACTCATGGCTTGATCACCCAACATCCTAGAGAAGTCTAATAATGTTACCTATCCTTCGTGAAACCATGTGCCCTCACAACCAAGGCAAGAGAGTAAGTTGAATCCACACATTGAATCTCATGATAAAATATATTTTAAGGACTCATATATATCAAAGAAAATATCGCTCACCCTCACAAAAGAAGTCACATGCATGTAATTGGTACCATAGGCTTGCCCATAATGTAAATCTCTACTAATGTAGGCTCGCTCGATCTAAAATCAATTAGGACTTTTTCATGGTTGTAATGTGGGCTAAGGGACGGGTAGGATATATTTAGGAATAGTGACTAACCCTCCTAAGCACTTTAACACACCACATAATCAACTTTAAGCGCAAATTCTTCAATCCCAACTTCAATTTCACAACTAAAATCACTCCCAACAATGTTCCCTCTTTCTTTAAGCACTATATTAATTCATAACCACTAGCAGGAACAAGACAACAATGTATTCATCTCTATATTTTTTTCTCCTTCAGATTATTCTTTTTTTTTTCAATTTCTGCTAATGGTGTATTATTTTACAAAACAAGTGCACCTTTCTTCCTTTTATTGGTTCCACTCAAAAGCCATCCCACACTTAGTTCCTTCTTACTTCTTTTAGCGCTCATCTCACAATTAAAGTGCTTTAAGAGGAAAAGGGATCAAAACAATATCAATTAAGAATAAAAAGGGTATAGGCTTGTAATGTGGGTGCCAAATAAAAGTCTATAGGCTCAAAAGGGCTAACTAGGGATAGATTTTATTTGCGATAAGCAATAAAGCTCAAAAAAAAAAATCAAAGAAAGCCTAAAGTCACTTTTCAAACCGAACATCACCTAAAATTTCGCTTCAACTCACATACCGGGCAAGTTCTAGACACAAGTACAATACATAGACTATACAAAAACCTCACTACACATGGCACATGACTCACTAAGGACGATCCCATTCTGACTCTCAAACAAATGCAAGTATTCACGGAGTCACGAGATATTAAGCATTAAGCACAAAGTGAACATAAGTCAAGAAAAAGAGACATGGGCATCACAAGACATGCTATCCAACATATAAGGCATCATCAATACTTTCAAATCATAGGGAAGATACTACACATGCCAAAGCCTAAATATGCTACTATCAAACAAGTCAAGGGCGCCTAGGTTCATCATTCTTCCTCCATTTATTCCCTAAATTCTAATCTACTCTAAAAATAAAAAAAGATACTACTACCCGGTTAAAACTACATCCCATGGAAAAGAACCGCTGCACAAAGAAAAACCATGGGGGATTATTGCTACCTAAAAAAATAAAAGACGCATTTTTGGATTTTTTTTTCTATTTTTCACCCTTTTTTCATTTTTTTATTGGACCTTAATCCCTCAAGAAAGCTGTCCACAAAATCCATCGTCGGGAACAGTCCAAATTTTTTGATTTTTTTTTCGTTTTTTTTTATTTAAAAATTACTACACTAAGAACGAGTACTATAACTAAGCTAACATAGCACAGAAAATCACCCAGACAATCTCCTCACCCCACACTTAAAATTGTGCAATGTCCTCAATGCACACTGAAAATAACAAGAGGGTAAAAGAGACTCCCTGGTAGGCCAAAGGCCGAAGCATTAGCAGCTCACGGGATACTCAGACTTCTCCCAAGTACAGTCCTTTGTGCGGGGACCCCACACTTATTTCAACCACATAGCTCACTTTTTGCACACTTCTAGTGGCTTTTCTTCTATGCTCATAATCCTACAAAAACGCTACAAAGATAAAAAAAATAAAAATAAAAGAAAGCAGTAAAGCTGGGTTGCCTCCCAACAAGCGCTTGATTTAACGTCGCAGCACGACGCCAACACTTTCATCACTTTTCCTTCCACTTTGAGGATATAAATTGCGCCCCCAATTTTGCATCAAATTTTCTGTCACGTTCATGGGGCGGTAGTGTAAAAATAAAGAACCCAAGTAGTAGGTGTCGCATCTTGCACTTCTTGGCCTTTTAAGTGAGGAATGTCGTTTTGTCTCCTTGGTGTGGCAAATTTCAGAATATAAACACTTTGTTCCTCATATATTGACTCCTCCATATGCTCGAATGGATCAATTTCCATGTCACCAACCAAACATAATGTTGAAAAATGTTTAGAATGAGGTCCAATACGCTCTAACTCCAAAATTGTATTATTTTTGACATCCTCAATTTTGAGCTCTTCGTCAACCTTGGCATCATTAATAATATTTTGGTCGAATAGTTGGAATTCCTCTTTCCGCTCCACAAGCTGGCCAGTATCCACAAAAATTGGTTGTAGGGCATCAGACGCCTCAACCTTTTTATTCAATTGAGCATGCAAGTCATGGATATCTGAGCCAAATTGGTCTATCTCTTGCCTGAGCTCAGTTCTTGCTTCTATTAGTTGTTCCGTCATATTTGAAAGACCATCACGGAGAAACTCATGAGATTTTATAAGTTGAGCTTGTTCCTCTAGCCAAGATTGGCTCACTATATCTGCTTCTTCAAAATTATTTTCTGGTGGGAACTCGCTCTCTTCAGCCACTTCCTCCGCCTCGGCCTTCATTCTCATGATTGCTGCACTAATTCTTTGTGCAGCCTTTCGATTTTCATCTTGTAGCTCGACTATTTGCCTCATCATGTCCATAATATGAGCCATGCTTTCCATATCCTCCACTTCCTTGCTCCTATCAAACTCATAAACATTATTAGAAACATTACAATAAGAACTCTGAGAAGGATAATAAGAATTAGGACAACCATCCCAATGGCCACCTTGACCACCACACATATTACAAAAATTTCACACATCAAATTGAGATGCACAATTTTGCCACAAGTGTGGTCCTCCACAATATGGACAAGGATCACTATAATAAGAATAACCAATATTTGACCAATTCTTATTCCAAGATGCCATATAAACAAAGATAATAAAATATTAAACTAAGTTAAAAATAAAAAAATAAAAACTTGAATAGGCAAAAAGTAAAAATCCAATCTAGTAGAATAGTTAATTTCTAAGTCCCCGGCAACGGCGCCAAAAACTTGTTGCGGCCAAACGCACACGCAAGCGCACGCGGTCGTCAAGTAATAAAGTGACTAAAAGTCGGATGTCGATCCCACGAGGACTTGTGATTAACTATTAACTAAATTAGACTATCCTAATTATCTATACAAGAATTAAACCTAGAAGTAATTGATTCTAAGCTAATTAAATAAAGAATATAAATAATGAACTTTAAACAGAGAAAGAGCAGATTTTTATGATATCAATGTAATGAAAACGATCTAGGGTTATGGGCTATCTAACATTCCTATTGTATTCTTCAATTGAATTGACTAATTAATTTATCTAGTTTATTGGTTGACAGGGTTAATATTGCTCATAAGAATCTGTCGAGTTCTTACTCGCCTATTCAAGCTAACCTAACTCCTATATCTCTATGGAATTAGAACTAACAAGAACGCATTTATAATTCCTGTAAATCAACCAAGCAAGGCAATTAGGTATATGTCTATCCTAACCGCGAATCCGTTCCCCGAGGCCCAGGTTCAAGAACTTGCTCTACTCAATCCTATATGCAATCTAGAATTCCCACTTTCGAGTTCAATTCTAGATTCGTAGATAGTATTCAATTGGTGATCAAGCAATCAAATAATTAAGTGCAGGATTGAATAAATAAACCAATATGATAAACTAAGAAATCAAAATCAATATCCGAATAACAATAGTCATGAAAGAACCACAACCCTAGAACGTGAAGTTTAGATCCACATAGACATGGTAGCAAAACAACAAATCATACAAAGAAACATAAAAAGACTAAGTTGGTGGAAGAAAAGATGAAACCCGGCCTCCACGGCGGCTCTGTGCTCTTCCTTCGTCAAAAATTGCTCTCAAAAACGTTCTCCTATGTATATATACCAAGTAGGGTTAGGCCCAAACAATTATACCTTCTCCAATGTGAAAAAGGACACTTTTCCCGGGCTTAACTAGCGCGGCCGCGCATCTGTGCGCGCACTTTTCACCCTGTTCCGTTCCGAATTTGAAAAACGTAAAACATGAAGTTGTAGCCCTTTGAGTTAACTTTCCAACCATATATTATGGAGCCAAAATGGAGTTCTGAGCGAAAAGTTATGTCCATTTTACTAGACACTGCGCAATCTGCCTACTGGAGTCTTCGTTCGCTCTAACTATCATCCGTTGACCCCCAAACACAATCCCGGCTTAATTCCTTGAACTTCTACTCAAACTTTAAAGCTCCAAATCACTTGAATTCATTCCATAACATCTATATAGCTCGGAATCACTCCTACAAGGCATAAAACACACAATTAGTGCAAAACACTAGCGATTAAAGCGCAAACTCAACTAAAGTGCAGTAAATTAGAGTGTAATAATCGACTAAAATACGTAATTATAGCCTATCATCAACACCCCACACTTAAACGTTGCTCGTCCTCGAGTCAACCAAAAATTTACTCTATCTATGAGCACTTAACATATTTGAAGCACATTACACCAATGATTATGGTTGATAGCAACAATTAAACTCTAGCATATGCAATCATCATACACTTCCCTTTACTTATGTCATTCTTCAAAAATATTGAAACAAAGACAATATGCTCACAACAATCCTAGCCTCAAAAACCGACTCAATGTCACAATGCACTCATGGCTTGAACACCCAACATCCTAGAGAAGTCTAATAATGTTACCTATCCTTCGTGAAACCATGTGCCCTCACAACCAAGGCAAGAGAGTAAGTTGAATCCACACATTCGAATCTCATGATCAAATATATTTTAAGGACTCATATATATCAAAGAAAATATCGCTCACCCTCACAAAAGAAGTCACATGCATGTAATTGGTACCATAGGCTTGCCCATAATGTAAATCTCTACTAATGTAGGCTCACTCGATCTAAAATCAATTAGGACTTTTTCATGGTTGTAATGTGGGCTAAGGGACGGGTAGGATATATTTAGGAATAGTGACTAACCCTGCTAAGCACTTTAACACACCACATAATCAACTTTAAGCGCAAATTCTTCAATCCCAACTTCAATTTCACAACTAAAATCACTCCCAACAATGTTCCCTCTTTCTTTAAGCACTACATTAATTCATACCCACTAGCAGGAACAAGACAACAATGTATTCATCTCTATTTATTTTTTTCCTTCAGATTATTCCTTTTTTTTTTCAATTTCTGCCAATGGTGTATTATTTAAAAAAAAACAAGTGCTCCTTTCTTCCTTTTATTGGCTCCACTCAAAAGTCACCCCACTCTTAGTTCCTTCTTACTTCTTTTAGCTCTCATCTCACAATTAAAGTGCTTTAAGAGGAAAAGGGATCAAAACAATGTCAATTAAGAATAAAAAGGGTATAGGCTTGTAATGTGGGTGCCAAATAAAAGTCTATAGGCTCAAAAGGGTTAACTAGGGATAGATTTTATTTGTGATAAGCAATAAAGCTCAAAAGATCAAAGAAAGCCTAAAATCATTTTTCAAACCGAGCATCACCTTAAATTTCGCTTCAACTCACATACCGGGCAAGTTCTAGACACAAGTACAATACATAGACTATACAAAAATCTCACCACACATGGCACATGACTCACTAAGGACGGGCTCATTCCGACTCTCAAATAAATGCAAGTATTCACGTAGCCACGAGATATTAAGCATAAAGCACAAAGTGAACATAAGTAAGAAAACGAGACATGGGCATCACAAGACATGCTATCCAACTAAGCAAGGCATCATCAATAATTTCAAATCATAGGGAAGATACTACACATGCCAAAGCCTAAATATGCTACTATCAAACAAGTCAAGGGCGCCTAGGTTCATCATTCTTCCTCCATTTATTCCCTAAATTCTAATCTACTCTAAAAATAAAAATAAAAAAATACTACTACCCGGTTCAAACTACATCCCATGGAAAAGAACCGAGGCACAAAGAAAAACCACGGGGGATTATTACTACCTAAAGAAAATAAAAGACATATTTTTGGATTTTTTGTTTAGACTTTAATCCCTCAAAAAAACTGTCTAGGAGATCTATCGTCGGGAAAATTCCAAATCTTTCAAATTTTTTTTTTGTTTTTATTTTTTTTTTTTAAAAAAAAATTACTACACTTAGAACGAGTACTATAACTAAGCTATCATAGCACAAAAATCACCCAGACAATCTCCTCACCCCACACTTAAAATTGTGCAATGTCCTCAATGCACACTAAACATAACAAGAGGGTAAAAGAGACTCCCTGGTTGGCCAAAGGCCGTAGAATTAGCAGCTCACGGGATACTCAGACTTCTCCCAGGTACAGACCTTTGTGCGAGGACCCCACACTTATTTCAACCACATAGCTCACTTTTGCACACTTCCAGTGGCTTTTCTTCTATGCTCATAATCCTACAAAAACGCTACAAAGATAAAAAAATAAAATTAACAAAAATAAATAAAAATAAAAGAAAGAAGTAAAGCTGGGTTGCCTCCCAACAAGCGCCTAATTTAAAGTCACGGTACGACTTGAACCATTTTTTGTCTCCACCTTGAACTTATAAATTGTACCCCTAACATGGCATCCAGTCTGCGGCTATGCTCCAGTGGTGGGGCTATAATGATAACCAGGCCAAGTAATAATTTTTTCACTATGCACTTCTTGGCCTTTAGATGGGGAATATAATATTTGCTTTCTGGCACAACAAATTCAAGAATATAGGCACTTTCATCCTCACTCTTTGACTCCCCCATAGGCTCAGATGGCTTGATTACAATATTACTATCTAAACACAATGTGGAAAAATAATTGGAATGAGGTCTAATGCGCCCTAACTCATGAATTTTACTACTATTTGTATCCCCATATTTACACACACTCAAGTCTCCCAAAGTAATGTTATCTACTCCCATATGACTCTAGAGCACTCTTCTCAATATTTGCATCCTCAAGAAAAACATGGTCTAGTGATTGGTATTCTCGTTTTAGCTCCTCAATTTGGTCTAGAAGATTTTTTTCAGCTTCACACAACTCATTATTAATTTGTTGGGCATTACACGCATCAACCTTTGCACTCAAATCTGCATCTAAGTTATGCACAGCCAAGCCAAAGTTATCAATTTTATGTGCAAGTTCATCTCTCTCCTTAGACCAATCATTCACCAACGTTGTTAGAAGACAACGTCGTTTCGCATATTCGCCTAATCGAGAATATTCTTCCCAATACCAACCCTTACTCCCATATTCAAATTCAGACCTCCAGGAGTTCAGGTCATGACAAGCCCAAAAAGATGGGCCATAAAAGTCTTCCTTCAACCAAGAGTCTTCATCAATAACCTTATCTCCAAATATTTTATGCCCAGATGCCATGTTGAGAGAACTAGAAACACGCAAAGAGAAAAATCAAATAGTTATAAAAATAAAAATATTTACAAAAAAAGAAGAAAAAAAAACTTGTAAAGATAAAAGTAAAAGTCTAATTTAGAAAAATAGTTAATTTCTAAGTCCCAGGCAACGGCGCCAAAAACTTGTTGCGGGCAAACGCACACGCAAGTATACGCGGTCCTCAAGTAATAAAGTGATTAAAAGTCGGATGTCGATCCCACGAGGACTTGTGATTAACTATTCACTAAATTAGGCTATCCTAATTATCTATACCAGAATTAAAACTAGAAATATTTGGTTCTAAACTAATTAAAATAAATAAAAACAAATAATGAACTTTGGACAGAGAAAGAGCAGATTTTTATGATATCAATGTAATGAAAACGATCTAGGGTTATGGGCTATCTAACATTCCTATTCTATTATTCAATTGAATTGCCTAACCAATTTATCTAGTTTATTGGTTGACAGGGTTAATATTGCTCATAAGAATCTGTCGAGTTCTTACTCCCCTATTGAAGCTAACCTAACGCCTATATGTCTATGGAGTTAGAATCAACAAGAACGCATTTATAATTCCTGTAAATCAACCAAGCAAGACAATTAGGTATATGTCTATCCTAACCGCGAATCCATTCCCCGAGGCCCAGGTTCAAGAACTTGCTCTACTCAATCCTATATGCAATCTAGAATTCCCACTTTCGAGTTCAATTCTAGATTCGTATATAGTATTCAATTGGTGATCAAGCAATCAAATAATTAAGTGCAGGATTGAATAAATAAACCAATATGATAAACTAAGAAATCAAAATCAATATCCGAATAACAATAGTCATGAAAGAACCACAACCGTAGAACGTGAAGTTTAGCTCCACATAGACATGGTAGCAAAACAACAAATCATACAAAGAAACATAAAAAGACTAAGTTGGTGNACTTGTTGCTTTTGGCTTTTTTTAAGCACTTTTTAGCTTTTTTTAAGCAACTTTTTTTGTTGCCAAACACTCCAAAAACTAAAAATGTGCTTAAAAGCTGGTCAAACCAGCTTTTAAGCCCATCCAAACACCCTCTAAAGCTAATTCTAACCGAAGATTATTTTCCTAAGACTTTTCTTTCGGGATCAAAATGCAAACGATGGCACCAAATAATCCTATTTGTGCAAATCACTCTTTGGGTTATGTTCACATAAGAGGAATTTTCAGAAATAACTATTGTTTAGTGGCTATTAACTTCCTATAGCTACCATATACATAATTACTTTTCGTAGCTACCTTTCAGTTATTATGGTAATGTATTCGATGTATTTGAGCCACTGTATTCATGAATACTGTAGCAAAAATCGGCTAAAAAATAGGGCAGTCAAGCTGTCAGCCACTGTATTCACATGTATTCATACCATGTATTTATGAATACAACGAAATAATAGGTCTCTTCAGCTGTTTAATAACGGAAAGCTACTAATTTAACGGGATACACTCCTAATATAACTCACCTAAATTAATTATAACACACAACATTATCAATTCAATTAATGAGATGATTTATCAGACGCTAAACACCAAAAAACAGAGCATTCTTCAGAGTTTCAGTCCCTCTTTTTTTCTGATACAGTTCGAGTTTTTTTTTCCTGACACTATTCGATGTATTCAAATTTATTTTTGCATTCACAATATTTTATTTATTCCTAATGCATGGTATTACTGCTTTATTGAGTATATTTCATTGGTTTTAATTCATTAATTTTCTATTTGTATTGAGAGTATTTTACTGTATTTTTGTTGCGGCCAAACGCACACGCAAGCGCACGCGGTCGTCAAGTAATAAAGTGACTAAAAGTCGGATGTAGATCCCACGAGGACTTGTGATTAACTATTAACTAAATTAGACTATCCTAATTATCTATACCAGAATTAAAACTAGAAATATTTGGTTCTAAACTAATTAAAATAAATAAAAACAAATAATGAACTTTGGACAGAGAAAGAGCAGATTTTTATGATATCAATGTAATGAAAACGATCTAGGGTTATGGGCTATCTAACATTCCTATTGTATTCTTCAATTGAATTGACTAACTAATTTATCTAGTTTATTGGTTAACAGGGTTAATATTGCTCATAAGAATCTGTCGAGTTCTTACTCGCCTATTCAAGCTAACCTAACTCCTATATCTCTATGGAATTAGAACTAACAAGAACGCATTTATAATTCCTGTAAATCAACCAAGCAAGGCAATTAGGTATATGTCTATCCTAACCGTGAATCCGTTCCCCGAGGCCCAGGTTCAAGAACTTGCTCTACTCAATCCTATATGCAATCTAGAATTCCCACTTTCGAGTTCAATTCTAGATTCGTAGATAGTATTCAATTGGTGATCAAGCAATCAAATAATTAAGTGCAGGATTGAATAAATAAACCAATATGATAAACTAAGAAATCAAAATCAATATCCGAATAACAATAGTCATGAAAGAACCACAACCCTAGAACGTGAAGTTTAGATCCACATAGACATGGTAGCAAAACAACAAATCATACAAAGAAACATAAAAATTACTAAGTTTGGTGGAAGAAAAGATGAAACCCGGCCTCCACGGCGGCTTTGTGCTTTTCCTTGGTCAAAAATTGCTCTCAAAAACGTTCTCCTATGTATATATACCAAGTAGGGTTGGGCCCAAAAAATTATACCTTCTCCAATGTGAAAAAGGACACTTTTCCCGGGCTTAACTAGCGCGGCCGCGCACCTGGACGCACATCTGGCCGCCCTAGTTGGCTGACTTTCTGTTTCTGGGCGCGCTAAAACTAGCGCGGCCGCGCATCTGGGTATTTTTCACCCTGTTCTGTTCGAATTTGGAATAACGTCAAACATGAAAGTTGTAGCCCTTTGAGTTAGCTTTCCAACCGTATATTGTGGAGCCAAAATGGAGTTCTGAGCAAAAAGTTATGTCTATTTTACTAGACAGTGCGCAATCTGCCTACTGGAGTCTTCATTCGCTCTAACTATCATCCGTTGACCCCCAAACACGATCCCGGCTTAATTCCTTGAACTTTTAATCAAACTTTAAAGCTTCAAATTACTTGAATTCATTCCATAACATCTATATAGCTCGGAATCACTCCTCCAAGGCATAAAACATACAATTAGTGCAAAACACTAGCAATTAAAGCTCAAACTCAATTAAAGTGCAGTAAATTAGAATGTAATAAGCGACTAAAATACGTAATTATAGCCTATCATCAATTTTATTATATTGTTGTTTTAAATATAGATGGATATAGTTAGGTTGAAAATACAGATGAATACAGTTAGATTGATTTCATAACTAATTGATGAATAACATCAAAATGATAGAACTAACAATTTATTTAACAATGTTATTGTATGAATTCAAATACATATAAATACATCTAAATACAACAATCAAAAATCACGGTATAAAATAAAAATTAATGTATGCCTTATCGAATACATATAATACATCTAAATACAAGAAGAGAAAACCATGTATAAATATGTATGCCTTATTGAATACATATAAATACATCTAAATACAAGAAAAGAAAACCACTGTACAAACTAAAAATCCCAAACATAATCCTAATCTCATTAGTCGTTGTCACCCTCTCCTCTGTCCTTTCCTCTTCCATGTCAACATTCAAAATAAATTCAGCTATGAACAGACCATGTCCACTCAACTTTGGGAAAAGATACAACTCATATCAAAAAATTTGATTAAGACATTTTGAAACTCATGTTAACAGAGATGAAATCCAGCAAATCTACTCTAGGGTTTGAGAATAATCTAGAGAGAGAACCTACAAATAAAGGAGAATCGTGGTTCAACAATGGGGAAGACAATGGCGTTGTGAGAGAGAGATCGTGTATAGAGAATTAAGATACTATGCGGTGATTTTGGGAGAGAATAAACTAAAAGAATGAGAGAGAAAAATATTAGACAGCGTATTTAATGGCTTAATGGTAGGAATTGACCATATATACATATTTTGCTATAAAAACTAAAAGGTAGCTATAAAAAATAATATTTTAAAAGGGTTTCTATTTATAATAAATAGGGTGTAAAGCTTTGCTATAGGAGGTAGAATTTCCTTCACAGAATCCACTTAAGACCAAACGGGCCTAAATAAATATATCTTAACTCTTACAAACAAGTTATGTATTCAATCCAACAAATAGGCCTGTAAACCAAATTGGACAAACTCAAACTTTAATGAGATTTTTACATTTCTGTATACTATTTGAAACCTTATTACCTTCTCTACTCAAGTTTCAATTTAATTACATGTTCATATACAATTTACCAATTATGTACAAATAAATTTTAAACGAGTATCCCTTTATATTAGGAATTGAATAAGGAATATCAGTTATTTCCTTATCAATTTATACTTGCCCACTCTCTCTCCATCTCTCTCTCTCTTCATCTCTCTCTCTCTCTCTCTCTCTCTCTCTCTCTCTCTCTCTCTCTCTCTCTCTCTCTCTCTCTCTATTTTTTTCGAATTTTTCTTCATTTGATGTTCTCTGTTTTTTATGCTTTCTTGTTGTATATAGTTTTAATGGAATTCATCAATGAATTTCGATCTTTTTAACTTAGCAATTTCTTTCATGTTGCACAATTGATGTTCCAATTAAAATTGTCAATCAATAAATTTGGAAGGTGTTTGACTCTCCACCATTGACAGCCATTAAAAAGCTTTGAAGCTTTGAAATCGAATTTGAGTTTTCAAAAACCATTATTTGTTTGAATTGGATGTTGTTACAAACAATTGAGAATATTGTTTGGAGTTTATATCTCAATTTTGAGGGCGTTTTGGTGAAGATTAGACTTGATTTTGGTTGAATTTCAGATATATACTAACGAAATTGTAGAAAAGTTGTAGTAAAACTGTAGGTAAATTGTATTCTGTTGTAGTTATATATATTTTTGTATTTGAATATTTTCTGAAAGTTTAAAAATAGCTGTATGATGATAAAACCTAATTGCCTCCCCATGTATAATTTGAGAAACTGGTGATATTTGACATAACAACACCTCTTAGCATTTAACTCTAATATTCACACAATTAAGCATCACGAAATTCTTCTTTAGCAAATGTCTTTCAACGAATAATATTTATCTGATTATTCTACCAGCTTAACACAAGTGATTTTCTTAAACATGTATTAATTTTCATAACGTGGAGGAAATCAAAACTACATCATAAGCACCGAAAGCCTGCAGGTCTATCACGTAACCAACTTGAAAATAGGGCTCCTTATTACTTAGACAAATGGCAATACTCAGTAAAAGTACTTAGAATTGGCACAGAGACATTTTGAACTTATCGATATTTTTGACAACTATAGTCACAAGTTATTTGGTCAAATTACATAATCAAATTGTCACGATCCAATTTCACTCCAGGTCATAATGGCGCCCAACACCGATGTCAGGCAAGCTAACGCGGAATTTTTAGTAAGTTCAAATTTTACCTTTCCAAAACAGTTAATAGAAACTCTAACTTGGAATTTAAAACAAGAATAATTGGCATCAAACCAAAATAGTTATACAACCCCAAAAGAATAGTCTACTACTGTGTGTGCCAAGACTTGGTGTCACAAGTATATGGACATCTAGTAGAATATACAAAAGAATAATCTACCCTACTGTCTGAAATAGAATAAACAGCCAAAAATAAAGAAAGACTCCATCGGGCTGCTGAACGGCGTAGGAAAGAAGCAGTTCACCGTGGAATCTCGAGCCGGATCAAGAGTACGCACCAGCCTGATAACTAGATGCACCTGCCTCGGATCTTGTACAATTAAGTACAGAAGCGTAGTATGAGTACATAAACATTATGTACCCAATTAGTATCCTGTATAATCTCGAAGAAGTAGAGACGAGAGGTCGACTTGACACTTACTAAGGTCAAATAAAATGAGAAAGTGTTATACTAAGCATGTAGCACAAATGATTAACAATTCATAGCAAGAAGTAACAGATCCTTTCCTAGATAATACCACAGTTAGCCAATTACATTTCAGGGCATATAACAATGTTCATTCCATAGCAATATATTGAGCAAGAAGCATACGCAAGTAATGCCGAGGTCGTACGGCCCGATCCAGTCATAAAAGTAAAGTGTGCATTGTCGGAGGGTTGAACGGTGCAAACCATAGATGCATCTATTACCCCGCTCGTGAATCATGCATGTGACGCGGTCAAATATAATTAAGCTCAACAAACAGGCAACAATAATATATCAAGGGAGCAATTACTCACAGAAATGTCAACTCCTCTTTAAAAGATCAAGAAAGTGATGTTTCTCGTATTAATTTCATTTATCACATTCAACATGGTTTAAGCAATCCAAATTAATCATAAAGATACAAGAATGTCACGTAAAGCATGATTTTGGGTCCTAGACTACCCGGACTTAGAATAATAGTGGCTACGCACGGACTCTCGTCACCTAGTGCGTACGTAGCCCCCGCATTTAGTGGCAAATTATTCAATTATTACACCTATGGGGACAATTCCCTCTTACAAGGTTAGATAGGAGACTCACCTCGCTCCAAAACGTGCTTCCACTACCAAGAACATGCTCAAACCCCTCAATTTGGAGCCGAACGATCCAAAGCTAATTAAGCGAGGTAAGAACTAGTCAATATAAGCTCAAGAGTTTGCATTTTAATTACTTAAGTAATTTTCCAACCTTAAACATAAGTTTCCTAAAATCCGACCATGGGTCCACGTGCCCGGATTCCGAAATTTTTCGAAGGAAGTTGTTCTCTATAACCTAAGGATCAAAAATATATGATTTCTACTTTATTCTATAACAAACTCCGTGGTAAAATCTAAGTTTTTTCAAAACCCTAGGTTTTGCTCTAATCCCTTGATTTTTTCTAATCTTTGTGTGTTAATCTATCCAAAACTCAAGCATTAAACTTAGAAATAAGGAGGATGAACTTGCCGTAAGATGCTAGGTGAAAATCTTCTCTCAAGAGCTCCAAAATCGCCCAATAAACGAGTGGAAAATGGGCAAAAATGGCATGGAGCCCGTATTAAATGAAGATCACTGCTTCATTGATTTCCGCACCTACGGTCCTGGGCCGCACCTGTGCCCACCGCATCTGCGGAAAGGTGCCCGCTTCTGCGGAATCTCAACTGGGCCGCTGGGCCACATCTGCCAGATACAAGCCGCTTTTGCGGCTTTGCTTCTGCGGAAACATAGCCGCTTCTGCGACTTTGGGCCTGGCCTGGCTTGGCCGCATGTGCGAGAAGAAGACCGCTTCTGCGGTCTCGCACCTGCGAATAACCAACCGCAGGTGCAGTTATGACAGATAGCTGGAGCTTCAGCTCCTTCCCAAAATTTCCAACTTCACTCGAGCCTCGCCCGATTGACGCTCGGGGCCCCCGGACCCCGCCCGAATATACCGATAAGTTTGAAATCATAAAACGGACTTGCTCGAACCCTCGGAACGCCCGAAACAATGCTAAATCTAAGAATTACCCCCTAAAACCAATTGAATCAAACTTATGAACTTCAAGTTCTTCAATTCACTTCTAACGCGCCGAAACGCACTTAAACTACTCGGATTGACACCAAATTTAGCGGGCAAGCATTAAATGTTATATTGGACCTGTACCGGGCTCCGGAACCAACATACGGGCCCGATACCAATCTGATCAAGCATTATTCAATTTAATTAAATCCTTAGAATTTCTAGTTTAACAATTTCTAACAAAAATTCATTACTCGGTCTAGGGACCTCGAAATTCGATTTCGGGCATACGCCCAGGTCCCATATTTTTCTACGGACCCTCCGGGACCGTCAAAACACGAGTCCGGGTCTGTTTACTAAAAATGTTTACCAAAGTCAAACTTAACCTTTTAAGAAAATCTTAAGAAAATAAGTGTGCCTATTTCAACCCAAACTCTTCCAAATCCCGAATCAACCATCCCCGCAGGTCGTAAATTAATTAAAGCAAGCGCGGGAAGTCTCATTAGGGGAACAGGGTTCTAAAAAATGAAACGACCAGTAGGGTCGTTACATCCTCCATCTCTTAAACAAACATTCGTCCTCGAATGGATTTAGATTCATACATGAAGTGTCGAATAAGTGTGGATATCTGCTCCGTATGTCCTCCTCGGACTCCCAGATCGCCTCCTCGACTGGTTGGCCCCTCCACTGGACCTTTACTGCAGAAACCCTCTTGGACCTCAACTGGCGCTCCTGCCTATCAATAATGGCAATTGGCTCCTCCTCGTAGCTCAATCTCTCGTCTAGCTGAATAGTGCTGAAATCTAACACATGGGACCAGTCGGCGTGATACCTCCGTAGCATAGACACATGAAAAGCTCGGTGGACTCCCGATAAGCTGGGAGGTAAAGCAAGCTCATATGCCACCTCCCCAACTTGCTTCAACAACTCAAATGGGCCTATAAACCTTAGGCTCAACTTGCCCTTCTCCCCGAATCTCATGACACCCTTCATCGGCGAGACTTTTAAGAGAACCTTCTCGCCGACCATGAATGATAGATCATGCGCCTTCTAATCCGCGTAACTCTTCTGTCTTGAATGTGTTGTGCGAAGTCTTTCCTGAATCAACTTCACCTTCTCCAAGGCATCTTTCACCAGATCTGTACCATACAACTTAGCCTCTCCGGGCTCAAACCACCCGATAGGAGAACGACATTGCCGACCGTATAAAGCCTCAAATGGGGCCATCTCGATGTTGGACTGATAACTATTGTTGTAAGCAAACTCGGCCAAAGGCAGGAACTGATCCCACTGTCCTCAAAAGTCAATCACACATGCCCTAAGCATGTCCTCCAGAATCTGAACTGTCCGCTCCGAATGTCCGTCGGTCTGAGGATGAAATGATGTGCTGAGCTCCACGCGGGTCCCCAACTCACTCTGAATGGCTCTCCAGAAATGAGAAGTGAACTGAGGGCCTCTATCTAATATGATGGAAATAGGCACACTGTGCAACCGGACTAACTCTCGAATGTAAATCTGAGCCAACGTCTCTGATGTGTAAGTAGTCACAATCAGAATAAAGTGTGCCGACTTGGTCAACCTGTCAACAATGACCCACACTGCATCAAACTTCCGCAAGGTCCGGGGCAAACCCACTACGAAGTCCATAGTGATGCGCTCCCACTTCCACTCAGGAATGGGACTCTACTGAAGTAGGCCACCTGGCCTCTGGTGCTCATACTTAACATGCTGGCAATTCAAACACTTAGCCACATACTCCACTATGTCCTTCTTCATCCGTCGCCACCAATAATGCTGTCTCAGGTCACGATACATCTTCGTAGCACCTGGGTGAATAGAATAGCGCGAAATATGTGCTTCCGCTAGAATCCTCTCCCTCAAGCCATCAATATTAGGCACATAGGCGTAGGACACCATCCTCGCCAATAGAAACCTCCTTGGCACTACCTTGTAGCATCGTATATCTGAGAACTGCCAAATACGGATCATCGAACTGTCGGGCCTTGATCTCCCCCAATAGTGAAGACTCGGCAACAACACACGCAAGGACTCGGCTAGGCTATGAAATATCCAACCTCACAAGTCTGTTAGCCAAGGACTGAATGTCCAAAGCTAGTGGC
Organism: Nicotiana attenuata; assembly: GCF_001879085.1. Taxonomy (NCBI): domain Eukaryota; kingdom Viridiplantae; phylum Streptophyta; class Magnoliopsida; order Solanales; family Solanaceae; genus Nicotiana; species Nicotiana attenuata. The sequence goes on from NC_031993.1 coordinate 2,780,043, forward strand.
CTCTCCTCCGGTTGAATGAATGCCAAGCTACCCATGCTCTCTGCTTTCCTGCTTAAGGCATCCGCGCTGCCTCAAATTGAGATCCCTCTGCTTGAACAAATGTTGTAAGTTGCGATGATCAGTGTAAACCTCACATGACGCCCCATACAGATAATGCCTCCATATCTTAAGAGCATGAACAATCGCCGCCAACTCTAGATCGTGCACAGGGTAATTCTTCTCATGAATCTTTAGCTGGCGGGAGCCATATGCAATAACTCGCCCCTCCTGCATCAATACACAACCCAAGCCAACGCGTGAAGCATCGCAATATACCGTATACATCCCCGAATCGGAAGGCAACACAAGAACTGGTGTTGTAGTCAAAGCTGTATTGAGCTTCTGAAAGCTTGCCTCACACTCATCGGACCAACAGAAAATAGCACCCTTCTGGGTCAATCTGGTCAGAGGTGATGCAATAGATGAAAAGCCCTGGATGAATCGCCGGTAGTAACCTGCTAAACCTAGGAAACTCCTGATCTCGATCACCGAGGTAGGACGTGGCCAACTCTGAACTGCCTCAATCTTCTTGTGATCCACCTTAATACCCTCTCCAGACACAATATGCCCCAAGAATGCCACTGATTCTAGCCAAAACTCACACTTGGAGAACTTAGCATATAGCTTCTGCTCTCGCAAGGTCTGAAGCACTACTCTCAAATGCTGCTCGTGCTCCCCCAGGCTACGTGAGTATATCAAGTTGTCGTCAATGAAGACGATAACAAAGGAATCAATATAATGTTTGAACACCTTGTTCATCAAGTCCATAAAAGTCGCTGGGGCATTGATCAAGCCAAAGGACATCACCAGAAACTCGTAATGACCATATCTAGTATGGAAGGCAGTCTTCGGAACATCTGAGTCCCAAATCCTCAACTGATGGTACCCTGATCTCAAGTCAATCTTAGAGAACACCCTAGCACCCTGCAACTGGTCGAACAAATCATCAATGTGTGGCAACGGGTACTTATTCTTGATGGTAGCCTTGTTCAACTGGCAGTAGTCAATGCACATCCGTATGGTGCCATCCTTCTTCTTCACAAACAACACTGGTGCACCCCAAGGTGACACACTAGGTCTAATAAACCTCTTTGCCAACAACTCCTCAAGCTGCTCCTTCAACTCTTTCGAAGCCATATGGTACTTTGGAATGGATATAGGCTGGGTACCTGGAGCCAAGTTAATACAAAAATCAATATCGCGATCCGGTGGCATGCCAGGAAGATCAGAAGGAAACACATCGACGAACACCCGAACTACTGGAACTAAATCAATCATCGGAGACTCTGCGGTGGTGTCTCGAACATAAGCTAGATAAGCTAAACACCCCTTCTCGACCATATGTCGAGCCTTCAAGAAAGAAATAACCCGGCTAGATGTATCAATTGTGGAACCCCTCCACTCTAACCTTGGCAACCCTGGCATTGCCAATGTAACAGTCTTGGCATGGCAATCTAGGACGGCGTATCCAGGATCACCTCAAAGTCGATCATATCAAGCAACAGGAGGTCCGCTATAGTCTCGAAACCACAAAATGTGACCGCACAGGACAGGTAGATCCGATCCACAACCACAGAATCGCCCACAGGAGCAGACACATGAACAAGAGTGCCCAAAGGCTCAGGAGCAATAACCAGGAAACGAGCAAACAGAGACGATACATATGAATAGGTGGAACCTGGATCAAATAATACCAAAGCATCTCTGCCACAGACGGAAATAATAAATGTGATAACGGCATCTGAGCAAGGCTCACACTTTTGTTTTCTGCTTAACAGCTTGTGAGAAAAAGATCATGGCAAATCAGGTTATCATAGGAGCTCTCTTTCAAGAAGGAACTTCACAAGTAAGGCCACCTTACTTCAATGGACAACATTTCTCCCACCGAAAAATCCGAATGGAAATCTTCACCAACGCATACAACGTCAAGGTATGGAGAGTTATCAAGAAGGGAAACTACCCACTGCCTGCCAGCACTCCACCACTCGCTGACCCTGATGATATAGACTCATACACAAAGGAACAACTGGAAGCCGTCCAAATAAAATCACAAGGCAAGAAATCTGCTTCACAATGCAATAAGTGGTGAAGAATATGAGAAAATATCTAGCTGTGATACAGCCAAAGAGATTTGGGACAAACTTGAAGTTACCTATGAAGGTACCAGCAAGGTAAAGGAAACTCACATCAATATGCTAGTTCACGACTATGAACTGTTCTCAATGAAGGAAGGAGAATCCATCGAAGAAATGTTTGCCAGGTTCAGTAAGATAATCAGTGACTTGAAAGCTTTTGGCAAACCATGCACCAGTGGTGATCAGGTTAGGAAAATTCTTAGAAGTCTACCAACCACTTGGCAGACTAAAGTTGTCACCCTGGAATCTCAAGATCTTAACAAGTTATCATATGATGAACTACGAGAAGAGATCATTGCTTTCGAAAGAACTCACCTGAAGAAGACAAATCAAGAGGAGAAAAAGAAAATTGTTGCATTCAAAACCACTACTGAATCGACTGAAAATGAAATTGATGATCCTGAAGTCCTACAAGAAGAAATTGCTATGATGTCTAGAAACATGGATGGACTGATGAGAAGATATAGAAATATTAAGAAAGGAAGATTTCCACCAAGGAGATCTAGGCAATACAACGAACAAGATAAGAACGATGGAAAATGCTACGAATGTGGAAAATTTGGACACATCCAAGCAGAGTGTCCAGAACTGAAAAGGAAGATATCTAGAGGATTCAACAAGAACAAATCATTTGGAAGCTGGAGCGATGAGGATGACTCAGACCATGAAGATATAGCAAATCTCTGCTTCATGACAATCCTAGAAAATGAGATCAACAAAACTTCAGGATGCTGGACAGATGAAGATGATTCAGACAATGAAAACTGTTTTATGGCAAGAGGAGAAACTAGCAAGGTAAGATCTTATGACTGTGAAAGATGTAATGAATTGCAGGACATTCTTGATTCCACCTTAAAAGGGTCTCAAAAAATGATGAATGAGCTTAAGAGACTCACTGTGGAAATCAAATACTGGAAACTCAAACATGAAGTATGTGAAATTTGAAAAAGATGTACTTCAAGAGGAGTTTGAGGAATTGCAAATGCAGCTTAACAACTTGCGCAAATCCACCAGTCACAGTTCTGTTAGGTCAAACCAGACGACTTACAAGTCAACTGGAAAAGAACCAACCAGGACTAAATCGACCAGTCGGTCGGACCAGTCGACTTACAAGTCAACTGGAACGAAATCAGCTAATCTCATGATAGCTAGTCCCAACACTTATGGAAGACCTGAAAAGAGGTCTGGGACTAAATGTCATTACTGTAATAAAAGTGGGCATGAATACTCTGGTTTTCACTTTCGTAAATTTCTTATGTCTGGATGGGTTTGGAAACCTAAAAATTCTGAACCCAGTAACACTAACTCACCAGCACCCAAGCAAGCTTGGGTACCTAAAAGAAAGTGATAATTCTGTATTGCAGGAACACCACAGAGTAAGCCGCAAAGGAAAATGGTATCTAGATAGTGCGTGTTCCAGTCACATGACAGGTGACAAAAATCTTTTCAAGGAGGTTACAAAGATTGATGGAGGAAGCATCAAATTTGGAGATGATTCAAGAGGTAAAATAGTTGGCACTAGAACTATTCCCTTTAACAACAACTGTGACATTACTGAAGTATATCTTGTTGATGGACTAAACTACAATCTTCTCAGCATAAGTCAACTCTGTGACTCGGGATATGAGGTAAAATTTAAGAGAACAGGTTGTGCCATCGAAGACGAATCAGGTAAAATAATTCTTCCTGGAAAAAGGTACGGAAATGTTTACATACTTGATGGATTCGAAAATATAGATGGTCACATTTGCCTAACTTCTATATCTGATGATCCCTGGTTGTGGCACAGAAGACTAGGTCATGTAGCATGCATTTGATTGAAAAATTATCCAAACATGATTTAGTTATTGGATTATCCAAACTGAATTTCTCCAGAACTCATATTTGTGATGCATGTCAGATGGGTAAGCAAACTAGAAATTCTTTCAAAAACAAAGACATGGTGTCTACTTCAAAACCATTGCAATTACTTCATATGGATTTATTTGGACCTACTAGAACTGCTAGCATAGGAGGCAAGAAATATGCTTTTGTTATTGTTGATGAACTTTTCACGTTTCATCTGGGTGATTTTCCTGTCTCATAAAGATGAAGCCTTAAGAAATTTTGAAGTCTTTTGCAAAAGGATTGAAAGAGAAAAAGGTTATCTGATCTCAAAAATCCAAAGTGATCATGGAGGCGAGTTTGAAAGTAAAGCATTTGAAGACTTCTGTGACAATCAAGGCTACACTCACAATTTCTCTGCTCCACGCTCACCACAGCAAAACGGAGTTGTGGAAAGAAAGAACAGAACTTTTCAGGACATGGCAAGAACCATGTTGTTAGAACATTCACTCCCAAATCATTTCTGGGCTGAAGGTGTGAGTACTGCATGTCACATTCTCAACCGATGTCTCATAAGGCCTATTCTGAAAAAGACTCCCTATGAACTCTGGAAAGGTAAACGTCCGAATATCAGTTATTTTCATCCATTTGGAAGTAAGTGCTTCATTCATAACAATGGTAAGGATAATCTTGGAAAATTTGATCCAAGAAGTGACGAAGGTATTTTTCTTGGTTATTCATTAAATAGCAGATCATTTATAGTTTTTAACAAATGCACTTTATGCGTAGAAGAATCTGTCCATGTTATATTCGATGAGAATAATCTCCTGGTCGAGAAAGGAACTAATGCAGGTGACGAAGATCAAACTCAAGAAGCTCAGGATAAAGAAAAATCACATGAGTCAACTAATCCCGCAGATGTGATTGAGTCGACTGAACAAATCAGCGACAACTCTCCTGAACAACGTACGGAGTCGACTACAAGCACTGTCCGACTAAATGAATGGAGGAGCGAACCTGAATATCCACAGAAATATATTATAGGGGATCCAAACGAAGGAATAAAAACCAGGGCTGCCATCAAAAAGAAAGCAAATATTGCTCTGATCTCTCAAATAGAGCCCAAAAAGGTAGAGGAAGCATTGAAGGATTCGAGCTGGGTGAAAGCCATGCAAGAGGAACTAGATCAATTCAACAAGAATCAAGTTTGGAAGTTAATGCCCAGACCCGATAATGTATCTGTCATCGGAACAAAATGGGTATTTAGAAATAAATTGAACGAAGGGGGACAAGTCATAAGGAACAAGGCTAGATTAGTCGCTCAAGGCTATTCACAACAAGAAGGAGTTGACTATGATGAAACCTTTGCCCCAGTAGCTCGACTGGAGACTATACGAATCCTGCTAGCTTACGCATCATTTAAAGGATTCAGGTTGTTTCAAATGGATGTAAAAAGCGCTTTTCTGAATGGATTCATCGAAGAGGAAGTTTTTGTAAAACAACCTCCAGGTTTTGAAGACTCAAAACTCCCATATCATGTGTACAAGCTTACTAAGGCCCTATATGGACTGAAACAGGCTCCACGTGCCTGGTATGACAGGTTAAGTACTTTCCTTGTTGATCATGGGTTTACTAGAGGTAAAATTGATACTACTCTATTCATTAAACGATCAACAGAAGGTAATCTTATCATTCAAATTTATGTTGATGACATTATCTTTGGTAGTGCTAACTCTCTTATGTGCAAGGAATTTGCAAACCTCATGCAAAGCGAGTTCGAAATGAGCATGATGGGTGAACTCACATTTTTTCTTGGGCTTCAAATTCAACAAACCGAAGAAGGAACCTTCATTTGTCAGATTAAATATACAAAGGAGCTGATCCAGAAATTTGGTATGAGCAATGCAAAATCAATTGGCACGCCTATGAGTCCGGCTACAAATTTGGATAAGGATGAACAGGGTACTCCAGTTGATGACACCAAATATAGAGGAATGATTGGATCACTACTGTATCTGACCGCAAGTCAACCAGATATAATGTTCAGCGTCTGTAAATGTGCCAGGTTTCAGTCGGCTCCCAAGGAGTCACATCTGACTGCTGTAAAAAGAATTATTCGATATCTCATTGGCACAGTATCTCATGGATTATGGTATCCTCGCTCTAACTCGTTTAAATTAGAAGGTTTCTCAAATGTAGATTTAGAAGGTGATAAGGAAGATAGTAAAAGCACGAGTAGCACTTGTCAATTACTAGGAAAGGCTTTAATATCCTGGAACAGTGAAAAGCAAGCATCAGTCGCCTTGTCCACTACTGAAGCTGAGTATATTGCCATTGGTCAATGTTGTGCACAACTCCTATGGATGTCTCATCAATTGGGTGACTATGAACTTTCTTTTAAACCTATACAAATCTTTTGTGATAATTCAAGTGCAATTTGTCTTTCAAAAAATCCTGTGCATCACTCTAGAGCAAAGCATATTGACATTAAGCATCATTTTATTAGAGATCATGTTCTTAAGGGTGTCATAGAATTAGCTTTTGTTGGCACTTCTGCCTAATTAGCTGATATTTTTACTAAACCTTTGTTGGAAGAAAGATTTTGCCTTTTGAGAAAATTACTTGGGATAATTTGGTTTTCAAAAAACTCTTAGGACCTAATTGTTCTTTTTCAAAAAACTTGTCATAATTACTACTTTTCAGTGCATTAATTACGCTTTCAATTCCTTCCCTCTCTTTTTTATTCTGTTTCACATCAGTTCGCAGTCGAAGATGGAAAGCCAATCATCACATCGTTTCATCTGACACTCTTTCCTTTTTGTACTCAACCGTCAAATCTTTCTTACTTTAAGTTAAGCCTTTTCGGGTCACTCTCATCTCCATCCTCTCTCTTCAGTTTGTGAAAACCCTCTCTTCTCCCATGGCTAAAACCTCCAAAAAACCCTCCGCCTCCACCAGAAAGAGCACCCGTTCTAAGGCAAAACCCTCTTCAGCGCCTCCTGAGCAAGTAGACCTAGGGTCTGATCATTCTGAGGGCTTCGCCTCTTCTCAAGGAGCGTTCTCTGAACACTCTCAACTCTTAGGAGAAAAAGCCTCTGGTAAACGTCCCATGGAGGATCTTCCTGTCTCTTCCACTCCAAAGAAATCAAAATTTGATTTCTCTGCGTCTCTCGATTCCGACCTAAATTTCTGGGATACCCCAAATAGGGATTCTTTTCTCTCTCTCAAGGATAAGCCCATCGCCCATGGAAGAATTGTGGATCTTGACGATATGGAGGCCCTCAACTGTAAGGTAAAGGATCTCTTTGTGTATCAAGGGTGGGAAAAATTTCTCTCTATTTCTCCGCCTAAAGTGTATGAGCCTTTAGTCCGTATGTTTTATGCTAATCTTCGCTCTAGTAAACCTGATAAGCTTGAAATTCTTGTCCTTGGTAGAATCTTGGCTGTGCCTTGTTCGATTCTATTTTTCTCTGTCGTCGCACTGGTTTCCCCACTCTCTTTAAAAATATTTGGCCTAAGGACTTTGAAATTTCCTTTGACCAGGCCAAACAGTGCATTGCTGAAAATCCCTCCGAAACCCTTCCAAATCAATTGGGGCCTAGTGATGTAAGTTTTGAAACTCGGGTTCTCGCCCACATTGTTGCAACCACTCTTCTCCCCAGAACTGGTTCCTTCTCCACCTTCTCTCAAAGGGATACTTTCTTTGTCTATTGTCTCATCACCAAACTCAAACTCAAGCTGTCCTCCTGGGTCATAAATTTTATGATTGAGAGTGTTGAAGATCCCACCAGTTTACCTTTTGTTATGGCCATTACCCACATTCGGGAAGCCTATCAAATCCCTCTTTCTGACTACCCTTTTGTCTGTGTTTCCAAGTCCTACAATTCTAGAGCTTTCTCTATTATGGGGTATGTGAGCGTCAAGGGTGCCTGGGTTAAGAAGGGTGAGAGTGAAGCAAAACAGACCCCTCTGGATTCCAAGCCTTCATCTGCTGTTCCGCCACCTCTTATTAGTTCTGACCTAAGTGAGAAGCTAAGCTCCATTGACTCCCAACTCTTAGACATCAAGACTCTCCTGTCTGCTACTCAGTCGACTGTGGGTGCTCTTCATGCTATTTCAAAGGAAACTGGGTCCGATGTGTCTAAAATCAGAGTGGCTGTGCAAAGGGTAAGGGAGAATGCGGTTAAAGCCTTCAAGGAGGTTCATGACAGGCTAGATGGAATGAGCGTTGCTGCAAACACCAGCATTGAACAGTTGAAGGAGGCGATCTGCAACACTCTTACTTACTTCCTGCGTCGCTAGTGTGGATGTGTTTTACAGACAATTTTTGTTTCAAACTTGTTTTGGCTTTGTGTGGATAGTTTTTTTTTGCTTACTAATCCCTCTTTGCTGATGTCAAAAAGGGGGAAAATGTATATCTCTTTGGACTATTATGACAATCTGTGCAGGTTCAAGTTGACTATGCATAGACCTCTTTGGTCTGTAATGATAATATGTGCAGGTTCAAGTCGACTATGCTACATGCATAGATGGTACTCTTTATTCTTTGAACAGGTTAAGTCGACTATGCTACATGCATAGACTTTATATGTATTGCACGGGAACAAGTCAATTATACAGGATACAGGTACAAGTCGACTGCACACATTGAGGGGGAGACTAAGTCCAGTTGACTACACACATTGAGGGGGAGCCAAGTCGGCTAGTAACAAACAGGGAAGTCAACTGTTGTTTACTTCCTTACATCTACGTATATTATTTTGCCATCATCAAAAAGGGGGAGATTGTTAGATCATATTTTAATGATGCAATTAATATACATGTGCATGAGTTCAAAGAAGTAAAGAAGAACTAGTGAAATGGCTGTGTCGAACAAGGGAGGAAATCTCTCACAAGGGAAGCCACCTATAGAACGCACGGGGTACAAGGAAAGCTACAAATCTACATCAGCAAATCAGGATTAGCTCCGTGAATCTGGGAAATCAAATCAGCCATAACGAAGTGAAGATTCGAAGTGATCTGTGATTGGTGAAATCACGGGAGAATAATAAAGGCTAGAAGATCCGGTCAGTGGTCAAGTTTGGAAGGTCCAACAATCAAGGAGAAATCTTGTTAATTCCATTGTCTGCCGAAGGAAAAGTTCTCAAGAGAAGCAACGGATAGTTCCTTATTCTTGGAAAGAATCAATCCTTTCCAAGGATCAAAACCCTTGGGTTGACGAGCCTTCACCATTCATCTTTGTATAAATGTACTGTGTAACATTATCCTTAGTATACTTTGATCGAACCAAAATAACTCTCTTCATTCTACTGCAAACAAGCATAGTAGCCTACATAGATCTGTTGTGTAATAAGCAAGGGATAAAAAGAGGGCATACAACTGGTGAGGCATTGTATCAAACGAGTGCTAGAGAATTTGAGCGATATACATCACAACTGTACTCAAAAGAAAACTTATTTGCTTGAAGAGAAATCCCTTGCAACCCAAGGGGACTGGATTAGGATTCACATTGAATCAGAACCAGTATAAAATTCCTGGTGTCTTTAATTTCTGCATTTACTTTTTGCATATTACCTCAAACTGTTATATCTGCAAGATTGCCATATTTAGTCGACTACTAAAGTTTTAAGTCAACTCAGTAACGATTAATTTCAATTAGTGACAATTCAACCCCCCCCCCCCCCTCTTATACTTTCATGCTGAATATGGGGGCCTACTAGGCTGGTCCCTCCCAAATTGACCTCTGCCCCTTGCCGGGGTACCTCTGAACTCTTCGGAGAATCGGGTCCTCTTGTCCTGCTGCGCCTGCTCTCTACCCCTCAGATGGTAGCCCTCAATCCTCTGGGCAATCTCCACCACTAGCTGATAAGAAGTCCCCATCTCCACCTCTCGGGCCATGTTGGCCTTAATGCCAGAATGGAACCCTGCAACAAACCTCCGCAGCCTCTCTGCGTCAGTAGGAAGTATCATCAATGCATGGCGGGACAACTCAGAAAACCTCACCTCATAATCGGTCACGGACATCTGACCCTGCTCCAGCTGCTCAAATTGGTACCGTAGCTCTTCCCTCTCAGAGGGTGGGATATACCTGTCCAGGAATAACTGTATGAACTGACCCCAAGTGATAGAAGGAGAACCTGCTGGTCTACCAAGAACATACGACTGCCACCACCTACGGGCCCTACCCTCCGGCTAGAATGTAGTGAAGTCAACCCCATGCGACTCCAATATCCTCATGTTGTGCAGTCTGTCCCTGCACCTATCAATGAAGTCATGGGCATCCTCATGACGCTCCCCTTCGAAGATAGGAGGGTGTATCCTAGTCCATCTGTCTAATAACTTCTGCGGATCTCCATCTGCAGCTGGTCTGGGCCCGGGCACCACTGCAGCAACTGGCTGAGCCCCATCCGCAGGTAATGCACCCAGAGTCTGATACATTGTAGCTTCATGTCTGGGAGCTTGAGAAGTAGGGGTCTATGCTCCCCCTCCTGCCTGTGTTGTAGCTGGATCGGTTGGAAATAAACCAGCCTGAGTAATGGTGTCCATGAACCGCAGCATATGGCCCATGACCTCCTCGAAACCCGGTGTTGTCATGAAGTCTGTCGGGGTAGGCTCAGCTGCGGGCACCTCGCCATGCTCCTCAATGATAGGATCTCCCGTAGGATCCGCTGGTGGTGCTACTGGAACAGCTCTAGGACGCCCTCGTCCCCTACCTCGGACTGGTGCCCTCCCCCGGCCTCTACCTCGGCCTCTAGCAATGGGGGGAGCAGCTCCTCCCGAGTCTGGAACATCGGCCGTGCGTGTCCTCACCATCTGCGAGAGAATAGAAGAGGGAAATTTAGTACACTAACCACTGCACGATATTAATTGAAGATAGAGAAATTTCCTAACACCCTATAGCCTCTCGAAGATAAATACAGTCGTCTCCGTACCGATCCGCAAGACTCTACTAGGTTTGCCCATGGCTTGTAAGACCTACGTGAACCTAGTGCTCTGATACCATGTCGTCACGACCCAATTTCACTCTAGATCGTGATGGCGCCCAACACTGATGTCAGGCAAGCCAACGCGGAATTTTTAATAAGTTCAAATTTTACCTTTCCAAAACAGTTAACACAAACTCTAACTTGGTATTTAAAAAAAGAATAATTGGCCTCAAACTGAAATAGTTATACAACCCCAAAAGAATAGTCTACTACTGTGTGTGCCAAGTCCTGGTGTCACAAGTATATGGGCGTCCAGTAGAATACACAAAAGAGGATTAAATTTTACTAAAATAGTTTCATAATCTACCCTACTATCAGAAATAGAATAAACAACCAAAAATAAAGAAAGACTTCATCGGGCTGCTGAACGGCGTAGAAAGGGAGCAGCTCACCGTGGATCTCGAACCAGATCAAGAGTATGCACCAGCCTGATAACCAGATACACCTGCCTCGGATCCTGTACAATTAAGTACAGAAGCGTAGTATGAGTACATAAACATTATGTACCCAGTAAGTATCCTGTCTAATCTCGAAGAAGTAAAGACGAGAGGTCAACTTGACACTTACTAGGGTCAAATAAAATGAGAAAGTGTTATACAAATCATGGATAGCACAAATGATTAACAATTCATAGCAAGAAGTAACAGATCTTTTCCTAGATAATACCACAGTTAGCCAATTACATTTTAGGGCATATAACAAAGTTCAGTCCACAGCAATATATTGAGCAAGAAGCATACGCAAGTAATGCCGAGGTCGTACAGCCCGATCCAATCATAAAAGTAAAGTGTGCACTGCCGGAGGGTCAAACGGCGCGAACCATAGATGCATATATTACCCCGCTTGCGAACCGTGCAGGCAACGCGGTGTAATATAATTAAGCACAATAAACAGGCAACAAGAACATATCAGGGGAGCAATTACTCACAGAAATGTCAACTCCTCTTTGAAAGATCAAGAAAGTGATCTTTCTCGTATTAATTTCATTTATCACATTCAACATGGTTTAAGCAATCCAAATTAACCATAAAGACACAAGAATGTCACGTAAAGCATGCTTTTGGGTCGTAGACTACCCGGACTTAGCATAATAGTGGCTACGCACAGACTCTCGTCACCTAGTGCGTACGTAGTCCCCGTATTTAGTGGCAAATTATTCAATTATTACACCTATGGGGACAATTCCCTCTTACAAGGTTATATAGGAGACTCACCTCGCTCCAAAACGTGCTTCCAATACTAAGAACGTGACTCGAACCCCTCAATTTGGAGCCGAACGATCCAAAACTAATTAAAAGAGGTAAGAACTAGTCAATATAAGCTCAAGAGTTTGCATTTTAATTACTATAGTAATTTCCCAACCTTAAAAATAAGTTTCCTAAAATCCAACCTTGGGCCCACGTGCCGGTGTTGGTGTTGCCCACAGGTTCAGGGCCCTATACAATATATTGTGACGCATCTCGTATTGGACTTGGTGCGGTATTGATGCAGGGTAGAAAGGTTATTGCATATGCTTCACGGCAGCTGAAGATTCACGAGAAGAATTATCCAGTTCATGACTTGGAGCTGGCAGCCATTGTTCACGCGCTGAAGATTTGGAGGCACTATCTATATGGTGTCTAATGTGAGGTGTTCATGGATCATAAGAGTTTGCAGTACTTGTTCAAGCAAAAAGAGCTCAATTTGAGGCAGAGAAGGTGGTTGGAGCTACTGAAAGACTATGATATCACCATCTTGTATCATTTTGGGAAGGCCAATGTGGTGGTCGATGCTTTGAGTAGGAAGTCAGCTAGTATGGACAGTCTTGCGTACATTCCAATCCCTGAGAGACCGCTTGCATTAGATGTTCGGGCCTTAGCCAATCGGTTCGTAAGGTTGGATGTTTTTGAGACTAGTCATTTTTTAGCTTCCACAGTCGCTCGGTCTTCCTTGTTTGAGCGTATCAGGGATCGACAGTATGACGACCCTCATTTGCTGTCCTTAGGGACACAGTGCGACACGGTGATGCCAAGCAGGTTACGGTTGGAGATGATGGAGTTTTGCAGATGCAGGGTCGTGTTTGTGTTCCTAATGCGGATGTACTTCGTGAGTTAATTCTGGAGGAGGCCCACGGTTCCTGATATTATATTCATCCTGGCGCCGCTAAGATGTATCAAGACTTGCGGCAGCATTACTAGTGGAGGAGAATGAAGAAGGATATAGTTGCATATGAAGCTTGGTGCCTGAATTTGTCAGCAAGTAAAGTACGAGCATCAGAGGCATGGTGGTTTGCTTCAGAAGATAGAAATTCCTGAGTGGAAGTGGGAGCGTATCACCATGGATTTCGTTATTGGACTCCCACGAACTCAGAGGAAGTTCTATGCGATTTCGGTTATTGTGGATAGGTTGACCAAGTCAGCGCATTTCATTCATGTGGCAGTTTCCTATTCTTTGGAGCGGTTGGCAGAGATTTATATTCGTGAGATCGTTCGTCTTAATGGTGTGCCCATGTCTATCATTTCTGATTGAGGTACGCAGTTTACCTCGCATTTTTGGAGGGCAGTACAATGTGAGTTAGGTACGCGGGTCGAGTTGAGCACAGCATTTCATCCTCAGACGGACGGATAGTCCGAGCGTACAATTCAGATCTTGGAGGATATGCTCCGCGCCTGTGTTATTGACTTTGGAGGTTCTTGGGATCAGTTCTTGCCGTTAGCGGAGTTTGCCTACGAAAACAGCTATCAGTCGAGCATCCAGATGGCTCCCTGTAAGGCATTATATGGTAGACGGTGTCGATCGTCGGTTGGGTGGTTTGAGCCGTGGGAGGATCGCATGTTGGGTACAGATTTAGTGCAGGATGCCTTGGATAAGGTTAAGATCATTCAGGATAGACTTCGTCTAGCTCAGTCCAAGCAGAAGTTTATGTCGGCCATAAGGTTTGTGTTATAGCATTCATGGTCGGAGAGAGAGTGTTGCTTCGGGTGTCGCCCATGAAGGGTGTAATGAGATTTGGGAAGAAGGGGAAGTTAAGCCCTAGGTTCATCGGGCCTTTTGAGATCCTTGAGCGAGTGGGAGAGGTGGCCTATAGACTCGCGTTGCCACCAGGTTTATCAGTGGTACATCTAGTGTTTCATGTGTCCATGCTCCGGAAGTATCACGGCGATCCATCCCACGTGTTAGATTTCAGCACTGTCCGGTTGGCCAGATTTGACCTCCGAGGAGGAGCCGGTAGCCATTTTAGACCCGCAGGTTCGTCAGTTGAGATCGAAGAGTTATCCTTCGGTTCGAGTGCAGTGCAGAGGTCAGCCTATTGGGGCAGCTACCTGGAGTCTGAGTCTGATATGTTGAGTAGATATCCACATCTTTTCACCAACCCAGGTACTTTTTTATGTTCGTTCGAGGACAAACGGTTATTTTAGAGGTGGAGAATGTGATGACCCAAAGGGTCATCTTATGTTTTAGAACTTAATTCCGTATTCCTAGGTCTTAAAAGCCTCATTTTATCTCTCTTCGATTTGCGTGCACAGTCCAGGTGTATTTTCGGAAAGCTTTTATGTGGAAAATTGGTGAAATAATAATTCTTGGCCTAAAAAGTTGATTTTTGTTGACTTCGATCAACGTTTTTAGTAAACGGACCCGGAACCGTATTTTGACGATCCCGATGTGTCCATAGTAAAATATGGGACCTAGCGTATGCCCGAAATCGAATTTCGAGGGACCTAGACCGAGAAATAAATTTTTTATTAAAATTTTAAGACTGAAATTATAATGGTTTTAAGAATTTGGTTAATGTTTGATCTTGGTGGTATCGGGTCCGTATGTTGGCTTCGGAGCCTATTACAGGTTCGTTATGATATTTATACCTTATTTGTGAAATTTGGTGAGAAACAGGACTGATTTAACATGATTCGGACCTTTGGTTGAGAAAATAGAAGTTTTAAAACTTTCTTGAAAATTTTCATGCAATTTGGTGCTAAATTCATAATTCTAGGTGTTATTTTGGCGATTTGATCGCGTGAGCAAGTTCGTATGATGTTTTTAGACTCGTGTGCATGTTTGGTTTGGAGCCCTGAGGGCTCGGGTGAGTTTCGGATAGGCTACGGGATGTTTTGAACTTAGAAAATCTGGTATTTTTGTTGTTGCTGCTGTTATGGTGTGTCCTTCTTCGCGTTCGCAAAGCTACTCTCCCGGACGCGAAGGGTGGGCTGGTTAGGGTGAGTTTTTCTTCTTAGCGAACGCGAATGCCTGATCGGAACGCGGAGTGATGGGGGATTTACCCTTCGCGAACGCGACCGGCTCATCCCGAACGCGGAGCATTGGGGACCTGGGAGAGAGGTCAGACTTCCTTCTACGTGAACACAAGCAAGGGCTCGCGAACGTGAAGGCCAGGGGGCAAAGCCTTCGCGAACGCGATGGAGGTTTCGCGATCGCATAAGCCTAGCAAGGCAACTCTCCGTGAACGCGATGGACACTGTCGCGTAGTTCACAAACAGTCCCAAATCGGGATTTAGGTAATTGTTTGAAATTTTCAAAAGCTAAACAGCCTAGAGGCGATTTTCAAAAGACAATTTCTACCCCAAAGTGTTGGTAAGTGATTCTAAACCACTTTCTATCAATTACCCATTGCATTTCATGAAATTTCAACCTAAAATCTAGTGTGTTCATGGTAGAATTGGAGGTTTCTGGATAGAAACTATGGATTTGGGAAATTGGGGATTTAGACCTCGTATTGGGGTCGATTCCAAAAGAATAATATATCCGAGCTCGGGGTGAATGGGTAAATAGATTTTGGTTCGAACTTCGGGTTTACCAAGCGGGCCCGGGGTCTCTTTTTGACTTTTTGGGGGAAAGTTTGGGAAAACCAAATTTATGCATTGTAGTTGATTCCTTTAGCAATAATTGATGATATTGAGTTAATTGTGGCTAGATACGTGTGATTTGGGGGTGGATACTAGAGGCAAAGCGGTAATTGAGCCTTGAGTTTGGCCGAAGGAGCGAGGTAAGTGTTGTGGCTAACCTTAGCTTGAGGGATTATGTGTTATTTGCTACGTGTTTGAATGTTGAGTACAACGTATAGGTGAGGTGACGAGTATATATACGTTTTTGTCGAGCCATAACATGTGAGTGAATCTTATCCTTGGAAATGTTGTAATTTTTATTGTTCATGTGTAGACTAGTTATTCGATGTGTTGAGATTTCTTATCATATTTTATGGAATTTGGTATTGATGGGGTTTTTACCCAAAGTTGATATTGGTATTGTGGAACTAAGAGTTAAAGTAAGACTTGTTGTTGCCATTTCTATCTCTCTATTATTGTTCTCTCTGTGTTGGTGAGGTAGAGTGATAAAGCACGAAGGGTGATGTCGTGCGCGTTTCTATTACTTATGTGGTGAGGAAGAGTGGTAAAGCACGAAGGGTTATGTCGTGCACATTTCTATTATTGATTATCTGGTGAGGTTGAGAGTAAAAGCACAAATGGTGATGCCATGCACGTTTCTATTATTGATTATCTGGTGAGGTTGAGAGTAAAAGCACGAAGGGTGATGTCGTGCACGTTTCTATTATTGATTATCTGGTGAGGTTGAGAGTAAAAGCACGAAGGGTGATGCCGTGCATTTTTCGTTTGTTGTGTTTACTTGTTATTACCAGTTCAAAGTGTACTAGCTGTTTAAATTCCTCTACTGTTGTGATTCTTTACTTTTGGTACCCCCATAGCATGTTTCCCCCTCCCGTTAATTTCTGCTTAGCTTCTATTAAATGTTATTCTACTAGCATATTGTTTAACTGCACAGGTTTATGCATGTGTCTTGTCCTAGCCTCGTCACTACCTCGCCGAGGTTAGGCTCGGCACTTACCAGTACATGGGGTCGGTTGTACTGATACTGCACTCTCTATGCAGATTTTCGTACTGGACCGTGTTGACCCGAGTTGAGTTGCTGCTTTCAGATCCACAGGAGACCCAAGGTAGATGTGCCGGCGTTCGCAGACCCTGGAGTCCCTTCAAATTATTCTAGTTTACTGTTTCTTTTAATTTAAAAATAGTTGTACTTTCTTTCATCCAGTATTTGTAGTGACTCTTAGAAGTTCGTGAATGGTGACACCAGTTTCTGGGTAGTTGTGTATAAGTACTTGGGTTATTATAAAATTTTACACTTTTTTTTAATCTGTTTTGGTTTAGTTGTTGTTATCTACTGATTTGGTCAAAGGTTAGCGTATTAAATCCTTAACTGTTGGCTTGCCTAGCATTCAAAAAGTTAGGCGCCATTACGGTCCCGACAGTGAAAAATACGGGTTGTGACAACTTAATACAATTTTGATACATATCAACAACGTTATGTAAAAAGATAGTATTGATAACTTGAATACAAATTTTATACAATGATTCATATATTATATAACTATTTTATAACTTCTACACAACATTCAAATNNNNAATATATATATATATATATATATATATATATATATATATATATATATATATATATATATATATATATATATATATATATATATATAACTACAACAGAATACAATTTACCTATAATTTCGTAAGAATATTCTATGTTGTGTCTTCTTCTGGGGGAGGAGGGGGTGACGTGGGGAGGGGGAGGGAAGGGCTGTATCAGTTACATCCTAATTTTAAGGATGCTCTGTTTATTAATGTTTTGTATATAAATAGTAAATAGAGATGGAGAATATAATCTTTAAGGAACCTAAAAAAAAGTGATAAATAAATTTCTATTATAGTATAACTAGGTAAATTTCTCAATTATAAAAGCATTGTTTAAATTAAGATATAGAAGTTTGAAATTGGGCCTCGACCAAATCCTAGCCTCAGACTTAAGTATAAATTTGAACTTAAATTTGAAAACTCCAGACCTGCAATTCGATTTTGAGCAACTAAACAACTTGCAGGAATATTTCAAGTAAGTCTCAACTTATCAATATCTAGCCATTAATTATAGACTAACCAAAACTAACCAAACCCATACAAAAATTGAAAACTCAAATAAATAAGGTTCTTTCTCTCTAAATATCACACGCAAAGTTTTCCTTCCATATTTTTTAAGCGTGAATAGTTACATTAGATGCAAGACGGAAAGGATATTTCATGGAGAAGGTAGCAAATAAGACGACGAAATACAAAAATTATATATATAGATTCCAAAAATTTAAGCAAAAAATGACCTTTTTCTATGGATATGGTTGAAATTCATTGAAAACATATAGACGAGTCAATAGACAAAATTTGAGGAAGATTGGAGGTGATATGGACTGATTTGGTATCAAAATTCATAGTTAAATCGAGTTCAAAAATTATCCTGCGACAGATGTTTCAAACATTTCTCTCTCTCTCTCTCTCTCTCTCTCTCTCTCTCTCTCTCTCTCTCTCTCTCTCACACACACACACACACACACACGCCTTAGGGTACGCGCTTTGCGTGTGTACCTATATAAGAGTATAGAACTTTTTAAATAATTGTCTAAATATTAATAAATAGCATGTTTGTAATATAAAATAAAAATTAGAAAATATAAATTCCTGAGAATGATGAATATTTATCCTATTTAGTTGGATAAATAAATAAAAAAATATGATTTATCCGATTGTCTTATTTCTTTCTCTTTGCCTCCCTCTATCTTTCTCTTCTCTTCTATTCTTAATTATTTATTTGTTATTTGTTTTGATTGCCAAGTATCATCTAAAATATTACAAAAAACTAATGAAGTGAAAAATATTATTTGAGCCGATAATTAATGAGTTTAAAAATAATATCGAATGATATATAGTCATGTTATATATAAAATAAAAAGAATTATGGTCATGTTACAATATTCGAATAAGAAATAATTTATATAAGTTAAAATCTCGATTTCTTTTAGAATTTATAATATCAAGACATCCAAAATTATTCGGATAATGAAGGATTTAAAAGGTTAACAAGTTAATGAATGTATCAGTTTGAATCTTTTTTATTTGGCTTTTACCAATCACTTTTGTTTGCACTTGCCAAATAAAGTTAGACAAAATTGAAAACACCCGTAAGATGTTCATGAATTTATGCGTGGGCTCTTGTCTTTCGAAACTTATGCCTCAAGCGCAATGGAAGAACACTTGTTATGGATCCACCACCTTAAGCACGGGCTCGTTCTACGATTCTCGTACAATTGTATATAAAACTTTAAAGATCATAAAACATTCATCATTAACCACGTGATTGTCAAAAACTCTATTAATTAATTAGATTTTAGAAGTTGAGAACCCTAACATCACGTCATGACAGTGGATTTGGTAAAACATATATGGAAACTCTTCTATTTTTAGTTTTTATTATCCAATTCTTATACTTTTCTCTTCAAATCTTATTCTTTACATTATTTCGTTTGATAGCAATATTTTCATAAATGTGGATTATGAAACTTATTTACTTAATAATTAATGTTATTGACTAACAACTCACAAATAATTATATTCATTGATATTTTTTTAGTAATGAATTAGAGTACTGAATTATTTGTTAATTTTGTAGTAGCTTATTAAAAGCACATAATGCTAAATTGCATTACGTAATTTAGCATTAAGTAACTATTAATTTTTCTAAAAGTGTGAATTTCCAAAGAATCAATAATTAAAAAAAAAAAAGTTAACAAAAGAAAAATGACTCCTTAACCTGGAAGGAATATAAATTGTTCGAAACTATCCTAATGTGAGTTTGCATTCGTTCGTTTTAATCATTTCTTTTTCCTAGTTGTAATTTTTTTAATTTCTTTTCTCCTACGTGCCTTGGAACTAAGGTGAATTTGCAATATTTTCTAAAGCTTCTAAACCTAAAATGTGGTTTTTATGTATTATGTGTTATTTCATTATTTTTAGTTGCAAATATGGTATATTACATAATTAAATAAGAAAAAATTCAATACAGAAAACTTAGTTGATATAGAAGTCCTAATTATTAGGAAATAATTAAAATCCTAAATATTATGGATAATTAAATGACTATGTCCTAATTTTAGGAAAATAATCAAATGACTATTTTGTCTAGTACGAACTCTATTTTAAAAGGGTAAAAAATGCGAACGATATTTTGTTAAGGGCCTTCGTGCTTTTAATATAATATATATATATATATATATATATATATATATATTCATGTTCGTCTTCTGCTTTGAATTTTCAATTCAACAACAACAACAACCACCCAATTCAAACTACCTCAAAACTCCACCAAATTATCCCAAAAGTGAGATTCAAGCTTCTTAAGATGTACCCAATCTATTCTACTAACACCTACTCAAAAGAAAGCAAAAAATTTATTTTACACCTTATAGAAAAGCTTAGTACCCTATTTATTTTAAATAAATACCATTTTAAAAAATTATATTATATAGCTATCTTTTACCCTTTATAGCAGAATATCTAATTATAGTTATATCCTACACTTAAGGCACCATATACGCTAATTAATATTTTTTTTCTTCTTTTTCAGATTTTCTCTCACTTAATCACGGTAAATTTCACGAACCACGTTTTCTCTCTCTTTTTGCATACACTTTACTCTCTTCTCCCACAAAACCACGATTGAATCACCATCTCCTACGACGTTGTAATACTCTCTGGAAACTGTCAACACCTAACAATTCTTTTTCATTCGCTTTACTCCCACACTATCCCCTTTTCCCCAGGCAAAACTCGTTAGTTTTGTTCACTTCTATGACTATATTTCGTGAAAAGTTTAGAGAGGTATGGAAGGATTGGAGCAGCGTAGCCGTGAAGGCAATGGAGATGGGTGTTTTGGGTGGTGAGTTTGATCATGGCTTCGTACCTGGGAGTTGCGAGGAGTGGTACAAAAGCTATGATGGTACTGATGTGTCAAAAGCAATATACAGGATGCGTGGAACAGTGAGATTCAGTGTTTTTGCTCGACGGCGAATTCGTCGAAAATTAGGGTTTGTTCTTGAACAAAGACGACGGATTTTGGGGCTGAGCAACTTGTTTTTCTGTTAATATATTTTAATGTATTTTCAACGTATCACGTTGTATTTTCATGTATTTCATTATCTTTTTTTTCATTGTAATTCGATGTATTTTGTTGTATTCCATGTATTTCATTGTATTCACTGTCTTTTTTTTCATTGTATTTCAATGTATCCCGTTGTATTCTATGTATTTCATTGTATTCACTGTCTCGCTATATGCCATGAATGTATTCATATATTTTTTTTTAATTAATGTAATTCATGTATTCAGATGTATTATATAATTTCTCTGAAGATTGCTTTGTTTTTGGTGTATTTTTCGGTTGAGAATCTTTTTTATAACTGAAAATACAAAATTTGTGTGTTATAATTGAGTTTGTTGAGTTATATTAAGAGTCTTTTATGTTAATTGATTCACTTTTCATTTTAAAAACAGTGTAATCCCCTATTTCACGCCGTATATACAGTCGAATACAATAATATGTCTAGCTGTAATCCCACGTTTTACTCCATGAATACAGTCGAATACACTCGAATACAACAACTGATTAGCTAGACTTCCCTGATTCACGCCTATTTTTGCTATTGTATTCATGAATACAATAGCTTAAATACATCAAATACATCTTATAACCACAGAAAAAAGTATCTATAATCCGTAATATAGTAAATGATATCTATAGATGGCTAATTACTACTAAAAGATAGTGCTTTATGAAAATTTTCTCTAAATAATTAGTTGGGTAATATTAGTAATATTTTATAAATTAGCCAATTTTTGTAATAAACAACTTATAAATGGACATAACTGGTAGTTTATAAATTTTGATTATTCTCTAAATAGGGGTCTTATGCTCCAACTGTTATAAAACCCATGTCCATTACGTAAACCCAAGGCCCAAAAGCCCATAAAACCTAGGGTCTCATTTGCTAGTTATCCTCTCCCATATATAAACAAACAAAAACCTAGCTAGGGTTTTTATCCATCGTTCACAGCTTTTACCAAATCGCAAAAATGGTGAAATTCCTGAAGCCAAACAAAGCCGTAGTCGTACTCCAAGGACGCTACGCCGGGAGGAAAGCTGTGATTGTTCGAGCCTTTGACGATGGGACACGTGACAGGCCGTACGGTCACTGTTTGGTCGTCGGCGTATCGAAATACCCAAAGAAAGTGATTCGTAAGGATTCTGATAAAAAACAGGCGAAGAAATCACGGGTTAAGACTTTCATTAAGCTCGTTAATTACAATCACATTATGCCGACGCGTTACACATTGGATGTTGATTTGAAGGAAGCTGTTACTGTTGATTGTCTTCAGTCACGTGATAAGAAGGTGACTGCTGCTAAAGAGGCGAAAGCTAAGTTTGAAGAGCGATTTAAGACTGGGAAAAATCGCTGGTTCTTTTCCAAGCTTAGATTTTGAGTTGATTTTGCTCTTTATTTGGTAACTTTCTATTCTGAGTGTTATGGGTTTTGCTTTGATTCTGTTTTGTTTAAATGACATTGGATTTGAAACGATAGATCTGTGTTTTATCTTTAGTTATTGTTGTTCACAAGACTAATGTTTTCTATATATTGATGTTCTGCTTGAGAAGTGGTTTGTCGATTGACATTTCTATTGTTTTGCTGGAAATGAACATCACCACTCCTAATGGATTTAGGTTATATATACTGTGAATTTTTATACTATTCAGTGTATTATCATTACTTTAGACCAACAAATTAAGATTTAAGTTATATACACTGTTTGTTGCAGTTGGTACTGCTTTATTTCTTCATTCTTGAGCCGAGGCTCTATCCGAAACAACCTCCTAGCTTTCCTAGGGTAGGGGTAAGGTTTGCAAACACACCACCCTCCCCAGACCCCACTTGTGGGATCTCAGTGGGTTTGTTGTTGTTGTTGTTGTTGTTGTTGCTGTTACACTGTTTGTTGCAAGTTATTTAGTCATTTAAGCTAAAGGTGTAAAGAAACAAACATGAACTTGTTGATTTAATTGCTTTCTGAGGCGTTGCGTGCATTGGTCTATTAATATTCAATGGACGTGTCAAGGAAAGCATAGAGCATTGGTCTATTAATATTCAGTGGACGTGTCAAGGAAAGCATAGAATAATGTCAATCCAAACTGGTTTTTGTGATTTCAGCGAACTGAACTGATTTCTTATCTAGTTGGCTTGATAGATGGATTGCAACATGTAATAATTTGAAAGTGCATTTTCTGGCTGGGCTCAAAGAAATCAATTTTGAGCTCCTGAGAAGAAGTAATCTCGGTATTTTGCTCGTATGTTTTTGTTCCCAGGCTCAGACAACCTTTCCCCACTTGTGGGATTCCATTGGGTGGTGGTTGTTGGTGTTGTTGTTGTATGTTTTTGTTTGTGTATATGTGGTTGCTTCATATGGTGAACTCTCTCTTAAAATTGAAGTGAGGGGTGTTCAAGTTTCCGAAGCATAAATGAAATGTCAGTATTAAACAGCATGGTGTTTATTTCAGTTGCACCTTGCTACCTGTCTCCTGATACATTCAATATTGTCATTTCCATGTTTTAGGATACTCTATAGTGGATCTTGTAAAGAGATGGTTTAGGTGCTTTCTTGTTTCTAATACTAAATGAACATGTTTTTTAAACTATAGCAAGTGCAATTTACAGTATAGCTATTAGCACTGCGTAGTTAAATTTGATGTTATTAACACGGGATGATTTGTTAAACAGTAGTAAATTGTGCCGAGGCACAAGGAAGCTGTTACTGTTGATTTCCTTTAGTCAAGTGACAAGAAGGTGTCTGCTACTAAAGAAGCTAAGGCCAAGTTTGAAGAGCAATTTACCAATCTTAGGTTTTGAGTTGTTTATTTGGTAATTTTCTCTTCTGGGTATCAAGGATTCTGTTTTTTCTTGTGTTGATTAAACGGCATTGGATTTGAAATGATAGATCTGGTTTTATCTTTAGTTAATATTCGCATTGCTATTGTTTCTTTATACAGATATCTGCTTTTTGTGAGAGGTTTGTTGACTAATCTTGCAATTGCTTTGATGGAGATGAAAATGACTACTCGTAATCTCTATAAAGGAATTTTTATTGTAGGTCATTTAATCAACTTTGTCAAGAAGTTGAACACCATTTTGTATAGAAGTTAAACATATAAATTAAATCGCTTTCTTGGCCTTACTTGTGTTGTTCTGTTAATATCCAATGGGCGTGTCGAGGGAACCATAGAATAATGTCAATCCAATGTTTGTGCATATCTAGTTTGCTCGACTGTTGGATTGCAATATGTAATTCCCAATCAGTGCATATTCTATTTGTGCTAACAGAAATCAATTTTTAATTCTTGAGAAGAAAACTCGGTCTTATGTTCGTATGTTTTTTGTTTGTGTATGTTGTGGTTGCTTCATATGGTGAAGGCAGAATAGCGTGATAGACACCAGTACTTGTTAGTGTTTGTCATCCCGATCCTTGTACCTAATATAGTTTATTTGGCATTTGTTATGTGGTATTTGTTCTGCTGAGTTAAAAAAAAAGCAAAATACATAAAATGACACCAAACCTTATAGTCAAATCCCTCTAACACACCACTTTTTTCTTTTTGAAAATTGCATCACACGAGCTAGTCAGAGTGTGACACGTGTAACTCAAAAGGAAAAAAAGGGACCTAATTTACTACCCAGATGATAATATTTTAGAAAAGAAAAAGAAAAAAAAAAAGAAATTCCCCTCTGCCCCTATCCTCATCTTCCCCAAGTCCCCTCCTCGGTTCTTTAATCTTCCCTACCCAACAGTTGATTTCCTACCGAATTAAGATTTTCTCTAAGCTTTGAATCCCTTGAAAGCTTTTGTTTGAAAGCTTTTGTAAACTTTTTGATGTGTTGAACATAACTGAAAACGAATTTGAAGAGTTAGAAAATATGGACAGATTTGGAAGAAAGAGAGAATAAAGAGGAAGAAAAAAAGTGCACTGTTTGACAAAAGAATATCATATTTTTCGGCAAGACATCCATATTTTCCGGCGATCGAGCTTCCCTTTTATTTTTTTTTGAGCTCAAAATTTAGTGAAGTGCACATGGTAATCCATGTTAGACTTCCCAGATCAGTTTTTAACAATAATCGCCAATACATTCGGATTTCAAATCTGGGTTTTTAAATAGGAGTACAATTGAAGGCTTCTTCAATGGTACCTTTCTTTTATTTTACTCTTCAAATTCGAAATTTTGAGTGAGTAACAATACTCGATCCAAAGTAGTTAATGAATCAACTTCCAACACCCAATATCACTTTATTCAACAACCCAAGATTTAAACTCCGATAGAAATGGGGTCACCCAAAATGGAGGTTTGCCTGATTTTGGAAATGGGGATAATGGTTAACCGAAGATGAGGGATAACGATTGGGAAAATGATAAAATTAAAAAAATAAAACAGTTGGACACGTGGCATCCATAGAGAGCTTCAAACACACGAAATTTTCTATTCACGCGCCTGATTCATGTGTAGGACATGCGGGGTGCTGCCTAGCTAAAGTGGTATATAATAGACACACTTTAAAAGGTTTGGATAAGGTTTGGATGTGTAATAATATTTCATGGTTATCGGGTGTGTAAGAGGGATTTGACTACAAGGTTCGATGTCATTTTATGTATTTTGCCTCAAAAAAATAAGTGGTTACACGTTCTAAAGTGGATGTACTAATTTTAATTTAAAAATATTATAAATCATAAAAATAACAGTAAAAGCAAAAAGAGTAAAATAATTGCCCAAACCAAGTCCCTACCCTCTTTCGGCCCAACCAGTGGCGGATTCAGGATTTTAAAGTTATGGGTGTTCGCCGATAAAAACTTCAAAAGAAGAGGAAAAATAAATTTACTTATAGGTGCTCACTCAATATTTATCTAAATATTTGTACCGTTGCCAATATAAATTTATTAATATGATCAAAGTTAATGGGTGTTTAAACACTCACAACTCTGTATGTGCATGCGCCACTGGGCCCAACATGTCTTGAACCCCTTCCTTGTCCCCCGTAAGTTACTAACTTTAACTTGTTATTGTTCAAATTCCATTATTTTTTATTGATTTTCATGCCTAAATCTATGTTTTCATAGATAGGAGTTTTGGGTAGAAATTTAGAATTTCGTATGTTAGAGATTTAGGCCTCGATTTAATCACATATTTGGACTCGGGGGAGAATGGGTAAACACGATTTGTTCCTAATTTCTGATTTTCATTATGCGAGTCTGCTTCTCCCCCTCCTTCCTATCGGAAAACCTCCTCCCCCCTTCTGCCCCCATACCATCCCAATTTTTTCTTCTTAATTAAGATCATATTGAAAATGAAAATAGAGTACTGCATCAAAATTCCCGTATGAAGATTCATTTCAAACTAAATCAAATGCTATCTCTCTAATCTCCCTTTCTCCTGATTAGGTACGCTCCTAGTAGGAGAAGAAAAAAGTATTTTGCGGTATAAAAATTGAAAGTATATTGTTGTCCTAAAAGTGGTTGTCGCCCCCTTTTTTTATAACTATACTTTCAAAATAGGTACACTGCTCGTTGGTTGTTGGCCCGCTTTTTGTGTCTGTTATTGAGGATTTACTTTGTTGAAGCCTGTAAATTCCAAGATTATTATGGTGATCTGAATTTTACCTAAAATAGTGAAAGTAAGGAGATGAAGCAAGATAGAATTTTTTTTATGAAAATTGAAGAGTTTTATATATGAGTTGGGGTTTAAGATTGTGCTTAGAAAGGAGGAAAGAGAGCAAAACGGTGGAGGCTGAAGTTAATTTGTCAATTACTGAGTCTGAACAGATGATGGCCTGTAACCCTCGTTGCTTCTAATAAGAATGAACAAATCTTTACCTTTCCCCTTACTGAGCAAATGGTTGTTGCTCCATGTGTAAAATATTCACTACTCACTGGCTGCTGGAAAGACATTCTTACTCAAAACCATGATCAAGACATTTCGACATAGGAAATTCAAATTGAAAATTATGGTAAAGTTTTAACGAAACTAATGAGATCTACATTCTGAAGAAACAAGGCTTTTCGTTGAGTAAATACTCCAACGAATAAGCAACTTGAGAAGAAATAAGGGGTAGTTTGGTTGGAATTGGAAACAAGTTATTCATGATTAATTATTCTGGGATTAGTTTTCCCACACTTCCATAGAAACAAAAAAATAATATACTTCCGGGAAAGCTAATTTTAGGATTAATTATGTCGCAATTTTATCCAAACTATATATGGGATAAACTCATCTCAAATTTAATCTCGGGATTTTAATTATCCCTTATCCCTCGTATCAAACCAGCTCTAAGCTAGGTCTAGCGAACTTGTCCGGCACAAAGCACAAGTGTTAAAACCCAGCCAACACCCATTGGTTAATTAATCTAAATAATTATTCAACTCTTAAGCTAAAAATGACCACCAGAAATATATTATATGTATATGTTTTTGTAAAAGTAATATATGTACCGACTAAAATCATAAACAATGTATTGGGCCAAATAGTGAGAGACGTCCAAAACGTAAAAATTGCACGGGGCGCCCTATTTGGTTAATAGGGCGCCCCATTTAACCTATATCCCTTTTTTTAAAAAGTTTTAACTTGTACCCATTTTTAAATAACTTTAGCCCCTTTCTCCTCCTCCTTTTCCTCCTTCGTTTTCTTCTTCTTCTTCTTCTTCTTCTTCTTCTTCTTCTTCTTCTTCTTCTGCTGCTGCTGCTGCTGTTGGTGCTGCTATGAAACTTCAGTTCATGGGATGATTGTCATAAGTATGTTTATCAGATTATTTAAAAATAAATTATAAATAATTACGTAAGTTACTAGACAATAATTTGTGAATATTTTCACGTACGGGAAGTTTAAGGTCACACTTAGTGATTCTTTTCATGATAATTCTGTTCTTTTCACGTTTATTGTTTTCAAAATTTATGATTTAGATACTGTTGGCAATCTGATTATTTTATAGTAGTAATACACTATGAAAGAATAAGGTGATTATTTATCTAGTATGTTAGAAAGCTTTTTCAAAAACTTCAGCTTATATAGTGCTGAAGTTTTTACAAATAAACTAAATAACTTCAGCATCTTCTGCTGAAGTTTTTGAAAAAGCTTTATGACAAAACTAATGAATCTAGGACAAAAAAACTTCAACTTATATAGTGCTGAAGTTGTTACAAATTAACTAAATAACTTCAGCATCTTCTGCTGAAGTTTTTGAAAAAGCTTAATGACAAAACTAATGAATTCATGACAAAAAAAACTTCAGCTTATTTAGTACTGAAGTTTTTACAAATGAACTAAATAACTTCAGCATCACAAAACTTCAGCTACTAGAATGCTTAAGTTCAGCAATTACAAATAAAAACTTCAGCAAATAGAGAACAAAACTTCAACACTAGAATGCTTAAGTTCAACAATTACAAACAAAAACTTCAGCACACTTGGTTCAGCAATTTTTGCTACTTCAGGCCCGTCTACTAGAATGCTGAAGTTTGCGTGATTGCCTTTGCTACTTCAGACCCGTATGCTGAAGTTATGCGAAAAAGTGAATACGCTTGCAATTTTTTTTACAAAGCGGATACAAGTTAAAACGTGACCCAAAAAACGGGTAATAGATGCAAATGCCAGTCCAAAACCCCCTAATTTGGGGACCCAAAAGGAATGGAAACAAATACATAAAACTCTTTGTATGGACTATAGCTTTTTGGTCCACATATCCTTTAACTCAATTTCAATCCAGAGAGGGATCACACTCAACCAGCTACGTGAATCAAATGCAAAAGCAATATACTAGTCATCTGTACATATTTTGCTAGTACATCTTATCTCTTCGACATTGTTTGGTTTTTTTATTTAATAAACTGATATAGATAGCGAAAGTTTGTTTCATCCCCTTCTTTTATGGGATTCTTTTTTATTTTTTATTTTTTTTATGGGATTCAGATATCACTGTAAACTGTTACTCTATAGAGGTGAGAGTACGACTATCAATATCTGCCCTAAAATTATGGAATATGTTGAACGTTATTTATAATTACATGCGGTGTACAGTTTGGATGTGTCTTGTCTTGTTGGCCTAAGGTGTACCATTTATCACTATGTATATAGGCACTGCAGCATTGCACATGCTAAGCAAATTTGTATTTCTTACCTATAGTTATATTTGAAAGAGAAGGAGAGAACAAAAATAGGTATACCGCAGGTGGGGCATGCGCTGTACCAATTTTTGTTCTCATTTTTTTTATTTTTTATTTTTTATTTATTTTTACATTATTTTGGTTGCTCGTGTTAAATATGCGTTACTTTGGTTCCAGATTCCTTAACATAGTATGATATCGTGCTACTATGTAGATACAACAACCCAATAGTAATTTTACTAGTGGGGTCTGGGGAGAGTAGAGTGTACACAGACCTTGACCCTACTCGGAGGGTAGAGAGGCTGTAAGTGCTACTACGTAGATAGAGTGCTTTATTACATTGTATGGTCAAAATTGTATGGGTCAAAATTAGGTCTAGTTTAGTGAATGCAGAAGAACGAGCTGAGGCCGAGGTCGAAACCAAGCACGGTCCAATGGTGAGGAGTCGCCCAGAGAGGGAGACCAGCGCCGAGGTTGAGTAGAGAACAAACAACTGCAACGGTTAGAATATTCCTAGGATTATGAAAAGGAATATTCCATTGAATATTCCCCCAAATTGTACTTTGTTAGGGTTCTCTAGGAATATCTCTTATAAATAGGAAGAGAAAGGAAACAAAGAGGGGATCTTCGGGATTTTTATGAGAGAACATCTTGTAAAGGGTTGACTATCTCTTTTTTTTTTTGGTAATTAAAGACATTTATTCATAACATAAAAACTTAGTAGTCATTACAACATGAGATTTGTCTAGGCCACGCAGTGCCTATCCCATCTCTATCAAAAGCTGAAATAGCAAATACAAGCGGATAATAGTACAAGTTTATCTTAGGAAAAGAGTCCAAACTGCATCCATTCTTGGCTAAGGCGTCCGCTACCCCATTAGCTTCTCTGAATGCATGTTTCAGTGGTGGCGATCCCACCTCAGATAATAGGAACCTGCAATCATCAATAATATTTCGATAAAGCAAATTTTCATTGTTAATCAGTTTAATAAGATCCTGGCAGTCTGTTTCAATGACTAGAGGGGTTAGTCTTTTTTGGATGGCTAGTTGTAGGCCCTGTAATAGGGACATGGCTTCCATTTGGATATTTGTTGCATTGGCAAATCCCTTACTAAAACCTAGTATCCATTTCTCGTTGCTATCTCTGAAAACCCTCCCTGTGCCCCCCTTCCTAGGCTACCTAGGCATGATCCGTCTATGTTTAGTTTGTAGGTCCCTAGGTCCGGTGAGTCCCATTTAATGAGGATTGTTCTTTTTGGTGATCTAGTAGGGCTCCAATTGCTAAGGAAGAGGAATTCCTGGGTGCTATTAATCACTTTGTTAATGTTGGGATATGGGCTACTTTTGTGAGAAATTCTTTCATTTCTAGTGGTCCATAAATACCAAAGGAGGAAAGGTAAGAGGATGGGTCAAGTGATGTATTGATTATAGAGCCAATGGAAGGTAGATAAACCGTTATCCAAAGAAGGGTAGTTGTGTTTTATGTGACATTGCCTCCATATTTCCTTTGAGTAGGTGCAATAGAAGAGCATGTGTTTTATGTCCTCCTTTTCAGTTCCACATATGGTGCAAATGTCTGATGTGCAGATGTTGCGTTTTGCTAGAAAGGTTGCTGTTGGGAGTCTATTGAGGGTAAGCAACCACATAAAGTATTTTAGCTTGTTAAGGGTGTTGCATTTCCAAATCCACTTATAATCAAGGTTATTTTCCTCAGTCTGGGTATCCTGGAGAGTAACAAGATCATAGGCTGCCTTGACCGAGAAGGAATTATGGCCTGGTGTGTTCCAGGATATCCTATCTCTTCCTGGTTGGGATTGTTGTATATAAGTGCTATGGATTTTGAGGATTATGTCTTCAGGAAATTCGAAGGGAAGTATTGATAGGTTAAAAAAACCATGCTGGATGATCGAGCTTACTTTCATGTCTTCTTTCCCTCTTTGGAAAGGCCCATGGATACTACTCCTTAGAGTGTTTCCGTGGTTTATCCAGCGGTTATTCCAAAGATTTATGTTTTCCCCATTACCAATAATCCAGTTAATCCCTTTTTGGCAAATCTTGTTTCCTTTATGAATGTTTTTCCAGATATGTGAGGACCCAGGATTAGGGATTAATCTGTTATTGTGATTAGAATTCCTATCATATTTGCTGTGTAGGACCTTAACCCAAAGGGCTTCTTTGTTGTTAGAGTATCTCCAGGCAAGACTGGTGCTGAAGGCCTTATTTTTATAACTGGTTTTATAGAGTCCTAGGCCTCCTTGATTCTTTGGAGAAGTGACTTTATTCCAATTGAGTAGGTGACACTTTCTTTTTTCCTCCGTGCTACCCCATAGGAAATTTCGTTGGATGGAATCTATCTTATTTAGGGTAGCTCTTGGTAGATCAAAAATTTGCATGTTGTGATTGGGAATGGCTGCAAGGGTTGCTTTAATGAGGGTGGTTCTTCCTGCTAGGTTCAGGAAGCGGCTTTCCCATCCTTTTAGCTTGTTGTTTAGATTATCGATAATAAATTGGAAGTCCTTTTTGGATAGCCTCTGGTTTGTTATGGGGAAGCCCAGGTATTTTCCTACTGAGTTTGATATTTTCATGTTTAAACATCTACTGAGTAGAGACTGTTTATCTGGGTGAGTATTTTTTGAAAAGATAATCTAGATTTGCTGAAATTGATGGATTGACCGGAGAACTCACAGAATTTATTCAGAGTATCTATGAGAGAGTCGCAACTTTTTTGATTGGCCTCCATCATAAGAATGAGGCCGTCTGCAAAGAATAGGTGAGATAATTGGGGGCCCTTTTTTGATAAGGTTATAGGGTCCCATCTACAACAATCTACTTCATGGTCAATGAGTCTAGAGAGCATTTCCATGCATATTATGAATAAGTACGGGGATAGGGGGTCTCCTTGCCTAATGCCTCTAGTAGGGGTAAAAAATTCTGTGCTTGAACCATTTATGAGAATGGAGGTGGATGTGGAAGATACACAGGACATAATAAGCTCAATTAGTTCATCTGGGAAGTTAAGGGATTTTAAGGAGAATCTAATGAAAGACCATTCAAGTTTATCGAAGGCCTTTTCTAAGTCAATTTTGATCATGATTTTTCCTTTATTCCCTTTGGTATTTTTGAAAAAATTTTGGACTTCATGCACTATAATGGCATTGTCAGAGGCTCTCCTGCCCTTTATAAAGCTCTTTGAGAAGGATGAATAATATTGTTGAGCAAAGGCTTTATTCTATTAACTATAATTTTTGTGGCTACCTTATAGGCAGTATTACAGAGGCTAATGGGTCTATATTGCCTTAAGGTTTCAGCATTCTGGTGCTTTGGAATTAAATAAACATAGGTACTGTTCATGCCTTCAATCATTTTCCTCTTAGTGAAGGATTCTTTACAGAAATTGACCAAAAGGTTATTGGTAATTCCCCAGAATTTTTGGTAGAAGAAGGGATGGATGACATCCGGCCCTGGTGCTTTTAGTGGTTTAAAAGAGAAGAGAGCATTCTTTACTTCCTCCTCATCAGGCTCTTTAATGAGGGAGAGATGGTCATTTAGAGTGACTGAGGATAGAGCAGGCATGTAAGTTAGATTTTTTTGGGAGGAAGTATGATTAGTGGTATAAAATTTTTTATAGAAATTAGTTATGATATGGCCAAGTTCCTTTGGATTGTGGAACCAGTTGCCAGCTTCGTCTCTAATGCTAAAGATCCTATTTTTCCTTCTTCTTTGCAGTGTTGTGAGGTGGAAGAATTTAGTATTTGCATCACCATCCTGGATCCACTGGATCCTTGATTTCAGCTTCCAGAATTCCTCTTCTAGTTTGAGAATTTTTTGTAGTTCTTCTAAAAGCTCCTCTTCTAAATTGGCCAAACAGATGCTAGTAGTGTAGTTAGGGGATTTTTGGATGCCTTCTAGTCTAGCTTGGATCTCATTCTTTTTTTTAAAGATATTTTCAAAGGTGTCTTTATTCCAGGCCGTGGCTTTATTAGTGAAGTCGTTAAGAGCAGTAGATATATTGATCTGATTTGTCCAACAGTCTGTTACTAAACCCTTAAAAGTGGGATGGGATAACCACATGGTTTCTAATCGAAATATATTATTGTATCGACTAGGTCTTTTAATAAGGTCAAGATGTATAGGGCAGTGGTCAGAGTGGGTTCTTATCATGTGTTTTACACAAGCTTCAGGAAACATACTAATCCATTCACTATTAGCTACAAATCTGTCTAGTCTCTCCATAATAAAGGCTTTTTTATTCCTTTTCCTCTTATTTAACCAGGTATATTTAGGGCCTTTAAACCCTAGGTCTATAAGATTGCAGGTATTAAGGTAATTAATAAATTTTGAGATTCTATTGTTATTGACAGGGAGGCCACCAAATTTCTCACTTGCTCTAGTGACTTCATTAAAGTCTCCTAATACTAACCAAGGTCCTTTGTACTTACATGCTACTGTTTTTAGGTTATTCCAAAGTATAATTTTTTCTTCTAGTAAATTACTAGCATAGATAATTGAGCATAACCAAGTTTTAGGAAGAGATTTACCTTTACCATGGCATGGATCTCTTGGTCAGTACCCCCTATTTGATCCACATTGACTTCATCACTGTTCCACATTAGTGCCATTCCTCCCGAGTACCCTTGTGCCGCAACCTGTGCTAAACCTGAAAATCCAAAATCCTCCATAATGACATCATGATCAAATAATCTTGTTTCTAGTAGAGCAACCACACTAGGTTTATGATAGTCAAGCATGGATCTAAAAGCTCTTCTCAAATCAGCATTTCCCGCACCCCGACAATTCCAAGATATAAAACTCATACTTATATTTCTATTGTTTGAACTCATCTCCCGGTTGGGAGGGGAGTTCCCCCTGCTCGTTGTTCCTTCTTGGTTCATCCAATAGTTGGAGAACATTGTCGAGACCAACACCATTACATATTGGTAAATCCCGGGCGTCCTCAATTTCTTTATAGTTATTGAGTATTTCCTCAAATCCAGCGGGCAACTTAAGATGAATCTTTTTTCTTTTCTTGCTTTGAACACTAGGGTTTTTGGTGACCTTAGCACTTCATGCTCTACTACCCTTTCCGTTGGGTTGTCTTCCTCTTCTTCCTCCTCTTGTCTCTCCGGGATGGGTGGGTGAACCTGTTGCATGGGTGGCTGGGGGCTGCTGGGGTGTCGTGGGGGGCTTGTTGGTTCAGAATTGGACCATGCATGGTTGGGTTCGATCCATGCAAGGTCTGGAATAGGGGGGGCCGGATTTGGAGGAGGTTGGATGTTTGGGAATAAGGGTGAGTGTGTGTTGAGAAGGTTGAAGGGTTGGAGATGATTCCATGTTTGATTCTGCCATGCAAGATGTGTCCATGGAGATGGCATTCCTTGGTGAAAGGTTAGAGCAAGGTGGATCCACGGGTTGTTTATGATGTTCCCCATGGCAATTCTCATGCCTTCCGATATCATTTGAGCCAAGTAGGATGGATCCTCTATTTGTATTATTATGTCTTCCCCATTGATCCTTAGGCTCATGCTCAATCCATGTCCCATTATACCCTGTTCCAGCCAGCTTTGGGGAGTATGGTTTGGTTGTGTTGGTAGGGTTTTGAATAGTGTTGGTGGTTGGGATAGTTGTGGGATTGTTCTTGACTGGTTGAAGATGTGGTTGGATCTTTGTTGTTGTTCCCTGATCCAAACGTTCCTTCTTGTCCTCATGTTTCTCCTGTGGTGATTGTTTGGTAGTCTTAGCATTGTTAGTGACAGTGTTGTTTGGTGAGGAGTTTATGTTGATGTCTCTCTTGCTAGAAGCAAGAATGTCGTGTGAGGGTCTTAAGGAGATTGCGTGGTTTAATGAAGAAACTACTGGAGAATTAATATTGTTTGGTTCATTAATGAGGGCATTAATTATTTCGGCTGATGTTGTGACAAGGTGAGTACTTTGACTAGGTTCCAGGTACATTTTTGGGGGGGCTTGATGTGAGGGACTGTTTGATTCAAGATAGGAGAATCTATTTGTAGTAGATATTTGGTTGCCGTTACTTTTTGCGTTGCTAGACAAATTGTAGTCTAGGTGTTGACCTAATGCTAGGGGCTTGATTGAGGTGACTTCATAGTCCTTAGAGGGTATTGGCAGATGCTTTTGTACTAGGTTCTTCGTGCCTAAGCTATTTGGTACATGGGTTGGCAGATACTTTTGTGTGGGGTTATTTGAGAGTTGGTCTTTTGGAGGGGCATGGTCTTTGTCCAAGGGGTTCTTCCCGTTAAGGAGTGGGTCAATGTCGTGTGTAGTTGGTGATGAGTTTAGGTTAGTAGCAGGTCTAGGGTGTACTGTATTTCCAATGTGTTTAGGGCTAGTCTTTTGTCCAGTGGGTTTTTGTTCTACGGTTTCATGAGGAGCCGGTTCAATCTGGGAAGAGGTTGCTGGGTTTGGGTAGTGGACTTCGAGAGTTTGATGCATGGGGTTTGTGGGTTTCATGGAACCATAACTCCTCAAATCTTGCTTTATTTTTTTCTTGTGATAGGAGACTATAGTCCAATTTTCGACTTTGGTAGTGATGGACTCTATGTCCTGGGGTGGTTTGTTGGGGTCTCTAGGCATGATATTCAAGTTGTTTGTCTCCCTTATTTTACTAGGGCAGGCTAGTATGTTGTGTCCCAGGCGTCCACAATTTGTGCATAGGACGTTGAAACCTTCGTATGTAATTTTTTGGTAATGCTTACCTAGTATTATATGGGTTTTTAACGGCTTTTCGATTGGTACTAGGATACATAGTCGAGCATATTTTCCCCTAAGAGCTGAGAAGGTGCATGCATCAATGCGTAAGAGTTCCCCTAGTTTGTTTCCTATTTTTTGTAAGATTT
This sequence comes from Nicotiana attenuata, assembly GCF_001879085.1. Classification (NCBI taxonomy): domain Eukaryota; kingdom Viridiplantae; phylum Streptophyta; class Magnoliopsida; order Solanales; family Solanaceae; genus Nicotiana; species Nicotiana attenuata. Next base: position 2,815,968 of record NC_031993.1, read on the forward strand.
CGTAGTCATAGAATTCCGTAGGTAGCTCAGGTAGTCTGGCCCAGATGGCCGAGTAAGTTAGGGAAGCCTCCGATGCTACGAATCTAGGCTCCCATTTCCTTATGGTGAGGAACTGGCTTCCTATGAACCATGGCCCCTCGTGGAGAGCTTTGTTGTAGTTTTCTTGATTGTTAAATTTTATGAGGTAGTAGTCAAAACCTAGGTCTATGAGGGAAATAGTTTCGGTTGGTTTCCAAATCGCTTGGAGTTTACGTTGAAGAAATTGGTACCCAACTCTTTTCCCAAATACCTTAACAATAAGTGCAGTTTCCCAGTTCTTATCGAGTCTTTCTTTATCCTCAGAAGTTATGGGGATGAAGACGTCTTCTTCCTCTCCTTCAGGAAACAGATATTCAATTTCATCCATGGTAGTAATATCCATGTTTATGTCGTTTTGGACACATATGTTAGACGTGTTGTTTGATGTAGGGTTGTTGTTTAGTATGCTTAAGAAGGATGGTTTTCCTTCACTATATTGTTTTCCAAGATTCATGCTTGTGTTGGGGGTGGAGGTGTTTAATGTTGTACTAGTGTTTGCGTTTAAAGGTAATTTGGATGAGGATGCTGGCGTAACGTTTTCTGTAGGGCTGCATGGGGTGATTTCCATGCTGGTAGGGATTTCGATTTGGTGGTTTTCTGGGGTAGTAGAGGCCATAACTTTGGTTTTGGGAAGAAGGAGATGGAGGCTGTTTGATGAACTATAGAGAGAAGCTAGAGACTCTCTCTCTAACCCATGTTTTCGAGATTGGTGAGTTGAAGTTAAAGTTATAGTAATTATTATGATGCGGTACGTAGCTAAATGAAATAAGAAGGATTTACATAAATGAAATTTACATTAAAAAAAAGATTAAATTCCTAAATATTAGGGATTTCTACATAAATGACAATTCCTATATATTAGGAAATATACTCAAATGACTATTTTGTCTATTGTGAATTTCTATATTTAAAAGGGTAAAAAAGGCGAACGACATTTCGCTAAGGGCGTTCGTGCTTTTAAAATAGTACTAGTCTTAGGGTACGCGGTTCGCACGTGTACCTTAAATCAATGAGTATAAATTTTTAAAATTATATAAATATTATTAAATAATGTGTTTGATTATAAAATGGAATTTAGAAAATATAAGCTCTTAAAATGACGAATATGATCCTATTTGGTCAACAAAAATAATTTCGATAACTTAATGATCTATTTTTAATCCTTCTTTTGTTTTAAATTCAGATGGAAATAGTTGTCTAGGTAATATGTATTCTAGACAGGGCAACTAAAAAAAATAAAAAAAAATTATGTCGCTAAAATTGCTGAGTAGAATTTAGCTATGGATTAGTGATAGATTATCGAAAAATACCATATTAGCTATGAGACGAATTTCAAAGTTAATTTCTATTTTTCTTAAAGTCAACTTCTGTAATAAAAAAATTTTAACAAAAAAAAAAATCCTTTTCATCTAGTTGACGGAAATAAGCACTACATTAATGTATTGCCTTTGAAACAAAGTGTTTTAATTTAGTATTTCTTATATGTATTCTAGGTAAAATTTTCTAAAGTCCTAAATGTAAAGAATTCTTGCTTAATTCCAATAAGGAAAAATTTAAAAATAATAAATTTGATTTAATTCAAACACCAAAATGTTAGCTAGGTGAATAATCAAATAATTATTTTGTCTAGTGTGAACTCTATTTTAAAAGGATAAAAATTCGCTAAGGGCCTTCGTGCTTCTTTCTTGCATTTTAGAATAAGCTAGTTGTGAAATAATTCCTAGGTTTAAATCTGTTGGATTTTGAAAAATGAAAATAACACTTTTATATTTGTTCAATATATTTGTATAAGTATTTGATTTTAACATACTGTTTATTACCAGTTGAGTCATATTACAAGGGGTTCAAAATAATTTTACTTACCAAAATTACCATTCCAAAAATTGAAAGAGTTCGTGTGTATTTTTTTGTCCACGGTTAAAGAGAATAGTAAGTGACTGAATAAGAAAATTTAAAGGAGTTTATATAAGGAAAATATTTAATTCAAAACTTCTAACATAGTTAAATAAGGAAAGAATTAATAAGTAAAGTATTTTAAAGTTCTAAATATTAAAAATTTAATTTAAATGACAGTTTTGTCCAATATAAAATTAAATTTTAAACGATAAAAAAGGGGAACGACATTTCGCTAAGGGCCTTCGTGCTTTTAATATAGTACTAGTCTCTATGTACGTGTCTCGCACGTATAACTCTAAAATTGAGAAGAGAAAGATGGGAAATAAAAAAGCAACGTAAAATATCAACAAATATTAGAAATGTAATGACAAATGCGACTAATTCTTGTTACAAAACAAAAGTTGATTTCTTGTAGCTTATGAAGATATCAAAAACGCAATATTAGCTTGTAGTTAATCTACAAGTGATACCATTCATACTCTCATAGGAGTAATTAATTTTCCACTACTCTTTTCTCTTTCTTCTTTGTTCTCGGTTAGTTCAAGTTCGGAAGATTTTATTGATTATCTAGAAGTTCTTTTCTTCTATGTTTTCACGAAGCATAATAACTATTATCGAGTACACCTCTTTTTTAATCCAAAATTACGAAGAAGTATATCTTTGTCAGAATAATTTTGAAATTTATTCACATTATTTGAGTTAATATAATTTTTTAATATTTTTGGTAATCTCTATCGTAAATGTGTACTATCAAGAATAATCCAGAATAATGTGAAAGATACTTTGAAAAAAATTCTACAACTCCAATGTTCTAAAAATAACATCTGTGCCCCTCAACAAACAGATACCTTAAAAACAATAATAGAAATATTATTCTATAAAAAATAAATATTTATTATCAAGAATAAGGTAAATATGAAAATGATAGATAGGAAAAAATTTAATTCATAAATCAATATCATTTTCTTCAAGAATATCATAAAATCAATATCTTATATTAGGCAAGCATCCTAATTGTTTGGAAAGGTTCGGTTGATTTTCACATTCCATATAAATATTTAAATGTATTTTTACTTCCGTCACAGAGCCAATCCAATCTTTGTTTTAATTTTTTTTTTTGTTGACAAAATTGTTTTTAATCAAGCACCACAATACATTGATAATAATATCTTGCGACAGTTTTGTGTTCGTATGAACACAACAAGTTGGAGACAAATTCATGACATAAGAGCATCTAATTGTGAAAATAAACCAATCATTAATTAAAAAATTTGTTAAACTTCAATAGACTTGGATGAGCTCTTTTTAAGAAACTTAATCCAACATGCATTGGTCTGCTTTGAGAAATTTGTAAAGGAGTCTATTACTCTTAAGTAAATAAATAAATTAAAGAGCATACTCCCATTTATATTATTAGAACTATTTCCTTATCATCTATGATCAATTTTTATTATGTAAAAAAGAAAGATATTCATATAAACCCCTAGATCTTTTTATTCTTTGCAATTAGATTTTACATTGAAAATTATTGTCATTTAATTATTTTTTTATTATTTAGGGAAAAAATTAAAATATTTTTTGACTATTAAATATTTCTTACTTAAACTATATAGTAATTCCTAATATTTAGAAACATAAAATATATCACAAAAGACATCTAGCTAAATTTGGTTTTAACTTTAAAGGGTAGTACCAATATTTGTGTTTTTATAATAACTAGTATCTATAAACGTCCGTTGCACGTTAATAATGGCACATAATGGTTTAAATATTTATTTAGATGAAGGAATAATAAAATTTAATTAATGAGAAAATTTTTATATATATTACTACAACAATCATCTAAATACCGAAAAATATTAGTACATTAGCATAATTCGTGAATTCAAAATGAAGGGACATCATCAAAACTTACATAAATGATCAATTTTAGTCATGTTAAGTAAATTATGTATTGTAGTTTAAAGGTATCGAATGTAATAGTATCTTACCGAACACTTCTTTATAGACAGTGTTTTTTGTATATGTTTCCTTATAATACTTTGGTTATTCTGCCATAACCAAAACTCTTGTTGTCGACATTGATATCTCTTTTGAAAGTGCAACATATAGTTATTCACATAAGAAAATATATTATAGTAAATATAGCCCAATATTTAGGATGTTTGTCCTTGTGGTTTATTTATTATAACTACAAAACACAAACATACTGAAAATTATTTTCACTCAAATTTAGAAAGATATTCTTTAGTTTCGGAAGACGAAAGTTGACTTCAGGGATAAACACATACTTAGAAGCAATTGACCAGTATCATAAGTTCTACATATATGACGTTATCGTCAAAACTTCTATATACCGTACGTACATAAGCTATTCAAGGAATCTAAGTTTTCAGGCATGAGGGGCATATTTTTTTTTTTCAAAATCAACCTATATGCAATAAAAGATCAATTTCAACTTAGTCTATTATATATATGGTCACACTAATATACGTAAGAAATAATGAACGTGACAATAAAAATGTACGGTAGAAGGTCATTTTGTATTGAAGTATTTAAGTATTTTTCTTGGTAGTAATTGTTGGTATCATCTTTTGATGAGCCAAAACCAAAAAATATTTTATTTTTAGTATAAAACTTAGCAATCAACATTTTATTTAGTTGATCAATAAATTCATTTCTGCTAGCTAAGATAGCTCTTTAATTTCTATTATGTAATCCTCATAAATTGCGTTTTAATCTAGTGATGAAAATATTTTCCTTATTAAATGCACTACTATTACCATTGGGGTTGATAACCAAGTGTTCTAGAAGAACCAAATCATCTTTTATTGGATGCCCTTCTTCGTTTCCGACACGAAGCAAGAAGTCACTGAATGTTGGATCTGTTCTTACTTTTATATTTCTTGTCATTTGAATATTTTTCGTTTGAGGTCATAAGTATAATTCTGGCAAGCTAGATTTTACAATTTTTGCTTTGGTCAATTTTGAAACTACTGATCGTACTTGACAGAAATTACCTCCCAAACTATTACTTTTCCACCAAACGGTTCATCGATATTCAATATATCTCCAAAACTCTGGGCATTGTTTCGATCGTTTGACGCTTAGCCAAATATGCTTCATCAAATACTATCACTTTTGCTTTACTTATAAATTTAGCACTATTGTTCTGCTTTGATATGTTTGTGATGGTTATTTCAGAAATTTGAAGAGGTATATCAAATCTAAAGTGAGTTGTACGACCTCATAATAAAATCGTTGCTGGTACACCACTTGTTCTTATTTCTAACAATATCATGCCTCTTGATCTGATATTTGCAAGTAATGTATGACCTAAGAATATTATTTCGATTTCGTCAGAGGCATCTATAAAGGATAATCTCGCTATACCAGAGTCGACTTTTTATAATATAGTCTTGAAAGCTTATTCTTGTTCAGGATTTAGCTTTGATTGTGCTTACTCAAACGCTTGTATGGCATTCTTAATATTATACTAATCTTTTTTACTTTGTGATCTGTTTTTCTAATCTCTAATACTCTTTTTATGGAATAAATTTATGTACCCTAAGTATTTTTTTTTAACTTGAAAATAATTTTACTCATATGATGAATTTGAAAAATAATTTAATTGGATTCTCTTGCCAAATAATTAATTGAAAGATTTGAATAATTGGTATTAACATTATATATAATTTATTTTCTATTGATTTAGATTCTTAATATTATTTCATCTGATGTTTGAATATTTAACCGTAATTATAATTTTATCCACAATAAATTTTATTAAGAATAAAAAGATCGATCTGACATTCCACTTTTTGATCTTTATGTTTCAAAATCATTAGTGGTATTGTCTCTTACCAACCTTTTTCTTTCTTCTCTCACACATTTATTTTCTAAAAAGATTCTTAGTTGTTCTTTAATAATTGTGTATATTTTTCTATATTACAAAAAAAAAAAAGTAATAATAAAAAAATATTATTTGATAGGAAAGCAGTAAAATATAATATAATGATATATTACCGTAGGAATTTTTCTCTCAATTTTAACACTTTATACAGTCCGTTTAGCATTTATTCTAATTTTTTTGTATTTAATTTTATAGACTGGTAATGTATTACTAATATGGAGGATTCTTATGAAATTGATCTTATTAAACCTTCATACATATTTTTAATAAGAATTCAATAGACAAGATTGTATTAATCTTAAAATCTTAAATATTAAAAATATTAACATAGAAGTTATTATAACCCAAAAAAATAAGTTATTACAACTATGTCCTTTCCCTATGAGTTCTTCTGTTTAATATTTTAGCGCAATTTTGGTCTATCAATATTATATTCGTGCTTTTATAATAATATAGGCTCTCCCGTTTCTAAATAAATTTGGACAATATAATACGTTTTCAAATTAAATTAGTAGTATAATTTTTTAAAGAAGTATATCATAAAAGTAATAGGATTACGTGGCTAAAAATATGTCCATATCCCAAAAATAATTTTATTAATAAAAAATCTAACATGTTCCTAAAGGTATTAGATTTACATGCTAATATGTAGTATTTTATATCTATGCCCGAACATAATTATACTAATGGGATTTCTAAAGGTAATCATGTAGGATTCTTAACGTGTAGTATATATTATGTCCTAAAACTAATAGGATTACAAGGCTAATGTGTAGGATTCCGATTATGTCCTTTTATTGTGAGTTATTATGCTTTAGATGATTGTTTTATTATTATATATAAAATTTCTCTCCTTAATTAAATTTTATAATTCCTTCAAATAAATAAATATTTAAACCATCATGAGCCATTATAAAAGTGAGAACCCCAAAAGTTAAAAGTTAAATTAACGAAAGAACCTTCTAAATAATTGAAATGTACCTTATTTAATTATTTAATAATATTTAAATATATGAAGGTGAATTTTGGACATTTATGAAAAGTCCTGTAAAGGAGACTCTTGGACTTTTCATAAACGAAGTGTGCTCACATTGCGTAGTGTAAATTTCATTCTTTATATATGAATTTCAGTAGTAACCAACATTGGAAAAATATCGTTTTAAAAAATAAAAAGAATAAAATCTAATTTCTAAAGGTAATCATGTAGGAATAGGATTCTAACGTCTAGTATTTTGTCCTAAAACTAATAGGATTACAAGGCTAATGTCTAGAATTCCGATTATGTCCTTTTATTGTGAGTTATTATACTTAATATTAAAAGGTTATTTTTGTAATCCAACATTTTATTCATGCTTTTATAATAATATAGATAGATAGATAAAGATATAAAGTTTGGTTCATCTCCGTCTATATTTTATGGAATACCATAAGCATATTAACTATTTAGAAACTACAAAAAAGAAAAAATAGTTAAACATATTTGTGGAGCAATATAGTTCCGAAGTTAATAAGAGGATAAGTCTAACTATACAATAAAAATCATACCAAAAGCATAACAGAGACAAGCGCATAGTTTTGTCCAAGAAGAAAGCATAATGGAGACGCGCATAGAGTTCGAAACAGTATTTGACTCAAAATAGACTTTGTAGGTTTGATGTATGTGTAGTTTAAATAAAAAATAAATTCACCTTTAGGTGATTTACAATTATATCCTTAATTTATATAAATATTTAAGGTTATAAAAGTCGATCAATATTTCAACGATATTTTAGTCGTTTAATATTTAGCTTAAATTATTAGTGCTTTTATAATATATATATATATATATATATATATATATATATATATATATATATATATATATATATATATATATATATATATATATATATATATATATATATATATATATATATATATANATATATATATAGTATTATTTTTCGACGAAGGGGTTCGGCTCCTCTAAATCCTCCCCTGTGTGTATGAGGATGCTTGCGAAGGAGTCTCAAAAGACATGCCCATACGCCCCTCAACAAAGTCACACGCCCATCTTTCTTGATGTGCTGCGGAACCAAGTGTTATTCAACGGTGAATTTTAGTTCCCCCTTACAAGATCTTTTTGTCACGATCCAAATTCCACTAAAGGTTGTGATGGCGCCAGACACCACTATTAGGCAAGTCAACCCAAAATACTTAATTAAATTCTCATTTTAATACTCTTGAAAACCATGACTTTCCTTCAAATTTACCAATAAAAAGACAATCGCTTCAATTCGAATTAAATGATAAGCAATTAATACAAAATACTTCATAACCACCCCAGAAACCGGTGTTACAAGTGCATGAGCAATTGTAAGAAAAATCGAATAAAGTACAACAGCTGTCCGGAATACAAATTGGACAGAAAATAAATAAAATCCTGAGAGAGACTATACTGGCTGCGGGTCGCCTCGAGGAAATACAGCTCACCTAGTCTCCGTGTCAACCATGCTGCTACGCCCACTAGGCCACTAGAGGTGCATGTGCCTATGCAACAAAAATGCACAGAAGTGTAGTATGAGTACAAAAATAACGTGTACTCAGTAAGTATCCCGCCTAATCTCGAAGAAGTAGAGACGAGATGGCAACTTCGACACTTACTAAAGGTCCAGTAATAATATTATTAATGCTATGACTCACGGATTTATTAAGAACAACAGTAAAATTCAAATGAGTCACTAAACAGGTGAAAATTCCTTTATATTTAAAGTCTCCGGATTCATAATCCATTAATTAACAATTATCTCAAGTCGGGAGAGCAGACAGCAATATCAATAAATCTCAAGGCGAGCAATACAAGCATGCGCAATTCATGCCGAGGTCGTACGACCCGATCCAACAGAAATGTAAATTGAGCACTGTCGAGGGTCGAGCGGCACGAACCATAGATGCATCTATTACCCCGCTCGCGAATCACACATGCGACGCGGTCAAATTTAACTAAACAATCACCCTGCTCGCGAATCATACACGCGACACAGGTACACATAGAAATACATGCTCAGACAGCAAATTAAGAATTTATCGGGGAACATTTATCCAAATAAGCCAATTCTCTTTTAATGATTTAAGAAAATAAAATTTAATCCTCTTAGAAATTCATTTACCAATTCGATAAGATTTAAGAAATTCAACTGTCAATAAGATCACAGATATTCCAAGTATAGCATGTTTTTTGGGTCCTAGACTACCCGGACTTATACATATTAGTAGCTACGCACGGACTCTCGTCACCTCGTGCGTACGTAGCCCCCACAAATAGGAGCACATAACCTATTATTTCACCTATGGGGACAATTCGCTCTTACAAGATTAGAAAGGACTCTCACCTCGCTCCGAAGATCCATAACCGGCATTACACGCCCTTCCGAAGACTCGAATCGAATGCTCCAAAGCTAGCCAATAATTACGCAAATTCATTAATATAATTACTCATTAAAATCCAATTTATAACAATTCCAAACCTCGATCGAAAAGTTGACAAAAATGCCCTCGGGCCCACGTGCCCGGATCCCGAAAATTTTCGAAGATTAAGCTTACCCATGACTCCACGAACTCAAATATATAATTTATTCTCAATTTCATACCCAAAATCGTGGTCAAATTCCAAGAATATTAATTTTCTAGGTTTTCCTCAAACCCCCAAATTTCTACCAATTTACATGCTAAAATCCATACATAACCGATATATTTAACTCAAGATAGGTGGGATTAGCTTACCTTGTCGTTGATGATGAAAAATCCCACTTGAAGCTCTCCCAAATCGTCCACACCCAATAAAAAATGGGGGAAAATGACCAAACCCCCGATTTTAAAAGAACCATTCTGCCTCCAGAACTTCCGCACCTGCAGTCCCTTGACCGCTTCTACGGTTCCGCAGGTGCGGCACTTCTACCGCTTCTGCGGATATCTCACCAGGCTCTCCCTTCCGCTGCTGCGATTCGACCGTCGCAGGTGCGGTCCCGCTTCTGCGGCTTCTTGACCGCATCTGCGGTCCCCTTCACTTCTGGTCCAAACCACATCTGCGGCTCCTCTGCCTGCTTCTGCGGCTCCGCACCTGCGGCCTAATTCTCGCAGGTGCGGTTATACCAGCAACTTCAGCCTTCCAAAAATTCAATTTTCGATCCGTTAACCACCCGGAATCCACCCGAGGCCCCCGGGACCCCAACCAATCATACCAACCAATCACAAAACACATTACGGACTTGCTCGAGGCCTCAAATCATATCAAACAACGCTAAAACCACGAATCGACCTCCAATCCAAGCTTCATGAACTTTAGAATTTCAAACTTCTACTTCCGATGTTTAAACCTATCAAATCACGTCCGATTGGCTTCAAATTTTGCACACAAGTCATATTCGACATTACGGACCTACTCCAACTTTTGGAATCGGATTCCGGCCCCGATATCAAAAAGTCCACCTCCGGTCAAATTTCTCAAAAACCTTCAAATTTCTATCCTTAGCCAAATGGCTCCAAAATGCTCCACGAACATCCGAATTCACTTTCGATCGCGCTCCCAACTCCAGAATCACCATACGGAGCTACTCCCAGACTCGGAATCCCAAACGGATATCGATAACACTGAAATGCACTTCAACCCAAACTTATGAAATTTCTTCCAAAATGCCAACTTCCACAATAGGCGCCAAAAACGCTCCCGGGTCATCCAAAACCCAATTCGGGCATACGTCCAAGTCCGAAATCATCATACAAACCTACTGGAGCCTTCGAATCCCAATCCGGGCATACATCCTAGTTGATTCTTCCAACTTAAAGCTTCCGAAATAAAAATCCTCCTTCCGAATCAACCCCGAACATCCCAAAATTCAATTCCGACCACGCGTACAAGTCGTAATACCTGAAATGGAGCTGCTCATGGCCTCAAACTGCTGAACGGTGCGCTAGGGCTCAAAACGACCGGTCGGGTCGTTACACTTTTTGCGTTGTTAAAGATGAATCCCGCGGCAACATGTTTAGCTAGAACATATACGATTGAATTTGGTAAAATCTGGAATTCCCCTTATTTTTTAATCATTTTAAACTAACTTAATTAGATTATCAACAAATTCATTAGTTAAAACTAATTATCTGTTAGTTTTATGCCATCAATGCAGTTAAATTTGAGTATCCTCTTCCTAATCATGCATAAATTAATAATTATACTTAAGTTAGAAAAGTACATCTATTAGGATTTAATATATTAGTGATCGCGATATGTATTTAAATTGTATAATATTCGTATTCTTTATAATATCAGTAAATTGTAACATGTGATAGTTATTAGGTACTACTTTAAATATAATTACTACATTTATAATGAGATTACATATAATTACCTTATAAGTTACATGATTGTGCAAACTGCAATGACCCGACCGGACGTTTTGAGCCCTAGCGCGCCGTTCAACAGTTCGATGCCATGAGCAGCTTCAATTCAGGCATTATGACTTGTACGCGTGGTCGGAATTAAATTTCGGGAAGTTCGGAGTTGACTTGGAGGGGAAATTCTCATTTCGGAAGCTTTAAGTTGAGAGAATTGACTAGGATTGGATTTCAGAGTAAGCGACCTCGGAATTGGGATCTGAGCGTTCCAGCAGGTTTTGTATGATGATTTCGGACTTGGAGGCATGCCCGGATCGGGTTTTGGGTGACCCGGGAGCGTTTTGGCGCCTATTGTGGAAGTTAGCATTTTGGAAGAAATTTCATAAGTTTGGGGTTGAAGTGTATTTCAGTGTTATTGATATCCGTTTGTGATCCCGAGTCTGGGAGTAGCTCCGTATGGTGATTCTGGAGTTGGGAGCGCGATCGGAAGTGAATTCGAATGTCCGTGGAGCATTTTGGAGCCATTTGGCTAAGGATAGAAATTTGAAGGTTTTTGAGAGGTTTCATCGCAGGTGGACTTTTGATATCGGGGTCGGAATCTGATTCCGAAAGTTGGAGTAGGTCCGTAATGTCGAATATGACTTGTGCGCAAAATTTGAAGTCAATCGGACGTGATTTGATAGGTTTAAACACCGGAAGTAGAAGTTTGAAATTTTAATGTTCATAAAGCTTGGATTACGATTCGTGGTTTTAGCGTTGTCTGATATGATTTGAGGCCTCGAGCAAGTCCGTAATGTGTTTTGGGACTGGTTGGTATGATTGGTTGGGGTCCCGGGGCCTCGGGTGGATTCCGGGTGGTTAACGGATCGAAAATAGAATTTTTGGAAGGCTGAAGTTGCTGGTTGCTGGTGTAACCGCACCTGCGAGAATACGGCCGCAGGTGCGGAGCCGCAGAAGTGGCCCAATAGTCGCAGATGCGGTTTTGGCAAAAGAGGGCTGGGACCGCAGATGCGGTCGTTTGACCGCAGAAGCGGGACCGCATCTACGGGAATAAAAGCGGAAAAGGGGAGCCTGGAGGAAACCGCAGAAGCGGTGGATTGGCTCGCACCTGCGGAACCGCAGAAGCGATCAAGGGACCGCAGGTGCGGAAAGTGCTGGAGGCAGAGATGTGTTTTAAAAATCGGGATTTGGCCATTTTCTCTCATATTTTCTTGGCTTGGGCGATTTTTGGGAGAGCTTCAAGTGGGATTTTTCATCATCAACGATAAGGTAAGCTAATCTCATCCATCTTGAGTTAAATACATCGATTATGTATGGATTTTAGCATGTAAATTGGTAGAAATTTGGGGTTTTGGTAGAAAGACCTAGAAACTTATATTCTTGGAATTTGACCACGATTTTGGGTATGGAATTAAGAGAAAATTATATGTTTGAGTTCGTGTGGCTATGGGTAAACTTATTCTTCGAAAATTTTGGAAATCCGGGCACGTGGGCCCAAGGGCGTTTTTGTCAACTTTCTGATCGGGGTTAGGAATTGTTATAAATTGGATTAATATGAGTAGTTTATCATATATTAATGGATTTGCATAACTATTGGCTAGTTTTGGAGTGCTGTGCATCAATTTGAGTTTTCGGAAGGGCGTGGAAGGCCGGTTATGGATCTTCGGAGCGAGGTGAGTCTCCTTTCTAACCTTGTAAGAGGGAATTGTCCCCATAGGTAAAATAATTGGTTATTTGCTCCTATCTGTGGGGGCTACGTACGCACGAGGTGACGAGAGTCCGTGCGTAGCTACTAATATGTGTAAGTCCGGGTAGTCTAGGACCCAAAAAGCATGCTATACTTAGAATATCTGTGATCTTATTGACAATTGAATTTCTTAAATCCTATCGAATTGGTAAATGAATTCTGAAGAAGATTAAATTCCATTTTCTTGAATTTTTAAAAGAGAATTTGTCTTTTCCTTGGATAATTGTTCCCTGATAAATTCAGGATTGACTGATTGTCGTGTTTATTTATATTTGACCGCGTCGCATGTATGATTCGCGAGCGGGGTAATAGATGCATATATGGTTCGGGCCGCTCGACCCTCGGCAGTGCACATTTTAAATATTGTTGGATCGGACCGTACGACCTCGGCATGAGTTGCGCATGCTTGTATTGCTTGCTTTGATATTTGTTGATACTAATATCTGCTCTCCCGACTTGAGAAAACTTGTTAATTAATGGCTTATGAATCCGGAGACTTTTAATAAAGAGGAACTCCTACCTGTTTAGTAACTTACTTGAATTTACTGTTGTTCTTAATAAATCCGTGAGTCATCGCATTAATAATAATATTACTGGACCTTTAGTAAGTGTCGAAGTTGCCATCTTGTCTCTACTTCTTCGAGATTAGGCGGGATACTTACTGAGTATACGTTATTTTTGTACTCATACTACACTTCTGTGCATTTTTGTTGCACAGGCACATGCGCCACTAATGGCTTAGCAGTCAGCATAGTTGACACGAAGACTAGGTGAGCTGTATTTCCTCGAGGTGACCCGCAGCTAGTATAGTCTCTCTCTCTCAGGATTCTATTTATTTTCTGTCCAATTGTATTTCGGACAGCTGTTGTACTTTATTCAATTTTTCTTAAAAATTGCTCATGCACTTATGACACCGGGTTCTGGGATGGTTATGGAGTATTTTGTATTAATTGCTTATTATTTAATTTGACTTGAAGCAATTATCTTCTTAAATTGGTAAATTTGAAGAAAAGTCATAGTTTTCAAGAGCATTAAAATGAGAATTTAATTAAGTATTTTGGGTTGGCTTGCCTGACAGTGGTGTCCGGCGCCATCACGACCTTTAGTGGAATTTGGGTCGTGACAACATGGTATCAGAGCACTAGGTTCCTAGGGTCTCACGAGTCATGAGCAAGTCTAGTAGAGTCTCGCGAATCGGTACGGAGACGTCTATACTTATCTTCGGGAGGCTGCAGGACTGTTAGGAGTACTTCCCTTCTTGATTCCTTATCGTGCGATTTGATTCTTGGAGGCTTGTACCCCTGTTTCCTTCCTACTCAATCCTACGCAACGCGAACCGCCTGCTATAAATCGAGAATTGAAGAATTGTAATGGTACTACCGATGTGGTGCGGGATGTTTCTCCCTGCATAGTTGTCTGGGCTATTATCGCCGCCTTGTGAAAGGATATTCTGTCATTTCGGCTCAATGCGGTGCTTCTAAGAGCTGCTAGGCACAGGTTGCCATGATGCTATGAACGATTCAACGGAATGAAGTTCAAATTAATGGAAAACAAAATTAGCCGTGATGATGTATTTTGTTTTTTTTTTATACCGTTGGAGTGTTGGTGGCATACGTTTGATCCCTTACTTTAGTTTCGTTGCATGTGCTTGGTGACACAATTTTTATGTTATAAACGGTGTTCATCTTATTTTAGCTTCTTTTTGTCCATATTAGTTAGGCGTGTTTATAGCGCTATACTTTCCGTGGAATCCCGCAAATTTTCTTATTGGTGTAATCGATAACCGAATCGATAAGCCCCAAAAATCGATAAATCGAAATCGAAAAGATCGAAACCTTTTGAAACGATAACGATAAGCATATGTACAAATCGATAATCGATAAGTAATTATCGATAAGGGTCAAAATCGAATCGATAAATCGAATGCACACCCCTAACAGATCTGTTATCTGCTACGGAAGGTTGTGGGAGCGTGCCCACGGAAAGGTTGTATTAGTGTGGCATGTAGTCACTTGATCGGTTGAAGAGTTAAATCAAGTATGAAATTGTAGTATGTCATTAAATTAAGAATTTATGCCTGGAGGGCACACGGTTATTTGGGTTGCGGACTGTGGAGGATTACTCCGGTTATGATGTTGTCCTTATGCATTATGAGGATCAAGGGGAGTATTTATGGACCTTGAAAGGTTATTAGCCTAGTTTGGTGCGATCAGAACCCTTTTGAGATCTGTGGAGGGATTTAAATGTGAATACGGGCTCTATATCAGGCCAGATGTGTCCATTTCAGTAATGCGTTCCTTATGGAAAGGCGGTCAGGGTGTTATTCCGTCGTCAGTTATTTCATGTAATAATATGTTTGCGTCGTGTGAGTTGTGAAACGGCTTGGGAAATTGCTTATGTGTTGAGGTTCCGCGTAGAGATGATGTTATATGAGCAAAATGGCTCTTGAGATTCAGATCGTATATCGCACCTCAGTTGTGCTCGAGTTTGTAGCTTATGGCACTATATGTCCCCTCAGGGATGGTATTATGCACTTAGCGTGCTTGTGACCGATATTCGGTATCTTGTTGTAATGAGCAATTCAGCTCGATGTGTATCTCCTTATGTGAGTTTTATATGCGGATCGGGTTGCACGCCGCAACAGTGAGATGATAATTACAGTCCCCTATATTCTATTCTATGTGTTTTGTTTCTCCATTTTATGAGGAAAAGTTTATATTAGTTGCGTGATTTGAGTAGTCCCTTCCAGAGTTCATTTTCCTTATGTGTCGCGTTCGAGATGGTAGCCTACTGGCACGTTGTGGCATCACATGAGACTTTTGGTCATGTCAGGGGTGACTTGTTGCCTGAGCAGTTCGTACAGGGTAAGATAAAGTTACTGGATCTAGGATCAGTGCGATCGGATTATATGAAGTATATTAAGGAGCAAAGACTATTATTTGGTTCAGAAAGAGGTGATGGTTCTTGACAGGAGTATAGATCCTATGAATCGTTGATTCGGCAGTTGGTTATGAACTTCTACACGTCCCTTCCATCGTGGCGGCATTGCGAGAGTTGGAACATGACTTATATATGTCATGGGGTGCATTGTGAGCATCAGATTCGGGAAATGTCGACTATTATGATCAGAGAGTGTTATTATGGTCTTGTGAATGATGGGGTGCATGGTGTGAATTCAGCAAGGGTGTGAAGTCATGTTCTGGTGTGGCGTGTGGTGATTGATACGGTGTTCATATGTCGAAAGCAGGCCTGGCAGAGAATTTTGGATGTTGAAACTGGGCTCCAAGGCTTATTTGCCTGAATGAAAGAGATTTTCTTTAGATTTGATCGAGCTGATGTGCCCAACTGAGTTGTGGTAGCACGGGTAGGTGCACGAGGTATTAAGTAGTGATTCCAGACAACCCCAGCACAGTTCCTAGCACGTTCGAGGAAGAATGTATGTTTAAGTGGGAGAAGATGTAACGACTCGACCGGTCATTTTGAGCCCTAGCACGTCGTTCAGCAGTTCGAGGCCATGAGCAGCTTCAATTCAGGCATTATGACTTGTACGCGTGGTCGGAATTAAATTTCGGGAAGTTCGGAGTTGACTTGGAGGGTAAATTCTCATTTCGGAAGCTTTAAGTCGAGAGAATTGACTAGGATTGGATTTCAGAGTAAACGACCTCAGAATTGGAATCTGAGGATTCCAGCAGGTTCGTATGATAATTTCGTACTTGGACGCATGCTCGGATCAGGTTTTGGGTAACCCGGAGCGTTTTGGCGCCTATTGTGGAAGTTAGTATTTTGGAAGAAATTTCATAAGTTTGGGGTTGAAGTGCATTTCAGTGTTATCGATATCCGTTTGGGATTCCGAGTCTGGGAGTAGCTCCGTATGGTGATTCTGCAGTTGGGAGCGCGATCGGAAGTGAATTCGGATGTCCGTGGAGCATTTTGGAGCCATTTGGCTAAGGATAGAAATTTGAAGGTTTTTGAGAGGTTTGACCGGAGGTGGACTTTTGATATCGGGGTCGGAATCTGATTCTGAAAGTTGGAGTAGGTCCGTAATGTCGAATATGACTTATGCGCAAAATTTGAAGCCAATCAGACGTGATTTGATAGGTTTAAACACCGGAAGTAGAAGTTTGAAATTTTAAAGTTCATAAAGCTTGGATTGGAGGTCGATTCGTGGTTTTAGCGTTGTTTGATATGATTTGAGGCCTCGAGCAAGTCCGTAATGTCTTTTGGGACTGGTTGGTATGATTGGTTGGGGTCCCGGGGGCCTCGGGTGGATTCTGGGTGGTTAACGGATCGAAAATGGATTTGGAAGGCTGAAGTTGCTAGTTGCTGGTGTAACCGCACCTGCGAGAATAGGGCCGCAGGTGCGGAGCCGCAGAAGCGGCCCAATAGTTGCAAGTGCGGCTTTGGCAAAAGAGGGCTGGGACCGCAGAAGCGGTCGTTTGGCCGTAGAAGCGGGACCACATCTGCGGGATTAGAAGCGCAGAAGCGGAAAAGGGGAGCCTGGAGGAAACCGCAGGAACGGTGGATTGGCTCGCACCTGCGGAACCGCAGAAGCGGTCAAGGGACCGCAGGTGCGGAAAGTGCTGGAGGCAGAGATGTGTTTTAAAAATCGAGATTTGGCCATTTTCTCTCATATTTTCTTGGCTTGGGCGATTTTTGGGAGAGCTTCAAGTGGGATTTTTCATCATCAACGATAAGGTAAGCTAATCTCATCCATCTTGAGTTAAATACATCGATTATGTATGGATTTTAGCATGTAAATTGGTAGAAATTTGGGGTTTTGGTAGAAAGACCTAGAAATTTATATTCTTGGAATTTGACCACGATTTTGGGTATGGAATTAAGAGAAAATTATATATTTGAGTTCGTGAGGCTATGGGTAAACTTATTCTTCAAAAATTTTGGAAATCCGGGCACGTGGGCCCGAGGGCGTTTTTGTCAACTTTCCGATCGGGGTTAGGAATTGTTATAAATTGGATTAATATGAGTAGTTTATCGTATATTAATGGATTTGCATAACTATTGGCTAGTTTTGGAGCGTTGTGCATCAATTTGAGTTTTCGGAAGGGCGTGGAAGGCCGGTTATGGATCTTCGAAGCGAGGTGAGTCTCCTTTCTAACCTTGTAAGAGGGAATTGTCCCCATAGGTGAAATAATTGGTTATGTGCTCCTATCTGTGGGGGATACGTACGCACGAGGTGACGAGAGTCCGTGCATAGCTACTAATATGTGTAAGTCCGGGTAGTCTAGGACCCAGAAAGCATGCTATACTTGGAATATCTGTGATCTTATTGACAATTGAATTTCTTAAATCCTATCGAATTGGTAAATGAATTCCTAAGAAGATTAAATTCCATTTTCTTGAATTGTTAAAAGATAATTTGGCTTTTCCTTGGATAATTGTTCCCTGATAAATTCAGGATTGACTGATTGTCGTGTTTATTTATATTTGACCGCGCAATGGTTCGGGCCGCTCGACCCTCGGCAGTGCACATTTTAAATATTATTGGATCGGGCCGTACGATCTCGGCATGAGTTGCGCATGCTTGTCTTGCTTGCTTTGATATTTGTTAATACTAATATCTGCTCTCCCGACTTGAGAAAACTTGTCAATTAATGGATTATGAATCTGGACACTTTTAATAAAGAGGAACTCCTACCTGTTTAGTAACTTACTTGAATTTACTATTGTTCTTAATAAATCAGTGAGTCATCGCATTAATAATAATATTGCTGGACCTTTAGTAAGTGTCGAAGTTGCCATCTCGTCTCTACTTCTTCGAGATTAGGCGGGATACTTACTGAGTATGCATTGTTTTTGTACTCATACTACACTTCTGTGCATTTTTGTTGCACAGGCACATGCGCCACTAATAGCATAGCAGGCATAGCAGCATGGTTGACACGGAGGCTAGGTAAGTTGTATTTCCTCGAGGCGACCCACAGCTAGTATAGTCTCTCTCTCTCTCAGGATTCTATTTATTTTCTGTCCAATTGTATTTCGGACTGCTGTTGTACTTTATTCGATTTTTCTTAGAAATTGCTCATGCACTTGTGACACCGGGTTCTGGGATGGTTATGGAGTATTTTGTATTAATTTCTTATTATTTAATTTGACTTGAAGCAATTATCTTCTTAAATTGGTAAATTTGAAGAAAAGTCATAGTTTTCAAGAGCATTAAAATGAGAATTTAACTAAGTATTTTGGATTGGCTTGCCTGACAGTAGTGTCCGGCGCCATCACGATCTTTAGTGGAATTTGGGTCGTGACACAAACTTTCTACACCAGTGCATATAACATATACTCAATATGATAGTGATATAAAGGGCATAGTAAAATCTGGTGATAGTATAATTTTTTAAATAAAATATATAGTAAAGTATTCTCTTTAAATTATATTAAATCAAACTTACTATGAATTGATCTATAATTAAGAAAATTAATAAGATAGAAAATCTAGGTTTTTGTTTTATTTCACTTTGAACGTCTCTTTCAACCCTTCCTGTTTTTTTTCTTCTTTTAAATATGTTTTTGTTTTACTTATTAGGTGACAATAGTTATCTTTATAAAGCCACGATAGAGAGTAATTTTATTTTACTAAACAAAAAAAAAAATTATACATAGTGATGGTTAATAAGTTTCTATTTTAGACTCATATTTTTTTTTTGGGTAATGTGCGATTGTCAAGCAAGCTTCTTCTAAGCTAATATTCCAAAATATACTTTAAATTCATTCCATCTTAAATTTTAAGGGGATTGTGTATTCTCTTTTAAACTAAAAATAAAGCATAATAACTGTGAAATTAATGTGATAAAATTATAAAACCGAAGCAAATTCTAAGTTGCACATATCAACAGGTAATTAAGGACTTCTGTAAATGCCTAATTTTTGTTTTTTTTTTACATTACACTTTTGAATAATTATTTTGTGTGCGTTTGTAGATTTTTAGAATTAGACTCTTAGTTTAATTAGTTTGTTAAGTGGTTGAGGGACTGGGCTTTTTATTTAAAGATGAAATTGGCCAAATTTGGACAAAATCGGCGGCCCAGACCCGGTCCAGACCATTGGTTTGAGAGATGCCCCAAAACGGCATCGTTTTGGCAAGTGAAGTGAGATTAAATCTCATCCATTCAATCTCATTTGATCCAACGACCCTTATCTATTCCCACCCCAGGTATATAAAGCCTAGAATCCCCAAAATTTTGCCCCATTTGCCCCCTTAATTCCTCTCTTCTTCCTCTCTCTTCTCTCTCTCCCAGGTCCTCTCCCCACCGCCGCCTGCCGCCGCCGGAAATCGCCACCGGCGGCAGACCACCTTCAATCCACCCTAAATTCACACTACGGCCTCCCCTCACTTTCCCCTTTCCAAATCAACGAACCAAATCCCTTGAATCCCTCCCAAACTCCACGAATAAACTAAAATCCGAAACTCTAGCTCATTTTATTTTGTAAATTCGTCGAGTTTTAGACCTCTCCTTCATAAAATACTTACATAGGCGTGTAGAGCTCCACATGATCTATTATCCTATGTAGGTTTCACCCCAAAACTCAGACCAAAATCCGGCCAGATTCCGGCAACCATCGCCACTACCGCGACCACCCAAGACCATCACTGGCCCTTCGTTTTCAGACTATTCCCGACAAAAAATGCTCGTTTCTCTCTAGCACAACGCTAGAATTCATTGATTTTGGCGTGTGCTAGAAAGAAACGCCCGTTTCAAGGACTGGAAGTCACGGCTCGTCGTCCTTGGCATCTCATCACTACTCGAATTGGCGTCGATTCCTATCGTGTGGTATAGCTCTACTTCCATCTTCTTTTCTTTTTCTGTTTTTGTTTGTCATTAGGTTTAGGTTTTATTTAATTTCTCTGTTCGTTCTTCTTTATCGTTACTGATTCGCTTGATCGTATATGTATTTTTGTACTAGTTATATTAATTAGTCGTCTATCCTTAGGTTGTTTGACTTAAACTTATTTAAACGTTTTAAGTGTAGTTACGTGTAAGTACATTAGGTTTTTTTATATAACAAATCCACTAGGCGAGGTGCCTATGGCTAGTTTTATGCTACTCATGGTTTTTTTTATCAGACAGTACAGTCTATGATTAGGTTAGATTAATTAATCTTTGATTTCCTTTAAATTAATGTTTAGGTCAAGTTAGTTCGTGTTTAGTCTCGTTTTTGATTTCGTGTTTCAGTCAACTCGATAGTTGTTTCACTATCAACTCGTATTCTGCGTTGCCTTAAGTTGTTAAGTTCTAATTTCATATTTATTATTTCTAGTTTTGTCTATGTTTAAGCTAATTAGTTTAAGGCCTTAACTTCATGTTTTGTTTGTTGTAGTCATTAGGTTCTTTTGTTAGTTTCATGGTTCAAGTCTAGATATCTAATTTTGCACTTTCTAGTTTGAAGCAATAGTTTAGTTTGATATTGGTTTGTGAGGGTAGTAGAAGGTACTTGAGTGTAGGACCTTTATTTGGTTGCTTTTACTATTCGGGACTATTTCAAGTATAATACTCCAAAAATTTGTCCGCAGTTGGTAAAAGAAAACGGTTTCTTTGACAGATTTTTGGTTTTGGAAAAATTTTCCATCAAAAAAGTTATCATTTTGGACAGATTTTTGGTAAAACAAAATCTGTCCGAAAGTCATTTCTCCTCCTATATAAAGAGGAGTTCTTTCCTCATCTTACACACATCTTTACACACTCTATACATGAGAAAGACTTTGAGCACAAAAGCAACCGAGAGTTTGAGAGCTTTTTAAGTGTGTTTTCTGAAACTAAAATACTTCAAAGAACAAAGGTCCTTGAAGTTTAGTTTTTGGGTTTTCCCTTCCCTGAAAGTTTTTTGAGCTTCAAGGTCTATTCGGGTTGGTTTATCTAGTTCTTTTTTCTGTTGTTTGCTGCTGTCCCTCTTGTTGTTTGTTGCTGTCACCGCTGCTGATTTTTAGTTCATCCATTGCTGATATTTTTCTGCTATCGAGGTAATTCCTTTAATGTACTGAAATCTTTGATCAAGAATGAATGCAAGTGAAGCCATTTGAGTTCTTCAGTGTATTTTGAGCTTTTGAAAACATTTTGTCTGGACTGCTTTAAATATCCCTCAAAGTTGACTTTTTAAGTGTTCAAGTGTTCGAATCCATCAGAATGTCGGCTTATGAATTTGTTATCTTTCATATATCAATATCAATAATAGACATGTAGAAGGTCTTGTGATTATTTCCGGTAACTTTATCTATGTTAGATTATGGAGTTGAGGATTGCTTTTTTGTTAAACTCTTGATGGCCTTTATGTTTAATAAGTAGATTGTGTATGTAAAACCTTAAAAGATTCCATCGTTGCGTTAAGATTTAAGTTTTGGAGTTTCATTTGCCACTGTTTGGATATGAACGTAGCCATAGAGTTATTTCAAATGCCTATTAGGTTCATCATGGAGCTTTGTCCGACTCTTATTTAAAATATTCCTCTTGATACCTGGATTAGAAAACTTTAGTAATATTAAAGTTTACATGGAGTTATTTTTTCAAGGTTATTGTTTTGGAGTTTGTAAAAAGGTTTAGAGTTGGTAAAGGTTAGTTCTCCACGATTTAGTATTTATTAGTTTATTAAGATCAAAGGTATTGAGTTATGGAATTAGCTTGTGTTAGCAATTTGCTTACTCTCAAGAAGGTTTAAAGAATTAAAATATTGAGCCTTAGATATCATGTTTGTCATGGTATTAAAAATTGGAAATCATTGTTATTTGTCAAGGTGAATAGATTTTACATGTCTAAGAGTTGATCATTTTATTGAGTTATGGGGTCATTTATTCGGAATTAAAAGGAATATGATACATTAGTTTTGTTTTACTTTATTTGTATTTCTTTTTTTTTCTTTTCTTTTAATTGCTTATAGTATTTTGCTCTATTATTGAAACGCAAATGGATAGAAATAGGATCGGGCAGTGAGTTTACAAACTAGCAGAAAAGAAAAGATTTTGGGATGAAAGTTTAGTTTCTACTAGGCCCATCGTAAGTGACTTAAGTCGGCTGGTCCAATTCTTTAAAAAAAAAAGTTGACCCTGTTCTTACATCCTGATTTATTGAAGTAGTTGTAAAAAACAATCAGTTCTTTTTTAAATTATTATTAAAATGACTTAATAACTCCCTTTCTTATTAATTTAGGTGATAGGCAATTTTAGGTACGTTTGAGATGTAGCCCATGTGTTCATACACGATCCTTGGTCGATATTTATTTAATAAAGTAGTCATGTGTGCATTCCCACTCCTTGACTCTTCAATATTAATTGTATTTAAACCATGTGTACCGACACGTTCCTTGGTTTAGTACATATAATCAAATAAGGACCTTGTGTGCTTGCACGCTCCTAGGCCAAAGTTATTAATTCTTAAGTGACAATAGACAATAGTAATTTAAGGTAAATATCACATATAGTTTATCCAAAAATAACTCAAGAAATTTTTAATCAATAAAAGCGACCGTGCTAGAACCACACAATTCGGGTAGTGCCTTGCACCTTCTCCCCGGTCACCAGAATAACTTACCTGTACGTTGTTTTCGCAGACCAACATAAAAAGAGTCAAATCTTCCTTTGAATAGGGATTCAAATAAAAGGTGACACCCAAAAATCAATTCCAAGTGGCGACTCTGAATAATAAAATAATCCCTACTCAAATTTGTCACTTTAATTGGAAAAACCATTTAACTCACACCAATCCACATAATATTATTTCACTACTAGAAATCCGGTAAATACCGACCAAAATTTTAAGACCAACGTTGGTCGGTCAAAAAAAGCGACCAAAGTTGGACGGAAACTGGGAAAAAAATACTTTACATTTATTTTAAAAATATACCGACCAACGTTGGTCGGTAATTTGGTCAACAAGTTGACCGAGCTGGTCAGACTTGCTTAGTCAAAGAAACTTTCACATTACCGACCAACTTTGGTCGGTATATTTTATTTTCTGAAAAATAACCGACCAAAGTTGGTGAATTATGTGGTCAACATTGGTCAAAATTTTGAGTTACTTTTATATTTACTATCTAAATAATATTTGATTTTAAATTATATCTACTAATTAGGATCTTCACAGGTCTATCACTGAAAGAACCCGACCCTGTGGCCACAGGGTCGGGTTCTTTCAGGGATAGATCTGTGAAGATCCTAATTAGTATATATAATTTATCATCAAATATATCTATTTGTACATTGATTCATCGACTTATAACTTACTTAGATGCATCGTTGAATATTAAAAACAAAACGTTTGACCTATATCTATTAATAGTAAAAACAAAACGTCTCGACCTATATCGATTAGTCTATGTCATGCATTATTAGTGATGAATGAATGGAAAATAAAAGAACTAATACTAAACATCTTTGACATCTTTGACATATATATATATATATATATATATATATATATATATATATATATATATATATATATATATATATATATATATATCAAACGTTTTGTTTTTAATATTCAACGATGCATCCAAGTAAGTTATAAGTTGATGAATCAATTTACAAATAGATATATTTGATAATAAATTATATACTCCGGATGGATCAGAACATTCGTGTAACTTCTAGTAAGATGGAAAAAATATTTCCATGTGGTTTTTTTGATGTATGGAACACCTTCCAAACCACCTTGTACACGAGGCACGACTTGGAGGTCATGTTCAATGGAGATGGATGTATCCCTTTGAGAGGTAATATTATAAGTCTGATGTAATTTTCTATTTTATTTGAATGTTCTTGGCTAACATGACATTATGTAGGACAATTGGAAAATGCAAACAATTTGTTAAGCAGAGGAATAGGATTGAAGGATCTATATGCGAAGCTTATCTTGCACAGAAAACTGCTCATTTTTGTTCTTATTATTTTGAGAGTAACGTGCCATGTTCTAGGAATAGGCCTAATAGGCACACGGTCGAATGTGTGAATGATCCATTATATCCACCAATGTCCATATTCAATCAACCAGGCCGATGTTCTTAAGATGTTAGAAAGAGATGTTTGAGTGATATGGAGTACAAGTCAGCTACACTTCATGTGTTGCTAAACTGTCCTGAAGTTGTACCATTTCTCAAGTAAGTATTGATTTATTAGTTATCAAAATATAAAATTTACTGTGATTACATCTTGATGCAACTACAAAAAATATTTGATGTGTCACAGTCACTTCGTGGGTCAATTTGGCCATGATGCTGTATATACGAGATTTGATACGTTGTTCAAACAATTTGTAAGTTTATCCTGATAATGTTCTAACACTATATACGTAAATAATATTTGTAAGTTATGCTAACTTATGAATTTTTTTAACACTATGTAGGTAAATAATCCAAATAATGATGTAAACCAATTTTTGAAAGATATATCTTGGGGACCTGGGCTTGAGGTCACAACAATGTCTAAGTACGTAGTGAATGGTTATAAGTTCCATACAGAGGATTGCTCTAAAAATAAAAATAGCAACAACAGCGGGGTGTGGGTTCAAGGTGGTGATGGCAACCAAGTTGGAGATATTGATTATTATGGTGTGCTCAAAGAAATAATAGAACTAGAATATACAGGTTGGCCATTTAAGAAATTGATACTCTTTAGATGCAAGTGGTTTGACCCAAATCCAACAAGAGGTACAAGAGTACACAATCAATACAACATAATTGAGGTTAATCATACNAATTTGGAACATCCTGAACACATATTGGAAGAAGTTGATATAAATGAAGTAACAATTATAGAAAATGAGGACGAAGAATCAACTGATGAAGCTCAAACAAGTGAGGATGAAGAATTCTCGGACGAGGAGCAATACGTTGATGAGCTTTAAAAAGTTGGTTTTTTAAAGCACTCTTGTTTTATAGCTAGTTTCTTATATGTTTCAATCTAAATATGTATTATATTATGCAGATGGCAGGCAATGGTCAAGGTAACAATGACCCTACTGGTTCTCGGGGTCGAGAAAAGGCTAGGAAGGGAAAGAGGAGGGTAGATAATAATACTCCCTCTTTTCCACCCTCTACAGAGATGCCTATGTCTTATCTTCCACACCACGGCTATACTGAGCTGCCATAGCATCACGAGCCCCATCCTTCATCCAGACACCAGGTCTTTCATCACAGGGCCATAGGACATACATCCGACATACAGTCCAGCTGCCTCACGACCACGTGGATCGCAGCCATCTGCATCGCAGCCATCTATATCACATCCCTACATATCACAGCCACTCAAGTCACAGCCACTTGGGTCACAGCCATCGGTATCACAGCCACTTGGGGTCCATCTAGATATGTCGCAGTCACAGGGATCGCAACCATCTTCATCAGCGACTCCATCTATTTCAGGCCTTTGCCTGCGAGGTAGTAGCTTTGACCCCCTACACCATCCACACATGCCTCTGATACACATGCTTCGGACGATGATGATGATGGTGACGAGGAAGTGCATTATGATCAATATCGCAGGATCATCATAGTCCCTGAGGGTAATGGGTAAGAGTTATTTGTTATTTTTGCGTTTATTATTTTTTAACGATTTTACTAAGATATTAATGTATTTTTATTGTTAAATTGCAGGTTCATCCCGAGTAATAAGTCTACGAGGATAATCACCAAAGGCATCAGAAAGCTTTATGATGGCCCTTATGCGACTTGGACTGATTTTCCATTCTCGCTGAAGGAGCAAATTTTCAATCAATTTAAGGTATAAATATTCTTTTAAGCAGTTTAATAATTTATATTTATGATATTTCCATATTATAATTAACTTTTGAAATACAGAGCAAGTGTGTATGGGAACACCGCTATAGCGCGGAAGTGGCTGCAGATTTTCATCATAAAGCTCGCAAGCGATTGTCGGATGCTTTCTCTGATGCTGGAAAGAAGAACAAGAAGCCTGACTGGTTACTTCAAAATTTATGAGATGATTTGCAAAGGTAATGGCTTACCGCAAAGTTCTTAGAGAAGAGCGAAAAAGGAAAGAAAGCTCGTGCATCTGAGAAGGGAGGCTCCTTGCACACTGGAGGTGCGATCAGCCTAGGGACAATAAAAAGAAGATTGGTACGTAATTGCTTAAATTATTTTAATTTTCAAAGTATATCTATTCTGTTTATTAACTAAATTAATTTGTTTTCAGGAAAAGAAGTTGGGGCGTCCAATGAACCATGATGAGCTATTCAAGGAGACACATATTGTAAAGAAGAAGAAAGAGACGGATCAAGAAGGTGGGTCGAGGACCGGGCCTCGACTGTATATGTAAGCTTTCACTTTTCTTTAAGTATTTTAATTTACTTTTATATAAATTTTGAAATACTAATTCAATTTAAATTTTCGTTATAGGGTCACTACCAAACTAACGTGGAGGAATTCATCCGCACTCAGCCAGCTGGTGAATCGGGCGAGCCAACCCAACCTTCGGACGAGGATGCTGAAAGAATATGGATGGAGTCTGCTGGCGGTCCAAAATGGGGGAAGGTACACGGGCTTCCTACTAAAAAATTCCATCGCCATAAGTGTGGAATGCAAGGAATAGGGGCTTCCTCGCAAGGAGAGCAACTTAATGGGGAGAGCCTCTCCGCTATGCGGGAGACTGTGACAAAGCTCACATCCGAGTTAGAAGCGGCCAAGGAAAGAGTAAGGGTTAGAGATGCTCAATTCCTTGGCATGCAAGCTCAGATCAGAACTCTCCTATCTACTGAAGCTTTTCCGTTGCCCCCGTCTCGTGAGTCATCGCCAGAGGCTCGACCTGCACGTGATCGTTCCTCTCGTCCTCCCCGTGATCGTTCCTCCCGTCCTCCCCATGGTCGTTCTTCCCGTCCTCCACAAGACCCTTCTTATCACCGTCTTTTAGATGAAAGTTCATCAGACGGTGATGATGATGTTATACAAAACACTCCTTGACTTTTATATACTTTGAACTAGACAAATAGAACCTGTTTTGAACTAGTTGTAATAAGTTTTAAGTTGGTTTAGGATTTTTGTGTTCAATTGAACTTTAATTTGTTAGTTTTAATGTATTTATTGATTGTTGTTGTGTTGTTGTTGTTGTTGTTGTGTTGTTGTTGTGTTGTTGTTGTATGTTTGCTATTAGGTGTATTGGTATGCTGGCAGGTGGTGTAGCTGCCAAAACAGGCATTTTATGCCAAATTTAAAACCCAGAAAACCGACCAAAGTTGGTCGGTTTCTAATTAAAAATATATTTTTCTGCAAATTACCGACCAAAGTTGGTCGGTAATCAATAAAAAAAATTACAATTACCGACCAAAGTTGGTCGGTCAATGAACAAGGAATTCCCAGAATTCAACATTACCGACCAACTTTGGTCGGTATTGTTAAATTTTAATTTTTTTTAAAATATATATATTTTTCATTTACCGACCAACTTTGGTCGGTAATTTTTTAAATTTAATAATTAATAAGAAAATATGATTTAAATACACCGACCAACTTTGGTCGGTAAAATTAAATTATTAAAATATGTTTCCGACCAAAGTTGGTCGGTAAATGTTTTAAATTCTTCAGATGGTCGTTTTAACATAACGACCAAAGTTGGTCGGTATATTAAAACGACCATCAAAATAGTGACCAAGTGTGTTTGGACGGGTTTTGGTCGGTAATTGGCCATAACCGACCAACGTTGGTCGGTTTTTCTGGTCGGTATTTACCGAATTTCTAGTAGTGTTTTCGCGGGTGAAGAAAAGGGGTGTGACAACTTCTATATATGATACTTTCCTTTATTGAGTTTGTTATATGAAATCAATATTCATCTTTTTAATAAACATATATTTTTCTTTTATTACTCAAACAAAAATTTTCATATAATATTTATGAATTTATTTTAAAAAGTTTTATAACTCATTGAGATATAGTATACGCGCAACGCACGTAAACTATAATTGTACGCTCTGATTAAAATGCTGAGGCGTTCAGATTCTTCTTACTTTCCACCAATTAGTCCAACACCAAATGTGCAAATGAAATTATTGATTTTCATTTAACGAGGAGACCATTACCATTTAACGCCCAACAAACATAATGCTGTGTATATAGGTCTGCCAATGTTGCGTTGGCCTTTCTTTGCATATCAACAAACAAATTGTTGGTTTATTTGTAATTGCTTGGGTGTAGGAATGGAAATTGATAGCAATGTAAAGAGGGAAGTGATAGAAGAACCTTTTAAAGAGCTAATGATTGGAGAAAAAGGTATAGAGTTGAAAGAAAAAGCATTAAAGTGGAAGAAGTTGACAGAAGAAACTATCTCTTCGTCTTATATGAATTTTGACAAGTTGGTTAGCCATGTGCTATTGCGTGAGGGTTCTTCTTTCTTGACATGTTAAAATCATGTTGTATGTCTTTCATCTCTCTTTATTGGTTTTTTGGTCTTTTTACTTGATGAACAGGGATGAAATAATTCTATAGGTCGTGGACTTCAAAGTCTGTGCAACTGGAGGATGAAATAATTCTGTAGGTCGTGGACAACAAATTGACGTATAATTAAATACATTTCTTATCTTTTAAGTATTTTTGATGACTTGGACTGTTGATTCATGGACTCCGAGATATTACCTCTTTATGTTTGTCTTGATATTTTGATCAAATTAAAACTGGAAGTTTGAGAAAGTAAGGACATTTTCAGGATTTCTAATGTTAAAGCATTTGTTGTATAGTGTATACGTCCCAAATGGAGTTATTTTTATTGATTTCAGCTAATCAGCTTTCATAACCATCTCTCTGTAGCACACATACTTCTAGTCATTTCGGTACATTAGTCCGTCTCCGGTATATCACTGTTTTATGACAGTGACTTGAAAATAAGTCAAATATAAGGGTAAATTGGATAGTGTAAATATAAGGGTTACGGTAACTAAGTAAAACATGTGTCTAATTTATGATTAATTTCTCTTCTGGTTCTTCTCCATCTCTCAACTTTGAAAACTATGGAATGAGTGGAATTTCTTTATTTTCTTGTCACGGTGGGGGTGTCTGACAGGCACGGTCAGTGACCAAAGACCTGGAGGAAGCAAGACAATAGTTCCCTTGTTGTTAGAACAGATAACAGTGCAAGAGTACAATATAATGGAAGAAGAAAATCAAGCATTATCTGATCTCAGCAAATATGAAAATCGACCTACTGATTAGTAATTATGCCTTGTGTTTAGGATAGAGGAGAATTTCATTGATAAGTTTGTCTATGTTCACATAAGATGATCCTGCAGGCTTTTGAGTAGCTTCTTCAGCCAATTTCTTCCATTCCAATGCCTTTTTCTTCATCTCCTAACCTTTCTCCCCTGTCAACAACTGTCTTACAAGGCTTTCAACTTCTTCTCTCTTAACATTATTGTCGATCTCCATTCCGATGCCCAGTTTGGCGCAACAAAACCAACAGTTAGTTGGCTGCTCTGCAAAGAACGGCCAGCAAATTATTGGCACTCCGCTGCTAATACTTTCAAGGGTAGAATTCCATCCACTGTGAGTCAAGAACCCTCCGATTGCAGGGTGTCTAAGAACTTGTTCTTGTGGGCACCAACTTGCTAGCATCCCTTTGTCTTTAGTTTCTTCCACGAATTCGGGTGGATTATCGAGCTCTAAACAAAATCACCATGAAGAACAAGTACCCTATTCCCCTAATGGCGGACTTGTTTGATAGACCGGGTGGTGCTAGGGTGTTCACCAAGATAGATCTGAAGACAGGTTATTGGCAAGTTCGGATTGCAGAGGGTGATGAACACAAGACGACTTGTGTGACAAGATATGGGTCGTACGACTTCCTGGTCATGCCATTCGGCTTGACCAACGCCCCTGCTACGTTTTGCACTCTCATGAACCAAGTCTTCCGAGAGTACATCGACGAATTTGTGGTGGTCTACTTAGACGACATTGTGGTATATAGCCAGACATTGGAAGAACACCTAGTACACTTGCGGAAGGTCCTAGCTCGGTTGCGGGAACATGAACTATATGCAAAGTTATCCAAGTGCTCCTTTGCTCAGAAGCAAATTGATTTCCTCGGACATGTCATCGAGGAAGGAAGCATCAAGATGGACCAACAGAAAATCCAGGCCATCACAGATTGGCCGCCACCTAAGGATGTCCACGCCTTGAGGGCGTTCCTTGGCCTATGCAACTTCTACCGGCGGTTTGTGAAGAACTACTCACTTATCGCAGTGCCATTGACAGAACTCCTCAAAAAGGTCACACCTTGGGATTGGGGACCAAGGAGAGCAGAGGCCTTCAACGCATTAAAAGCGGCTATGTCTTGTAGTCCCGTCTTGGCCCTTCCTGATTTGGCCAAGCCGTTCGAGGTACAAACAGATGCTTCTGACTATGCACTCGGCGGAGTCCTGCTACAAGAAGGGCACCCTGTAGCGTACGAGAGTCGGAAGCTGAAGGATGCAGAGCGGCGCTATGCCGCCCATGAGAAAGAATTATTGGCTGTCGTCCACTGCTTGCGCCTCTGGAGGCACTATCTGCTGGGAACCCCGTTCGTGGTCAAGACAGACAACACAGCTGTTAGCCATTTCATGACCCAGCCGAAGCTGAACGGTCGACAGGCCAGGTGGAAGGAACTCCTAGCTGAATTCCACTTCAACTTGGAGTATCGCAGTGGAAAGACCAATCATGTTGCTGATGCGCTCAGTCGGAGAGCTGATCTAGCATCGGTGTGCCTACTCGCCACCCTAAGGGGGAGCGAAGTAGCCACATCCATCAAGGACCAAATACGGGATCTACTCATCAAGGATCCTGCTGCTCAGTATTTGGTTGATTTGGTAGGACAGGGCAAGACTCGCCAGTTCTACATGGAAGATGGTTTTCTGAAAGTAAAAGGGAACCGACTTTATGTTCCTAAAGGAGGAGATTTGCGGAGGACTCTTCTAGCGGAATGTCATGATACTCTGTGGGCCGGCCATCCTGGTGAAGAACGCACCATGGCGTTACTTCGTCGTGCCTATTATTGGCCTCAAATGGCCGATGATGTCGCTCAGTATGTGAAGACTTGTCTAGTATGCCAGAAGGACAAGTCGGACCGCTTGACACAAGCGGGACTCTTGGAACCACTCGCTGTCCCAAAGAGACCTTGGGAAAGCGTTTCCCTGGATTTCATCACCGGATTGCCCAAGGTCGGAGATCTCACAACCATCTTGGTTGTGGTGGACCGGTTTTCCAAGTATGCCACCTTTATTGCAGCCCCACAATATATATCAGCAGAAGATACAGCTCGACTCTTCTTCTCTCATGTCGTCAAATATTGGGGCCTGCCCAAAGACATTGTTAGTGACCGCGACTCACGCTTCACTAGCAACTTTTGGACCCAACTCTTCAAGTGCCTTGGGTCAAAATTGAGTCACAGCTCAAGTTTTCATCCGCAATCTGATGGCCAGACGGAGCGGTTCAATGGTATGTTGGAGGAATATCTCCGCCACTTTGTAACCGGATCGCAGAAGAATTGGGTGAAGCTTCTGGATGCTGCTCAACTGTGTTTCAATTCACAAAAGAGCTCTAGTACCAACAAAAGCGCTTTTGAAATTGTTACCGGACAGCAACCGCTACTCCCACACACTGTGAATGCACCAAACATGGCTAAATCTCCTCGAGCTGCCAGCTTCTCAAAAGAGTGGAGGCGGAATTTGGAGATAGTGCGGAGCTATCTTGTCAAAGCCCAAAAGCGGATGAAGAGGCATGCTGATCAGAATCGTCGCTTTGTTGAATATCAAGTAGGAGACAAAGTGATGGTCAAAATCCCAAAGCGGTACTTATTTGCAGGGGTCCATGACCCTCGCCTATTGCAAAAATACATTGGACCCTTGTCCATTGAAAGGCGCATTGGGAAGGTTGCATACCGGGTGGATACCCCAGCTTGGTGGAAAATTCATCCTGTCTTCTATGTCAGTCTCCTGAAACCTTTTCGGGAAGACACGGAGGATCCTTCAAGGAGCCAGCTCACAATACCCAGTATTCAAGGTCCCAATTCAACCGGGAAAAGGCGTGTTGAAGCTATCCTTGATGACAGAGTGATTCATGCCTCAAGGAAAGATCACTAAGAGTTTTTGGTGAAATGGCAGGGCTGTGATGCAGAAGAGAATACTTGGGAGAGGGGAACAAACCTCAAAGCCTACAAGAGCCTCATTGAAGATTATTTTGCAAGTAAGGCGCCGAGGACGTCGCCAACTTAGGTGGGGGAGAATGTCATGGGCGGCTTTCCAGCCATGCCCCATGACCCCTTGGGCGCGCCCCGTGGCGACCTAGCGAACCTCCCAATGCCTAGCGCCACGGACGGCCCCGTGGTCTTGGCCGCGCCAAGGGACAAGCGCGCAGGTGCCTCTGTCGCCCCACCGATATCCCTCGCGAGCGCCAAGCCGCAGGCAGAAGCCAACAGCGCCGCGCGCGCGCAGACCGTGATGCCAAAGACACTGCTGCTGACAACGGACCTGCTGCTGCCTTACAGAAAACTAAGTCATTTTCATTGTAAATATAGAGTAGTTTTATTTCATGTACTTCCATTATGTTTCTCTAGCTTAGTCAAGTCTAGTCTTGTAACTTTGGATTATTTTTTTTAAGTACTATTAGGGGGGATCAAGCAATCAAAACTTACTAGCAAGCAAGCAATTCTCTGTACTGGTGTCTCTCCCCCTCGACACCGCGTTGCTTTTCTGTAATAGCTTTCATTAATGCAATCAAGCTTTCTTTCATTCTGAATTCTCATTTCTGTTCTCTCAGTTGCTCTTGATATTGGTTTTCCCGTACGGCACTGACAATCTCGTCTAGCGTACGGAGGGGACCTCAGTTGGCGGACAGCAACTGCACTGACATCAGTTGCCTAGCCTTACGTCGCCCTTCCAAGGAATCTCAGGAAGGCGCCGCGTAACAGTACTATTGAGCTTGGCAAGTAAATTCTTGAAAGGACCCAAACAAGTGGTGGTTATGGATTTATTAAGAGCAAAAATATCTTGTGTAAAATCAGGGTCACATAGTGGGAGGCCATCGGGAATGGTCTCGAAACGAAAGGATGGCAAGCCCTTGAGAGAATAAGGGCCTCGAGACTTAAGAAGACGTCTATGGTTGTGTTCAGTGTTGACAAAGGTAATATTAAAGCCATTGTGATGCAGAATTTTGGCTAAATTTAACATTGGGCTAATGTGGCCTTGGGCAGGGTATGCTATGCAAACTGCATGAAGATTGTTTAAACATTCAGCACCAATGGAACACATTTTTAGGTTTTCTTATTGGGTTGCGTTCCCTCCAAATAGAAATACGAAAGGTTGCTATGACTTTGGCAAGAGGATGAAGGTGCATATATAATTTTAGATTACATCTTCATTTAGATTACATCTTATAATTTTAGCACTATGAAGGTCTCACTTTTGATGGTGTCCACATCTGCAATAACATTTCGCCACAACATCATAATGACATATTACTAACGGCATGCAACAAGTACAACCCATGTGTCTCAAACTACTGGTGGAAATTGAATTGTCTATCGTGTTGCAAAATTATGCCATTTCTTAAAAAATGTTAGACATAGCAGTTAGCTCAATCTTCTAGGTATGCGTCTATTTTTCGAATACGCTAGCATTTTTGACAAACATATGGCCTAAATTAGTGACTAGATTTCTTGAATATTATAGAGCAGGCACGACACATTACAATGCTCGTATTAGCCAAGTAAAATCACAACGGTTGTTACGTGTCATGATCTAAGGGCGTAGCTATGCCCACTTCTAAATCACATCCAACATTTTATATATACTAGTACACGTGTTTTCTGTATTAATGAATATAAGTGTTTTTTATGAATAATATAACTATTATATTAAAAAATGTGTTTGAGCTAGTTATCAAATAAAAGTATAAAATCTTTAAAATTATGAGTATCAATCATATATGGCTAATTCAATAATTGAAAAAACTGTAACACAGTCCTCGATCATCACTTATTTTATTCAACTTAAATCTTTTGCTTCCTTTTAGTAACCAAATTCATGTATCACTATGAATAATACATCTTTGGATCGTACAAACTTTAATACGATAAAATCTGTTAAATTAATAATTAGTTTTGTTGTTTTTAGTCTATCAAAACAATTAGAAATAAGACAGAGATTTATATAATTAAATTTTTACTCAATTCAAATTTTTAAATATTCGACTAGCAGTCCAAATAGCGAAGAAGTTAATAACTAAAAGTTTAATTAATGTCAAAGTACTAAATATTAAAAATTAATTTATATAATAATTTTAGATAATAGTTCATCCTAAAATATAATTAGATCCTTGTGAAATAACACTTGTGCGACAAACAACTTTATGGAATCACATGATTATGATTTTTGTGATTCTTTTGATGTATCAACCATTCAACCTAATCATAAATTGTACTTCAATCTCAAAGTTTTGCCTAGCTAACAGTCAATACTCCCACCAAGCCGATGCCCAAATCTTTTATTTACAATTTTTTTTGAATGAAATATGTCAATAATATTGTTGGAACCATGTCCTCAGGAAGGACCTTGTTGTATATAAATTAAATATTAAATATGTCTTGTGTAATAATCTTGGAACCAAATTTGAACAAACAAAGGGGCTCAAAGCACAAAGAATTCTACATAAGAACATTCATAGGGTAATTATATCTTTCCTAAATTTACTTTGGAAGAATGATGGTTGCACTTCACATAATCGGAACTAAATTTTTAATTTGACTACTTTCAAGTTTGAATTATGGATAACCTTCATAGTTTGTACTAAAAAAATATATGACACGTTATTATACTAAAATTTTATCTCCTTTTGAAGTTCTCATGTAGAATGCAGGGTTATGCACCATTCTCGATCACAACATAATTTTTCAATTGCTATTTTAAATATGATAAAAAATTTGGGTGTAATTCGGGGAAATTAAAACAAATAATAAAGGGTTTATAGAAATAAAATCTTAATCAAAGAAATTTAAGTATAGCGACTTTTTAAACTTCAGAACGACTTTATACCAAAATGCACCACAAAGTAAAGGCAAACCACATAAAATTAAAAGATTTCATAACATATAACAGATATAAAACTTAGTTGAGGAGAACCAAAAGAAACGAAGAAGATTATGTAAATTTAACAAATACAATAACATGCCGACAACAAATATGAAATTAATTATGTAAATTACCTGTGGGTTTGGAAATTTAGTCGGTGGAAGATCCGTATATTTTAACACTGAATCACTGACTAAGAATATATACGGAGTACATTTTAACTTTTTGTATAATGGTAAAAGGGATTGATATAGCCTTAGAACTTCAACAATAAATAGGATACTTGTTATTAAAACTCCATGTAAAATTATTAGGAAGAGGTTTTTGATATTTGAA
Source organism: Nicotiana attenuata (assembly GCF_001879085.1). Classification (NCBI taxonomy): domain Eukaryota; kingdom Viridiplantae; phylum Streptophyta; class Magnoliopsida; order Solanales; family Solanaceae; genus Nicotiana; species Nicotiana attenuata. Next base: position 2,852,353 of record NC_031993.1, read on the forward strand.
CTAATATTTTGAAAGGCTTATTATTCCTGCAATGGAAGCTTAAAGAAACATTGCGCCTCATGAGAATCCAATCCCTAGTCGTACTTATCATTCAATTTCTTTTATTTTCGTCCTCATAATGCAACTCTAACAAGAAACGAGTGGTACGATTTTATAAATACTTTTCATAACCCACTTAATTTTAAAGACCTAAATATTAGGCTAGTTAACTTTGACGTCCTAAATAATAGGAAAATTATTAAAGTATCAAATAGGAAATAATTAAAATGACTATTTTGTCTAATATGAAATTTATATTTAAAGGGTGTCAAGACCCGACAAGTCGTTTTAAGAATTAATGCCCTGATCGGCGGCATACGGTCTCGAGCAGTTTCGTGTTGTGTATTATGACTTGTGTCTGTGGTCGAGTTTGGTTTTCGCATGATTCCGGATTTAATTGAAAGAACGGTTCTTATTTTTGAAGTTTAAATGAAAAGAGTTGACCAGAGTTTGACTTTTAAGAAAACGACTATCACGACCCAATTTTATTTTAGGCCGTGATGGCACCTAGTACTGTTGCTAGGCAAGCAAACAGTGAACAATCTAGTGATATTCCATTTTAATATTTTTTTTCAAGTAAATAACGTCTCTTAATTTAAAAGATTTAATGAATAACGGATTTAAAATAATCAAAATGAAAGCAGCTAAATGCAATTACAACTGTAAAAATCACCCCAAAATCATAAGTCTACTAGTGTGTGTCACGACTCGGTGTCACAAGTGTATGGACATTCTAGTAGAATATACAAAAGAATACTAGTCTACTGTCTGAAATGAAATAGACAGAAAAATATAACAAAAAGAGACTTAGCCTGCTGCAAAACGGCTCGGAAGGGCAGCTCACCGTATATTCTTGTACCAGGAGTCCAGCGTGCGCACCAGACTGATAACTAGATGTACCTGCCTCAGATCCTGCACAATTAAGTGCAGAAGTGTAGCGTGCGTACATAAACAACATGTACCCAGTAAGTATCCAATCTAACCTCGAAGAAGTAGTGACGAGGGGTCGACTTTGACACTTACTATGGACCAACAATGATATATTAAAATTATATACTAAGCATGGATTACATGAATAATACTGAAAACTCAATAACAGGAAATAGTAACTATTCCTTTCACGAATATTAAGTCCCAAGTTTATTTTCATCATTTAACAGTTGTATCTCAATGAATTTAAGCAATATCAATCATGAATAGTTTTCAAAGATTTATCATGCGCAAATTATGTCGAGGTCGTAGCCTGATCCAACATAATATTTAGACTGTGCACTGCCGAGGGTCGAACGGCACGAACCATAGATGCATCTATCTGCTACCGAGATGTTCGGCCCGCTCGACAAATAGAAAACACTTCAAAGAAATACAAAATTTTCAATAACAGTCAAGTGTCTCATTTACAATTTCAAGTAAGTGAAATTTAACCCTTTACAACTCTTTTATTAATTTCAATATGACTTAAGTAATTAACTTATCAAGTAGGGGCAAACACTACAAGTATAGTATGATATGAATCCTAGACTACCCAGATAATAGCACAATTAGTAGCTACGTATGGACTCTCGTCAACTCGTACATACGTAGCTCCCACAATTAAGTACACACATTTATTCAATTCACTTATGGGGTTAATTCCCTCTTACAAGGTTAGAAAAGAGACTTACCTCGTCTCAAGGCCTACTTTCCGGTCCAAGGTTGTGCTCAAACCCCTAAATTTGGTGCCAAACAACTCGAAACTAGTCAAATATTATATAAAGTAATCAATACATGCTCAAAAGTTCATATCCTAACTATCAAGGTGATTTCCCAAGCCTATTCACAAAATTCCTAAAATTCACCACCGGGCCCACGTGCCCGATTTCCGGAAATTTTTGAAAAAAGTTGTTACCCATAATCCCATGAACTCAAATATATTATTTTTACTAAATTCCATAACCAATTTCGTGGTCAAATCACTTTTTTTATCAAAAACCTAGGTTTTCATCTAAACACTTGATTTTCACCAATTTTACATGTTAATATATCCATAGTTTATGTATTTAACTCATGTTGTGTAGAAATTACTTACCTCAAGGTGCTATGTGAAAACTCCCTTCCAAGAGCTCCAAAAATCGCCCAAGAGTTGAAAGAAAATGAGCTAAATGGTCTAAGTCTCGTAATTAATAAGTTGTGCACAGGCCACAGATGTCGCATTTGTGACACCCTGTTCGCAAATGCGAAGGTCGCAAATGCAACAAACCAATCGCAAATCCGAACCCGATATCAAAAGGTCCACCCTCGGTCAAACTTTCCAAAAACTTCAAATTTCTAACTTCCGCCAAATGACCCCGAAACGACCTACGGACCTCCGAATCCACTTCCAGACGCGCTCCTAAGTCCAGAATCACCATACAAAGCTATTTCCAGGCTCGGAATCAAAAAACGGACGTCTAGAATGTAAAAAGCCACTTTAACCCAAACTTATGAAATTCACTCAAAATGCCAACTTTCACTATTAGGCGCCGAAATGCTCTCGGGTCGTCCAAAACCCGATCCAAATATACGCCCAAGTCCAAAATCATCATACGAACCTATTGGAACCGTCAAATCTCGATTCCGGGGTCGTTTACCCAAAATGTTGACCGAAGTCAAACTTATCCTTTTAAGCCAACCTTAAGGAACCAAGTGTTCCGGTTTCAACCCGAACCTTTCCAAATCCCGAACTAACCATCCCCGCAAGTCATGAAACAGTAAAACACGTACAAGAAGTCTTAATTATGGGAACGAGGTTCTGGAAAGCAAAACAACCAGTCGGGTCGTTACATTGTCCACCTCTTAAACAAACGTTTGTCCTCGAACGGGTTTAGAATCATACTTGGAGTGCTGAATAGTGTGGATATCTGCTTCGCATGTCTTCCTAGGACACCCAGGTCGTCTCCTCGACTAGTTGGCCCCTCCACTGAACCTTTACCGCGAAAATCCTATTTGATCTCAACTACCGATCCTGTCTAGCAATAATGGCAACTAGCTCCTCCTCATAACCCAGGCTCTCATCTAACTGGATCGTGCTAAAGTCCAACACGTGTGACAAGTCAGCATGATACCACCGGAGCACAGACACGTGGAATACCGGATAAACTCCCGATAGACTGGAGTTAAGACAAGCTCATAAGCCACCTCCCCAACTCATCTCAACACCTCAAATGGGCCTATAAACCTTGGGCTCAACTTGCCCTTCTTCCCGAATCTCATAGGCGAGACTTTCAAGAGAACCTTCTCGCCTACCATAAATGATAAATCACGCGCCTTCTGATCCGCGTAACTCTTCTGTCTGGACTGTGCTGTGCGAAGTCGCTCTGGAATCAACTTTACCTTTTTCCAAAGCATCCTTCACCAAATCAGTACCATATAATTTATCCTTGCCGGGCTCAAACCACCCGATGGGAGAACGACATCACCGACCATTTAAAGCCTCAAATGGATCCTTCTCGATGATGGACTGATAACTGTTGTTGTAAGCAAACTCGGCCAAAAGTAAGAATCGATCTCACTGCCCTTCAAAGTCAATCACACATGCTCTGAGCATGTCCTCCAAGATCTGAACTGTCCACTCCGATTGCTGGTCGGTTTGTGGATGATATGCGGTGCTGAGCTCTACACGGTTCCCCAACTCACGTTGTACGGCTCTCCAGAAATGCGAAGTAAACTAAGGTCCTCTATCTGATATGATGGTCCGTGCAACCAAACTATATACTGAATATAAATCTGGGCCAACCTCTCTGAAGTATAAGTAGTCGCAACTAGCATGAAGTGTGCCGACTTGGTCAACCTGTCAACAATGACCCAAACTACATCGAACTTCCGCAAGATCCGCGGCAACCCAACTACGAAGTCCATAGTAACGTGCTTCCATTTCCACTTCGGTATAGTCATTTGCTGGAGTAGGACATCTGGCCTTTGGTGCTCATACTTAACCTGCTGGCAATTTAGGCACCTAGCTACACACTCAACTATGTCTTTCTTCATCCGCCGCCACCAATAATGTTGTCTCATGTCACGATACATCTTCGTAGAACCTAGATGAATGGAATATCGAGAACTGTGTGCCTTCGTCTAGAATCATCTCCCTCAATCCATCAACATTAGGAACACATAGACGACCCTGGAGTCGCAGAATACCATCCTCACCAATAAAAACCTCCTTGGCACCACCCTGTTGTACCGTCTCTCTGAGCACCATGAGGATCATCAAACTGTCGATCCTTGATCTGCTCCAATAGTGAAGACTGGGCAATGACGCATGCAAGAACTCGACTGGGCTCTGAAATGTCCAACCTCACAAGTCTGCTAGCCACGAACTGAATGTCCAAAGCTAGTGGCCTCTCCTCTACTGAAATGAAGGCCAAGCTACCCATACTCTCTGCCTTTCTGTCAAAGCATCCGCAACTACATTCGCCTTGGCTGGTTGGTAAAGAATGGTGATGTCATAATCCTTCAGCAACTCAATCCATCTGCAGTGCCTCAAATTGAGATCCCTTTGCTTGAACAAATGCTGCCAGTTGCGATGATCAATGTAAACCTCACATGACACCCCATAAAGATAATGCCTCCAAATCTTAAGAGCATGAACAATCGCGGCCAACTCTAGATCGTTCACAGGGTAATTCTTTTCATGAATCTTCAGCTGACGTGAAGCATATGCAATAACCCGCCCCTCCTGCATCAATACACAACCCAAGCCAACGCGTGAAGCATCACAATACACAGTATACATCCCCGAACCGGAAGGAAAGACTAGTACCGGTGTTGTAGTCAAAGCTGTCTTGAGCTTCTAGAAACTTGACTCATAATCGTCGGACCAACGGAATGGAGCACCCTTCTGGGTCAATCTGGTCAAAGGTGCTGCAATGGATGAGAAGCCCTCCACAAACCGGCGATAATAACCTGCTAATCCCAAGAAGCTCCTGATCTGGGTCGCCAAAGTAGGACGAGGCCAACTCTGAACTGCCTCAATCTTCTTGGGATCCACCTTACTACACTCGCTCGATACAACATGCCCCAAGAATGCTACAGAATCTAACCAAAACTCACACTTGAAGAACTTAGCATATAGCTTCTATTCCTGCAATGTTTGAAGCACCACTCTCAAATGATGCTCGTGCTCCTCCATGTTGCGTGAGTAGATCAAAATGACATCAATGAAGACAATGACAAACGAATCAATATAAGGCCTGAACACCATGTTCATCAAATCCATAAATGTCGCAGGGGCGTTAGTCAAGCCGAAGGACATCACCAAAAACTCATAATGGCCATATCTAGTACGGAAAGCAGCCTTCGGAACATCTGAGTCATGAATCTTCAACTGATAGTACCCCGACCTCAGGTCGATCTTAGAGAACACCCTAGCACCCTGCAACTGGTCAAACAAGTCATCAATACACGGCAACGGGTACTTGTTCTTAATGGTAACTTTGTTCAACTGGCGGTAACCAATGAATATCCCCATAGTCCCATCTTTCTTCTTCACAAATAACACGGGTGCACCCCAAGGTGATACACTTGGTCTATGAACCCCTCTGCTAGCAACTCCTCAAGCTGTCTTTCAACTCTTTTGGAGCCATACGATACGGTGGGATAGATATAGGCTGGGTACCTGGAGCCAAGTCAATACAAAAATCGATATCAAGATCTGGTGGAATGCCTGGAAGATTAGAAGGAAACACATCGGAGAACTCCAAGACTACTGGCACTAAATTAATCGCTGGAGTCTCTGCGATAGTATCCTGAACATAAGTTAAGACATACAACCCTTCTCGATCATGTGTCGAGCCTTCAAAAAAGAGATCACTTCCACTCCAATCTCGGCAACTCTGGCATCGTTAAAGTAACAGTCTTGGCATGGCTATCAAGGATGGCGTGATATGGGGATATCCAGTCCATGCCTAGGATGACCTCAAAGTCGGTCATATCAAGCAGCAGAAGGTCCGCTCTAGTCTCATAACCGCAGAATGTGACCACACAGGACCGATAGATCCAATCCACAACAACAGAATCGCCCACATCAATAAGAGTACCCAAAGACTCACGAGGAATATCCAGGAAGTGAGCAAATAGAGATGATACATATGAATAGGTAGACCCGGGATCAAATAAAACCGAAGCATCCCTACCGCGAACAGTCTTCCGGGGCTTGGGCCTACTACCAGAGATCCCATTAATATGGTAGGCCTTGATGATCTCCGAGATTTCTTCTTATGATAATAATACCTGTGATCACGGCATATGAGGCCACTACATCTGGTCTGACCGGAAAGGCATAGAACATGGCTAGAGCGCCGGCTGGATGGCCTCCACCTCTAAGACGGCCCCTACCCGTCTGCCCTCCGCCTCTGGCTAGCCGGATAGCTGGTGCTGTAATCATGGGCTGCTGGCCTACTGCACTACCTTGCCCCTAAGCCTGGGGCGGAATCTCCGCACGTGACTGAGATCTCCGCACTCAAAACAACCTCTCAGTGCAGTGACTTGCTGCCCTGAAGTCTGACCCTGATGGCCTGAATACCCACTGGAGGAACCCTGAATAGCTGGTGGACGATATGAACTCTCTAGCATGGCACTGAAATAGGCGCTGGAAGAACTCTGGTGTCCTGAGTACCCACTGGAAGAACCCTGGATGGCTGGTGGGCGGTAAGAACTCTTGGGCATGGTGCTGAAATAGGGTCGCGCCGGAGCACCCCGAGGATGTGGTGGTGCTGGATATATGGCCTGCTAGGCTGACCCCTCTTAAACTGACCTTAGCCCCAGTCGGGGCACCTCTAAACTCTCCAGCATAACCGACCCTCTTGTCCCTCTACATTTGCTCTCTACCTCTCTGACGGTAACCCTCAACCCTTCGTGTTATCTCCACTACTAGCTGGTAAGAAGTCCCCATCTCAACCTCTCGGGCCATAGTGGCCTGAATACCCAAGTGCAACCCCGCAACAAACCTCCGCACTCGCTCTACCTCAGTAGGAAGTATCATAAGTGCATCGCGAGACAACTCAGAGAATCTCACCTCTCGGTCACTGACATCTGGCCCTGCTGGAGCTGCTCAAACTGGAACCGCAACTCTTCCTTCTAAGAGTATAGAATATACCTGTCCAAGAATAGGCATGTAAACTGGTCCTAGGTCATGGGAGGAGAACTTGCTGGTCCGCCAAGAAGGTAAGACTGCCACCACCTGCGGGCGTAGAATTCTAGTTTTATGGCCCTAAAATGCCAAAAAACAAGGAACGGTCATGGTGAGGCGATGAGTATGACTAATGTTTCTTAGGTCATTTTTGATGGACCGGCTAAATTTTAGGTGATTTGGGTCCGGGCGCCCGGACCCACGTAGATGGTGTGGGGTATAGCACACGAAAATTTGGACATTTTGAAAAATTCAAGTTTTGCGGCCCTAAAATGCCAAAAAACGAGGAACGGTCTAGGTGAGGCGATGAATAATGTTCCTTGGGCCGTCTTTGATGGGTCGACAAAATTTTAGGCGATTCGGGTGCGGGTGCCCTGACCCATGTAGATGGCGTGGGTATAGCATAAGAAACTCTAGGAATCGGGCGTAATTCTAGTTTGTGGCCCTAAAACGCCAACAAACGAGGAACGACCATGGCAAGACGATAACTAATGTTCCTTAGGTTGTCTTTGATGGGGCTGAAAAAATTTTAGGTGATTTGGGTCCATGCGCCAAGACCCATATAGACAGCGTGGGCTATAGCACACAAAAATCTAAGAATTGCGCAGAATTCCAATTTTATGGCCCTAAAACGTCAAAAAATGAGGAACAGTCATGGTGAGGCAATTACTAATGTTTCTTAGGTCATTTTTTATGGGCCAGAAAAATTTTAGGCGATTTGGGTCCGGGCGCTCGGGCCTATGCATGGGCTAGAGCACACGAAAATCTAGGAATCGACAGAATTCTAGCTTTATGGCCCTAAACTGCCAAAAAAAAAAAGAGGAACGGTCATGGTGAACCAATGACTAATGTTCCTTAAACCATTTTTAAGGGCCAAAAAAAATTTTAAGAGAATCGGGTTCGGGCACCCGTACTCATTCAGATGTGGGCTATAGCACCCGAAAATCTGCGAGTTGGGTGAAATTCAAGTTTTTTGCCCTAATATGCCAAAAATGAGGAACGGTCATGGCGAGACGATAACTTATGTTCGTTAGGTCATTTTTTATGGGCTGGCAAAATTTTAGGCGATTCATGTCCTAGCGCCCGTACCCATGCAGATGGGCGTGGGCTATCGCATACGAAAATCTGGGAATCGGACGGAATTCCAGTTTTATAGCCCTTAAATGCCAAAAAATAAGGAACGGTCATGGAAAGGCGATGAATAATGTTCCTTAGGTCATTTTTTATGGGCCTCTAAAATTTTAGGAGATTCGGGTCCGGGCGCCCAGAACCATGCAGATGGCGGGGCTATGGCACATGAAAATCTTGTAATCGGGCGAAATTCCAGTTTTATGGCCCTAAAATTCCCTAAACAAGGAAAGGTCATGGAAAGGCATTGACTAATGTTCCTTAGGCGATTCGCGTCCGGGCGCCCAGACCCATACAGATGGTATGGGTTATAGCACATGAAAATCTGGGAACCGGGCAAAATTTTAGTTTTATGGCCCTAAAACGACAAAAAAGGAGGAACGGTCACAGAGAGGTGATGACTAATATTCCTCAGTTCGTTTTTGATGGGCCGACTAAATTTAGTCGATTTGGGTTCGGACGCCCTAACCCATGCAGATGGCGTGGGCTCTAGCACATGAAAATCTAGGAATCTAACGAAATTCCAATTTTATGCCCCTAAATGCCAAAATATGAGGAGCGGTAATAGAGAGCGATGACTAATTTTCCATAGGTCGTTTTTGATGGGCCGGCAAAATTTTAGGTGATTTAATTCGGGCGTCCGGACTCATTCAGGTGGCATGGCTATAGCACACGAAAATCTTGGAAATCGGGCGAAATTCCAATTATATGGCCATAAATGCCAAAAAATGAGGAACGGTCATAGTGAGGCGGTGACTTATGTTCCTTAGGTCATTTTTGATGGACCGGCAATATTTTAGGCGATGCGAGTCTGGGCGCCCAGANTGCAGATCGTGGGCTATAGCACGCGAAAATCTGGGAATCGGGTGGAATTCCAATTTTATGGCCCTAAAATACCAAAAAATGAGGAACGGTCATGGCGAGGTGATTTTTAATTTTTCATAGGTCATTTTTTCATGGGCCAGCAAAATTTTAGGAGATTCAGGTCCGGACGCCCGGACCCATGCAGATGGCTTGGGCTATGGCACACGAAAATGGGGAAATTGGGCAGAATTCCAATTTTATGGCCCTAAAACGCCCAAAATTGAGGAACGGTCATGGCGAGGCGATGACTAATGTTCCTTACGTCATTTTTGATGGGCTGGCAAAATTTTAGGCAATTCGGGTACGGGCTCCCGGACACATGCAGATTGCATAAGCTATAGCACACGAAAATCTGGTATTTTGACGAAATTTTCGTTTAATGGCCCTAAATTGTTAAAAAAGAGAAACGGTCTTGGACATGCGATGAATAATGTTTCTTAGGTCGTTTTTGATCGGGTGGTAAAATTTTAGGTAGTTAGGGTCCAGGCGCTCGGACCTATACAAATAGCGTTGGTTATAGCACACAAAAATTTGAAAATTGGGCAGAATTTAAGTTTGTTGGCCCTAAAACGTCAAAAGACGAGGAACGGTAATGGCACAGACGATGAATAATGTTCCTTATTATGTGTGCGATAGTCCATGCCATGTGTATGACATCCTGAGATCGGCCACGAATCTCCTTAAATTTTGCGGGCTATCAAATACGACCTAATGAACAACAGTCATCATTTCACCATGACCTTTCCTCATTTTTTTGGCATTTTAGGGCTATAAAATAGGAATTCAGGACGATTCACAGATTTTTCGTGTGCTATAGTCTACGCCATCTGCATGAATTCTGGCGACTGGCCACGAATCTCCTAAAATTTTGCAGGCCCATAAAAAATGAAGTAATGAACAATAGTCACCGCTTCGCTATGACCGTTCCTCGTTTTCGGCATTTTAGAGCCATAAAATAGAAATTCAGGATGATTCCAGATTTTCGTATGCCATCTGTATGTATTCAGGTAACCGACTCTGAATCTTCTAAAATTTTGCGGGCTCATCAAAAATGACCTAATGAGCAATAGACATCGCTTTGTTAGGATTGTTCCTCGTTTTTTGGCAGTTTAGGGCCATAAAACAAAAATTCAGAATAAATCCCAGATTATCGTGAGCTATAATCCATGCCATCTACATGAATTCGGGCGTTCGGCTCCGAATCTCCTAAAATTTTGCTGGCCCATGAAAAATGACCTTATGAACAATAGTCATCGTTTCGCCATGATCATTTCTCATTTTTTGGCGTCTTAGGGACATAGGACAGGAATTAAGGACGATTCCTAGATTTTCGTGTGTTATATTCCATGTCATCTGCATGAATTCGGACGACCGGCTCCAAATCTCCTAAAAAAGTTTATGCCCATCAAAAACGACCTAATAAATAATAGTCACTGCTTGCCATGACTGTTCATCGTCTTTTGGCATATTAGGGCCATGAAATAAGTATTTAGAACGATTCTCAGATTTTCGTGTGCTAGTCCACGCCATCTGCTTGAATTCGGGCGACCGACTTAAAATCTCCTAAAATTTTGCGGGCCCATAAAAATGACTTAATGAACAATAGTCATTACTTCTCCATGACCATTCCTTATTTTCTGGCATTTTAGGGCCATAAAACAGGAATTCAGGATGATTCCTAGTTTTTCGTGGACTATAGTTCTCGCCATCTGCATGAATTCGAGTGACCAGCCCCGAATATCCTAAATTTTCGCAGGTCCATCAAAAATGACCTAATGTATAATAGTCATTTCTTTGCCATGACAGTTCCTCATTTTTTGGCATTTTAGGGCCATAAAAGAGGAATTCAGGACGATCCCCTAATTTTCATGAGCGATAGTCCATGCTATCTGCAGGGCTATGGGTGGTCGGCTCCGGATCTTTTTAAATTTTTGCGGGGCCATAAAAACGACCTAATGAACAATGGTCATCGCTTCGCCATGACTATTTCTCATTTTTTGGCATTTTAGGACCATAAAATAGGAATTCAGGATAATTCCCAGATTTTCATGAGCTATAGTCCAAGCAATCTGCATGATTTCAGGTCGTCGGCTCCGAATCTCCTAAATTTACAAACCCATAAAAATGACTTAATGAGCAATAGGCCGATTCAAAGTGACCGTTACTCATTTTTTGTCACTTTAGTGCCATAAAATAGGAATTCAGGACTATTCCCATATTTTCGTGTGCATCCACTTCATTTGCATGAACTCGGACGACCGGCTCCGAATCTCCTATAATTTTGTGGTCCCATAAAAATGACTTAATGAGCAATAGGCATCGCTTCACCGTAAAGCCGAGCAAATAAATGCGCAAGTAGCACGTAAGATGCATCAGGATGGTCAATTCATTTCAGGTCACCTGTCCTAGACGGACCCAACCCCTGTGTTGAGTCCCCTAAGTCAAATGCACATGATGCAAACAAGCGTCCTACTAGGGATCCGGGATGAGTTTTTGTTCTTCTAGGTTTAAACCCTAGGTTTATTGGTCTAGACCTGGCTTACCCGAGCGGACAACTCGAGCCGAGGGGGAGGCAGCGTGCCGGGGATACAGAAGCTCCACCGGCTTAGCAACTTATCCAAACCTCGTTCTAAATTGGAAAAGACTCTAAACAGAAGAGAAGCTACACGAAGTGCACCCTTCTCCATGATGTAGAAGACTCGGAGAGAGGAAGGGATTCGCGACGGTTTATATATACAATTTCAACAAATATCAAAGCGGTAAAACATTTAGCACATATCGCATGGAACATGTAGAAAAAGTCAGATAAAGCCAAAGATAACAATTATACTAAGCTCGAATTCTTGAACCCTGAATCAAAATTCTGGATTCGTTTCCCCAGCAGAGTCGCCAAAGCTGTCACACCTCCTTTTTACACACCTACCCCGAAGGATAATATATAAGGGAGTTTTTTCATTCAAAGTGACATTATTCGAAATGGGATTATTTATTTATTTATTTAGAGTCGCCACTTGGGATAGAATTGACTTTTGTGTCCCAAGTCACCGATTTAACTTAAATCCCAAATCGAGGAAAATTGTAGACTTCCCAATTGGAGTCTGCGAACCAGAAATTCTGAATAAGGAATTCTGTTGACCCGAGGGAAGGTATTAGGCACCCCCGGATCCCGTGGTTCTAGCACGGTCGCTTAAATTATTATAAATGACTGAAATCGAATTTTTATACATGTCATCCTATAGTGCAATTTTAGAGTTAATTAACCGCTTTAGTTAAAAAAAAAAAATTAAGAAAGTGAACGTCGTTTAAAAACGTGTTTTTGGATCACGTCACATGAAATGCACCCGTATCCTCGACACATTCTTATTCAACATTTTGGGATTGGGATTTGGGTCGCATGAAATGCACACCCGTATTTAGGAAGGTAAAATTATTAAAAAGCGCGCCTAAAGCGACTAACATGTTATTAACTTTGCGGAAGGCCATGAAAATTCGCTAAATAGCACATCCCGAGTTCTAAAGATTTTAAAGATATAATTAAAGAGGGCCACGCAATTTGTGAATTTTGTTTGGCGCGGCGCACCTCGATTTATTTTAAAAGATTGCACTCAACTTAAAGCAAACTACGGATGATCATAATTATTTGACGGAACATTATAAATATTTACAAAATTCTCATCATAAACGTACCAAAACAAACTTGGAAACTAGCAAATTAAAAGGCAATAGCTAGCAGCAATTTAGACGAACTTCCAAACATTGGTATATGAAAATCACATTACTGGATCAAAATATTGCATTTAATTCTACATTTGAAACTCATGGATTGAGATATATTCTACATTTTTAGAACCTATTAAGACTCAAAGAAATATTGGCCCCATCAGATTGTAACTGATTTCAAGTGGGCAAATCTAAATTGTTAAGTACTAGATTAGAAGATTTGATGACAGTCAGTAGTGTTAACTATATAATATGTTTGCATTATAGCCCCAATTGCCTATTTTCATGGATCTTGTCTAAAGAAGAGGTATGAAACGATAAAATAAAGTTCAACTTCCTTTTTATTTCTCTTTTCCCTTTAACGCAAACAATATCTACACAGTGAGCTCCAAATGCATATTAGCAAGACAAATCAAAATCCATGGCATGACTGATGAAACCAAACTCGTCCATTCAAGGTTTAAAGAGTACACAGGAGGAGAATAAACAAAATTTATCTACTCAGTCACGAGGGAGGCAAGAAATATCTCACGAGAAAAGCCCACAATATTGTCACATAAGCCATAAGATAGGAATAAGAGAAATCAAACAAATGATACTAACATTCACGACACGGATCTGAAAAGAACAATATTGAAATTCATATCAATTTTCATAATTCAAACCCATTTCTCAACATAAGTGTATTTACCACCAATTTGTAAACAAAAAGCTTGAAGAAATACCTGATTTCAAGAGATTAAGGAAAACAGAAAATTACTCTCCGAAACGAGCAGCAAACATCCCAGCACAGCTCGACACAGAAGGAACATTTTTAGCTCTCTCGTTTTTTTTTTTTTGTGTCCCTATGTTTCTCTCACTGCTCAGATTTGTTTTCTCTGTCCCGTTTTTTTAAGCTAGAAAATTAAATCATTATTTTTGGGGAAGGGATCGGATTAAACCAATGAATTGGAAATCTGAGGTTTACGGCATTTAGGTGGCTATTTCGCTGGGATTTAGGAGTTAAGTTTGAGCTGATTTTTGTTCTTGAGAGAGTAGGGTCTGTTGGCTACTGGAGAACAAGAATTTCAAAAAAAAAAAAAAAAAGAGAAGAACCGGAGCCCTTGGTTGCGCCGCTCTTTTCTCTGATGGTGGAGGTCTAAGATCTCCAAAAATCTCTGGTTTTTCTATCTTTTTAGGTCTTAGGGTTCTCTCCAAAATCTGATCTATTTTGGTGCCTTAGCTCCCCTTTTATGTGAGGGATTAGGGCAAAGGGTAATGGGTATTTGGGTAGGGAGATTGGGCTTTGAATTGGTTATTGAGTTTGGGCAGATTTGGGTATAGGTTTTGGGCTCAGCATTAATTTTAGCCCAATTTCACAAGACAAACTTTTCTTTTCCAATTCTTTCTTTTATTTTCTAATTTTTCTTTTTCTTTTAATTAATAACCTACAAATTAAAATCCAGAAATTATCCAAAATGTGAAATTAAACTAATTAGCTAATTACTAAAAGAGAAAAAATCAATAAAAGGAAAAAATGTAAAAATAAAGCATTTTGTGATTTTTGATTTTTATAAAACAAATAATTACTGGTTAATCCTAAAAATATAAAACTAGATCCTAAATGCAATGCGCGACATTTTTGGTATTTATTTTTTCATGATTTAAATAAAATTAAACATGCAAGAAAAAATGCAACCTGTTAATAAAATCTATAAAAATTCCTAAAATGGCAAATAATTAACAAAAATCTATTTTTCTTGGATTTTATAGGAGTATTTCGTATAGGGCAAAAATCACGTGCTTACAATGACCGTTACTCATTTTTTTGCATTTTAGTGCCATAAAACAGGAATTCAGGACTATTCCCATATTTTCGTGTGCATCCATGTCATTTGCATGAATTCGCGCGACCGGCTCCGAATCTCCTATAATTTTGTGGTCCCATAAAAAATAGCCTGACGAATAATAGTCATCGCTTAGCCATGACCATTCCTCATTTTCTGGCATTTTAGGACCATAAAATAGAAATTTAGGACAATTACTAAATTTTCATGTGCTATAGTCCACGCCATCTGAATGAATGCGGGCGAACATCCCCGAATCTGCTAAAATTTTGCGGGCCCATCGGAAATGACCTAATGAACAATACTCATTGCTTATCATGATCGTTCATTATTTTTTGGTAGTTTAAGTACATAAAACACGAATTCGGGATGATTTCTGGATTTTTTGTTCTATAGTCCATGTCATCTACATCAATTTGGACGACCGGCCCTGGATTTCTTAAAATTTTGCGGGCCCATAAAAAATGACCTAATGAACAATAGTCATCGCTTCGCCATGACCGTTGCTCATTTTTTGGCATTTTAGGATCATAAAACAGGGATTCAAGATGATTCCTAGATTTATGTATGCTATAGTCCACGCCATCTACATGAATTCGGGCGACCGGCTCCGAATCTCCAAAAACTTTGCAAGCCCATCTAAAATGACGTAATGAACAATAGTCATTGCTTCGCGATTACCGTTCCTTATTTTTTGGTATTTTAGGGCCATAAAATAGGAATTCAGGACGATTCCAGTTGTCGTGTGCTAATAGTCTACGCCATCTGCATGAATTCGGGCGATCGACCCCGGATCTCCTAACCTTTTACGGGCCCATAAAAAACTGTCGAATGAACAATAATCATCGCTTCGTCATGACCGTTCCTCATTTTTTGGTATTTTAGGGCAATAAAATAGGAATTTAGGACGATTCCCACATTTCATGTGTTATATAGTGTACACCATTTGCATGAATAAAGACTACCAGCTCCGAATCTCCTATAATTTTGCGGGCCCATAAAAATGACCTAATGAACAATAGTTATCGCTTTGTCATGACCGTTCCTCATTTTTGGCGTTTTAGGACCATAAAACAGGAAGTCGGGACGATTCTCATATTTTTGTGTGCTATAGCCTACGCCATCTGTATGAATACGGGCGACCGGCCCCGAATCTCCTGAAATTTTGCAGGCCCGTCAAAAACGACCTTATGAACAATAATCATCGCTTCGCTATGACGTTCTTCATTTTTTTGCGTTTTAGGGGCATAAAACAGAAATTCAGGATGATTCCGAGATTTTCGTATGCTATAGTTTGAAACTTTACAGGTCCATAGGAAATTCCCTTGTGACCAATATTCATTATTTCGTGATGATTTCGGGTTCATTTTATGTCATTTTGTGGTCATGCAATATAAATTATTGATTATATTCACTTTTTCGTATGTATTAGTACATGCTGATTTTGTAGAATTTTTTTGACAGATTCCGATTTGCCTGAATTTTCGTAGGTCCATATGAAATGGCCTAGTAACCAATATGCATCGCTTCGCCATAACTTTCGGGTTCAATTTTTTAATGTTTCGGGGTCATACAACACAAATTTGCAACTATATCCACTTTTTCATTTGTATTAGTACATGCTGATTTTGTAGAATTTTTTAACGGTCTCTAATTGCCCTGAACTTTTGTAGGTCCATAAAAACGGCCTAGTGACTAATACTCAGTACTTCACCATGACTTTCGGATTTATTTTACGGCGTTTGGAGGTCATGCAATACGAACTTATGATTATATTCATTATTTCATGTGTAGTATATGATTATTTTGTGGAATTTTATTGACGGACTCTGATTAGCCTGAAATTTTGTAGGTCCATAGGAAAAGGCCTATTGACCAATACTCATCGTTCGCCGTGATTTTCGGATTTATTTTTTAGTGTATTGTGTTCATGCAACACGATTTTGTGATTTAATATACTTTTCCGTGTATATTAGTACATGCTAATTTTGTAAAAGAAATTGAAAGACTCTGATTGGCCTGAATTTTTGTAGGTACATGCTGATTTTGTAGAATATTTTGACGGACTCTGATTGCCCTAAATTTTCGTAGATCCATAAAAAATGGCCTAGTGACCAATACACATGGCTTCATCATGACTTTTGAGTTTATTTTATGGCTTTTTGAGGTCGTGCAACACGAATTTATGATATTTTTCGTGTGTATAAGCATATGCTAATTTTATGGAATTTCATTGACGGACTCCGATTGACCTGAAATTTTGTAAGTCCGTACGAAACGGGCCTAATGACCAATACTCATCGCTTCGCCATGACTTTCGTGTTCATTTTTTGGTGTGTTGGGTTCATGCAACTCGATTTTGTGATTTTATCCACTTTTTGTGTGTATTAATACATGCTAATTATGTAAAATTTCTTTGACGAACTCTGTATAGGATATATATCAAGGAAGTCACTTCTTTGAAAAGCGACATACAAATATTGAATGAAGAACTGTAAGATTCTGTTTATTTAGGAAGAATAATGTAATCTTTGTCTACTAAATTGACTTGTTTGGTCTGAAAATTGAAAGGATGAGATAAAAAGGACATTAAATTTGCTACTAGTAAAGTTGGAAGGAGAAGATATGAGAAATATGATTATAGCAATGCAGGATAAGGTAGATTTTTGTTTGAAGCTAGATGGCTCTTCTCCAGTGTAGATCTTTATTACTATCCGTTGTTTCATTTGCTCCAGCCTTCTTATTATATTGTTGTTGTTGGTACTGCTTCCTCACTATGATTTCTCCACTACTGTATTTCTTTTCAATAATATTGTGATTTAGCTTTTTCTTGAGCCGACGGTCTATCAGAAACAATTTGTTTATTTTCACAAGGTAGGGGTAAGGCTACGTACACACTACTCTCCCCAGATTCCCTTTTCCTAAGCCGAGGGTCTATCGAAAACAGTCTATCTAACTTCATAAGGTAAGGGTAAGGTTGCGTATACACTACCCTCCCCTACTCCACTTGTAGGATCACGGGTTTTTTGTTGTTGTTGTGTTTATTCAACTGAACATGGATATAGTGGACGACAGAGGCGAACTTATGCAATAGGTAGATGGGTCACGGACACCCGTAATGATCGCCAAAAATTTCGTGTATACATATATGTCTTTAGAAAATAGTGGATACCCTATATACAAAGCAGATTTTGGTTGAATCAAAAAGTGCACCCGGAACCTTCAAATCCTGGGTCCGCCTTTGGTGGAAGATGATGAAGTATAGCAGGTATAGTAGGAACCAGGGGCGGATTTAGGGGGCAGAAGGGGGTTCACCCGAACCCCCTTCGCCGAAAAATTACACTGTATATACAAGGCAAAATCTGTTTTTTACCTCTATATATTAAGTTTTGAACCCCCTTAAGACAACTTAAAAGTGTAGTTTAGTTGTCAAGGGGGTTCAAAACCTTCACAAGGTCATAGGTTCAATTCCCACTAATTGCAAAAATAATTTTTGAACCCCCTTCGTGGAGATTCTGCCTCCGCCACTGGTAGGAACGTATCTGAACTCTGATAGCAGGAATGGTTTTGAGCCTTTTATTGTATGTCCTCTGCCTCCGCCACTGGTAGGAACGTATCTGAACTCTGATAGCAGGAATGGTTTTGAGCCTTTTATTGTATGTCCTCTGTTCTTATGAGGTTCCTATCATTGCTGCTGTTGTAATTCCTTACATTCCTTCTATATAGATTTTCAAATCCAAAGAAAAGAAATAAATATATTTGCCATGAAAATAGAAATCCTCTCACTTTTCTTATTATATATCATAGTACTGAACTTTATTTTGAAAAACTGTTGGGGTCACTCATTCTGTCATTGACTAATCTGAAGAGGATAATTTTAAAGAATAGATGATGGATGGGAGCCTTGAAGCAACGGTAAAGTTGTCTCCGTGTGACTTATAGGTTACGGGTTCGAGACATGGAATCAGCCACTAATGCTTGCATTAGGGTAGGTTGTCTACATCATTACCCTTGGGGTGCGGCCCTTCCCTGGATCCTGCATGAACGCGAGATGCCTTGTGCAACCGACTGTCCTTTTTTTAGATGATGAAAAGAAAGTAGTAAAGACTTGTTCAACAATGTCATTAAGGGAATGAATGTTCATGGGATCATTCAAGATCTCTGATCTTTATTGCCTTTAAAATACAAGAGTTTCCAATACAAGACAGAATTTCTATATCTCATTTTAATTGCAAAATGTGTAAAATCTTATTTGTAGGATTCAAGTTGTATTCTATCAGTATACCCCGGTAAGACCCCAGAAAAAATAGGGGTAGCTAAACCAGCTTGGCATTATCAACTCATTTCCTCATGGTTAAACTTTCAATGATCTCTGGAAATCATTTTCGAACACACAATGATTCATAAAGGAAAACTTCCTGTGAGGCGAATGTGATCTAACGTGCTTCGCAAACCATACTTATTGACAGCTGCATAAGCAGATCTAAATCCTCCACCATATGCTGGAGAAGCATCATGTGCTATCTGGTGCATGAAAAATTCACCCAACTTATTCTCTGCTTGTGATTTTCCGCCTTTCTTAGACGATGACAATGTAGACGAGGATGAAGAAGTTGACGTAGATGGCATATTTCTTGATGCAGGCATTACCTCTGATTCAAGCCACATGTGTGAAAGCACTTGGCAAATTCCTTCCTCTACCTCAGGGCTGAGACCACGATATCCTGCAAATTACAGAAGTTCTGATGATGAAACATCAAGCTATAGCCTAGTGTTTTTCTTGTTCATACCAGCAGTATTAGTACGTATTCTCGTATTTTGTTGGTATTTGGTTCTATGCTACCTGTTGTTTCTTTCATTCCGGTCATCTTATTATCTTCTCGCTATTAACGCTGTTGTTTCATGGCTTCTTACTATTGTTCTCGCCGTTTTTCCTTTTGTTACTGTTGTGCTTATGCTTTCCTGAGCTGAGGGTCTACTGGAAACAGCCTCTCTATATCCACAAGGTGGGGGTAAGGTCTGCGTACACACTACCCCCAGACCCCACTACATAGAATTACACTGGGTATATTGTTGTTGTTGTTGTCGTTGTTGTCTACGTCTTTAAAGTTTGCTCCAGAGACCATCGACAAAGTTGAAAGAAAGGAATCAAATTTTACCTTTTAGACGTAACCAGGCGTGCATCAGTTCATGAGCAAGAATGGCACCAGTAAGTAATCTGCATATAGCAAAGATTTGGTAAGCCTATTTGCCTTAGCATTATATGAAGCATCTTAATTGTTAGTTGATGGTGCAGTGTTATCGACGCAAGAAAGATCCAGGAATCTATGTTGCTCGGACTCTCCGAAAATATCGCCGGGTGCGTGTCGGATTCTCCAAAAGCAGTGTATTTTTGGACAATCCGACACGGGTGCGGCAGTATTTTGGAGAGAACATAGCCAGGAATAGGCATAGAAAGTACATATGTTCCGTCCATTTTAACATGTAGATCAACTTTAGTTTGTCTTTGCTTCAAATTCTATGGATATTAACTTGGTTCAACTTTAGGAATCAAAGAGAAGAATAGGAGTTACCTTGGGAGGCCGTATATTACTAGAATAGCTGTAACTTCACATCTTCTAATTAGTTTCTGAGGATGTGTTCTGATTCCTACTAGTCCACGACCACCCATTCTTGGCCTTCTGAGTATCTGAATTGTAAAACAAATTGGAGTCATCGCACGTATCATTCTTATTAGAACGTCGTAAACACATGTTTAGGCTAGTCTAATATGGAAAGTTATTCAAGTGAACTGAAGATCTTACACTAGTAACTGTCTGCTCTTCTGATAGGCATAGACCTCTCGTCTCGGGCATATGATGGATACCCTAAAAGAGTTTTCAAGTTAGTATTCTTCCCGGAGAAAAAGACAGAAAGACTATAGGCAGAGATCATTTCATACATGCTTCTCCCCTTCAATGGCGTCGTTAAGGGCTTGTCTTTCGACAAGAAGCATAGGAACTTGCTGATCTATTTTCATGTTCATGCCTTCATAATAATCTCTAATGGAATGGTAAAGTGGTTGGCAGTCGCCGGTATCCATGATTGCAGATTCCATGCACTCTAAGCATAGGCTCCGACCATCTCCAAGTGACATATATCTTGCATTCCGCGACTTCAAGAAAGATAAAGACGATGAACAACAAGCACATGAGTTGTATGAGAGGTGAATATCCGACATGTTTAATTTCAGCTAATATCCATACCTCTAGACGTTCACAACTACAACACCTTTTGGTGTTATCGTTCTCATGTGAAGGGCAATATTTCTGAGACCAAAATGGATGGCATCTGTACTCGATCAAGCCAGCTCCGTTTGTTGGTATCTGCAATGTGATTTATAGGTCATAACTAGAGGGACTAACCAGGTGAGAAACACACACATAATTTATCCGCAATGCCTTCTCGCTTCATCAAATGATATAACACAAATTTTGTAGTAAAAAAAGTCATATACAGAAGAAGTAAGTCCTTACAAATTGATGGCAAACTTCACATTTGGGATGAGTCATTTCCTTGAAACATGTCTTATGATATGTATTACTCCCTGACAACGAAAACTTGAATCAACGAAACCAATGAGCTAACATGTCAAAATACTCGAACGTATTCTGTTTGTATAAAAACTGCATTCCGTGGTTTTAATTTTTATTTTCATATTTGGCAGAGAGGTTGAGTGTTGGGAAAATGACCAGAAACAGCAAGGACAAGAATGTACCTCGTATTCAGTAATCGGAACACCACAAGCGCGACAAAGAAAACATTCTGGATGAAAGAAAGTTCCCATACATCCCAAATAATTGCCAGAGACAATATCTCTATAGCAGCCACTACATTTTCTGCAAATATTTATATGTTCACATAAGTTCTTTCTTACTCTAGAAATGACAATCCAGCATAGTTTTCATCGGCAAGAAAAGTGTATACACACACACACACACACTGTTAATAATCTACTCAAGTCTCAACCTGTTTGTTACCTAGATGTTTGGATTTACAAGCAGTAACAATCGGCGGTTAAGCCTGAGACCAACAGTTAAACCTACTTCAAAATTATGTTATATTTGTATTTTCTCTACTATGGTAGTACAATGTATAATTTGATATGTGAACAATCTTGGAAACAAAAAACCATTTACCTATAACTATCGGGATTATATTCCCAAGGAGCATATGAAGGAGCATAAGGAGGAAGATATGGAGGATATGAGGATGAATTAGAGTTATCTTGAAGTGATCTTGCTAGATCTTCATCTTGATCAGTCCTCCATTTGTATCCTGAGAAACATAAACATTTTATCCTCTATCCTCAAAATAGTAAGATCTAAGTAAATGGTATGCTAGAGGCAAGAGAAAACTGAATAAAGGGAAGATCGGTGCACGCGTAGGGTTCGGGGAAGGGCCGGACCACAAGGTCTATTGTACACAACCTTACACAGCATTTTTGCAAGAGGTTGTTTCCACGACTCGAATTTGTGACCTTCTGGTCACATAGCAGCAACTTTACCAGTTACGCCAAGGTTCTCCTTCCCAAGAGACAACTGAATGAAAATATAATTACCTTTTGGTCTCTTCAAATCTTCAGCAAGAGAGAGTGCAACTGCACGGTCTAGTTCCTCTTTCTCCTTACTGGTCCTTGAGTTATCATCCTGATAAAAATGAGAGAACATTCAATTGAAGGAGATATCAAGTTCAATTGAAAGAAATATGACAAGGTTAAGCTAAGGAGAAATTTGTAGTCATGATTTATTTGATGATAGTTAATTGAAAGCAATAGGGGAACCGTGGTGTAACTAGTAAAGTTACTGCCATGTGACCAGGAGGTCACAAGTTCGAGCGGTTGAAACAGCCTCTTGCAGAAATGCAGGGTAAGGCTACGTACAATAGACCCTTGTGGTCTGTCCCTTCCCCGGACCCTGCGCATAGCGGGAGCTTAGTGTACCGGGCTGCCCTTTAGTTAATTGAAAGCAATGGTCTAACTTGAGTAATCAGTGGAAAGAATTCAAAGCATCAACTTCTTAAGGCAACCAAAACTCCTGCCCTTAGAACAAGTAGTATAGCTGAAAAATAGAAGGGCTTTTCTTTAAATTCTGATTGGCAATAGTTCTTGAAGATCTTTAACAATGTATAGAATACAATTAGAAGGGCATAAAGTAAGCTTCTTCAGGAGACTAAACTCATACCTCCCTCCCCTCCC